>NC_081432.1:62165476-62465476 GCF_949786415.1 Peromyscus eremicus
AATCGTCGAGGAGATCTCATCTTAAAAATACAAGATGCAGTAAAGGGAGCTGCCTGATCTCAGCCTCTGGCCTCCACACACATGTGCGCACAAGGGCATATGCACATAAATGTCCATGAGCAACACCGCCCACCATGTGCACATGTGCTCACATACGCAAATACAAATTTTGACTGCTCACTGATGCTCCCAGTTCAAATCCAACACAGTGTGTCCTGCCTCGTCTTCCTGCCTTCCCACTGACATGGCTTTCTCATTCTTCACCAAGTTAACACATTTTCTGACTCTCTATATCCTGCAGTGTACCCGGGTACTTTCAGAACAGCAATAGTGCCCGTACTCCCATCACTGAGCCCTCTGAGTCAGGTGACTGACTTGTCGCATTGCTTTTTAAACTTCAACGTGTCAGCCTCAAGGAGGATGGTTGGAAAACTGTCCAGAGTCACCTGGTTCTTATGATAGTCTTCTATACGGTTCATATAGAGTTAGACTCATTTGCTGTTGTTCAAAATTCAGCTTTGGGTTTTACTTTCTTAAAAACCTTGCCATGAGTATGCAAAAGCATTTAAATGCTGGAAAAATATGTATATGAAAAGGCATGCTCAGGGGAGTCACAGTCCTGTTCCAACTCTTCCGCTCGACCCCCACCCATGCCCTGCAGGTAACTATTTTCATAAGATTCTCATTTTCTTCCCTGGTATTGTTGCTTTAAAATAGCATCGAGCTAGTGGAGAGGGAAAGGGGTAATTTAACTAAAGAACGAGGTGAGTCTCTCTCACGGCCAGATTAAAAAGGCAAAGCATGAAAATGGGAGAGAAAATAGTGAGAAATGGAGGCAGAATCTGAGCCAGATGCCAGGGAACTGGAGAGGCTCCCAGACTGGAAAGCCTGAAAATTCATGTGTCCCCAGAGACTGCCCCCCAAGATGCTTTGCAGAATGAATGTGCTTCTGAAGAAGGGGCAGTCAGGTCTTCTCCTCAGCAGGATGGAGGAATGATGCTTGAGTCCAGCTGTGTTAGCCAGAGTTCTTTAGAGGAACAGAATGGATACACAGAACAAAGGAGATTTGTTAGACTGGCTTACATAATACAGGTTGGGTAGTCCAACAGTGTCCATCTGCCTGCTGGAGAGTCTGAGAATCTGAGAGTTGTGCAGCCTACAAGGCAGGATGTCTCAGCAGGACGTCCCACTCTGCTGCTGAAGGCTAGAGGACTCCTGGGGAGCCGCTGGTCTCCAGTTCACATTAGAAGCTGCAGGAACAGCAGAGTAGATGCACTCATCAGCAAGGAGTGAAGGCAGGCAGGCAAAGTGCATTGCTTCTCCCTTGGACCTCCTGATATATGGACTGCCACTGGGAAGTTCTGTCCACTCTCAGTTCACCCTCCCTGGAAATGCTCCTCCAGACCCCACCAAGTTAAAACGGAGATTAACCATCACACCAGTCCTCCAGATAGAAAGCAAAGGGGATTTGAAGTAGGGAACAGGTCAGGACTCAGAGCTCCTGGTCTTCTTAGGAAGGGAGGAACTGAACGTAAGGAGTGACAGCTGTCAGTGGGAGATGGCACTGGCAGATCTTAAAACATCTGGTTTGTTTTGCAAGTGGCTCTGGACATTAAGATTGGGTGAAAGGGTTCTTGGGTCTCCTAAATAACGGGTGAGGGCTGATGCAGCTCTTGACCGTCTGTAGGAAGCAAGGTAGGAAGTATCCTACCTCATGTGAGCTAAAGGTGGTGAATATGAACTTGAGGAGTGCCGTCCATCTCTTTTGGCAAGCAAAGGCTAAGCATAAGAAGTAATGGAGAGCTGGATCAGCAGCAAAGAGTGCCTGCTGCTTTCACAGAGGATCTGAGTTCAGTCTCCAGCACCAATGTGATGTCTCCCAATGACCTGTAATTCAGTTCTAGGAAATCTGATGCCTTCTTCTGGCCTCTGCTGGTACTGCATGCACATGGTGCACAGACATAGATGAAACACTCATCTATGTAAAATAAGAATAAATAAATCTTAACAAAAATACTAAATAAGACATTACTTAGAGAAAATCACTTAATGTCCACTGAACATTCTTTGAAGGCAGTGAGGCCTAATTACTATTTTGCCTCTTTCTCCTCCGGTGAGGAAAGAGGTCTCCAATTGGAAAGGACAGAATAAACATCGCAAGGAGGAGAGTGAAATTAAGGTCGGGAGGAGTTTATAAGCCAGCAGCAGCGTGGGGCAGTGAACTTGAGGCTTTGAACCCCGTGAATTGTGCCTGCAGCCTTGCAGGGACTTGACATGATTTCAAGCCACCGTCATCAATCTTTGGTGAATTATGGGAGGGCGGTTGTGCAGAAAGACATTCAAAATGAGGAGAGGCACTCATTCTGGAGGGACAGAGCACTCAGCTGGGGTGTCCTCACCCACAGGGTTATGGGAAAATGTGTCACTTTCGGTGAAGTGGGTTTGGATCCTGGCTCTGCTCCTGGGTGGGGCCAGGGCCAAGGCAAAAGCTTGGCAGCAGAGTCCTCATTTAATAGTCAGATGGTGTAGAAAGGGCCAAGCTCAGGGGAAAGATGGGCTCTTTCCACAGTTTACGCTGCGGACCTCTGGCAGCCATGTTTGCCTGTCTTAGGCTGGTTTCCTCAGCAGCAGACCCCAATGACTTGGGTAAAACTGTGAGGAAGTGTTTCCAGAAAGTATTGGTAGAGCGAGAGGCAGTGGGTCAGCGAGGTGTGTAAGTCACTTTTTCTTTTGCTCTTTTTTTCTTTTACCTATCAAGAACCAACTTTGGGGAGGAAGAGTGTATGGCTGATCACAGTCTGAGGGGAGGTAGCACATCACAGTGGGAAAGGCACAGTACAAGGACACGAAGCAGCGGTCCCGTGCAGTCCACAGTGGAGAGGCAGAGAGCGGTCGGGAAGCCTCAAGGCCCGCCCCCAGTGGCTCACTTCCTCCAGTCAGACTCCAACTGAAGGTCCCATAACCTTCTAAAACCACGCCGCCAACTGAGGACCAAGAGGATCAGAATATATGAGCCTATATGGGGGACATTTCACATTCAAAGGACAACAAAGAGAAGGAAGGAAGTGTGACATTGAGTCCCGTGGAGGATAACTGGTGAGTTAGTCAGAGGACAGCATAGGGGACTCTTCAGGATCGTCCTCCTGCCGGTCACACTGGGTAAGAGACAACTTAGGGGACACAGATCCCCAGAGTACGGCATCCCGAGAACAGTCATCCCGAGACTACTCAGCCCCTTGAGAGGTGCTTATCAGGGAGACAGGCCAACTTTGCTCATTTAGTAGAATATGACCTCCACAGCCCACCCCAGATATCTGCCTGACTACAAAACTTTACTTCTTGCCCAGACACCAGGCCCCTGGAGATTCAACTGTAGCCAGACGAAGTGCCACCTAGACCATTTCTGCTCCCCACCACAACAGGAAAAATCAAAGCTGGAGAGGTGCCTAGTACTTCTTACAACGTACACTGGAAAGTGTGTGACTTCTGCTCACGTTTAAGAGGTCAAAGCGAGCCTCGTGGCTGTGGCTGTGGCTGTTTCTCCAGCAGACACAGGGCCACTGAGCACTGGGGAATGGTATCACAGCCTTTCTTGGACAGTTAATCCTTCATTCTGCCTCAAGTACAGCCACTGTGTGGGGGTGGAGGTCTGACAACCAGATTGTCAGGAGAGACCTGAAGGGAGCCAGCTGCCGTGTGTGTGTGTGTGTGTGTGTGTGTGTGTGTGTGTGTGTGTGTAAAACTGTATTTTCCTCCCTAAAGATGATTTCATGTTTGTTGAATCCAGCATGCTTAGAACCCCTTCTGCTGCCCGGCAAGCGCTGCTCAGTAGAAACTCAGTCACATGGCTGTTAACCACATTGGTTCCGGACTACCTGGTAAACACCTGTCACCCCGTTCCATTCTCTCCCAGTTGCCACCTCCCTGCCCCCCATCTCCCCCTGCATTTTTGTCTCATTTCATTTCTCCTCTGGTCCACAAGAGAGTGACTCCTCTGTGGTCACTTAACATTTCCACCTCCGAGCCAGGCAGTGGTGGCACACGCCTTTAATCTCAGCACTCGGGAGGCAGAGGCAGGCGGATCTCTGAGTTTAAGGCCAGCCTGGTTTCCGAGTGAGTTCCAGGACAGCCAGGGCTACACAAATAATAAAACCTAAAACCCAAAACAACACAACACATCAAAACAAAACAATACCTGTCCCCAAACAAAAACCAAAGACATTTCCATCTCCTTTCCCAAAGGAGGGCATTAGCCACTTGGGCTGCGTAGGTTCTCTGACAGTTTGTATGCCTGTGACAAAGGGGCCCTGAAGAAATGAAGGTGTTCTGAAGAGACACTTGTGCCCCCAATTTGACTATCAGACTATTGAAATGGTGGACCCCAAGAAATGGGGATTTCTCCAGGAGTCTCCTGCTGGGAGAAGAAAAGAGAGAGTTTTACAGCTTAGCCCACCAAACAGGGAGGGACTGAGGTCCAGCGTCCCAGGGAGAGGCTCTGCTGCTGCCATGGAACACCACGAACAAAGCAACCCGGGGAGGAAGGGTTTACTCTGCTCACACTTCCACATCACAGGTCATCATCAAAAGAAGTCAGGACAGGAACTCACGAAGGGCAGGAACCTGGAGGCAGGAGCTGATGCAGAGGCCATGGCGGGGTGCTGCTTACTGGCTTGCTCCTCATGGCTTGCTCAGCCTGCTTCTTATAGAACCCAGGACCACCAGCCCAGGGATGGCACCACCTACTGTAGACTAGTAACTCCCACATCAATCATTAATTAAGAAACTGCCTTACAGGCTTGCCTACAGTCGATTTATGGAGGCATTGCATTTTCTTTCTTTCTTTCTTTCCTTTTCTTTTGGTTTTTTGAGACAGGGTTTCTCTGTGTAGCTTTGCGCCTTTCCTGGAACTTGCTTTGGAGACCAGGCTGGCCTCGAACTCACAGAGATCCGCCTGCCTCTGCCTCCCGAGGGCTGGGATTAAAGGTGTGCACCACCGCCGCCGCCCGGCTGGCATTGCATTTTCTTAATTGAGGCTCCCTCCTCTCTGATGACTCCAGTTCAAGTTGACATAAAACTCCCCAGTACATCCAGATAATGATGGGTCAGTGGTGGGTGGAATCACACCTTGACCAGGACTGCTCAGATGTACAAATTCCTAGCTCTCTACTTAAAATTTAATCCCACTACATGACCCCCATAGTGGACTTGGGGAGTCATTGGATCTCTTGTCCCTCTTCTCAATGTGCCCACATTAATACATCTCCTGTTTTTGCTTTCCACTTTGAATGGGTTTATTGAGGATAGGTGGCTGAACTTGACTTCTTGGGGTATAGATTGTGACTGCAAGTTTGGTAACACATATAAGCAGTGTGCTCTGAGGAAGACTTTGTCTGGGGGACTGTTTCCACCACAGCTAAAATATGGGTGTCTTCCTTCTCCCCCTTCCCTCCTCTTCATCTTTTCCTTCCCTCCTTTGTTGGTGTGTGTGTGTGTGTGTGTGTGTGTGTGTGTGTGTGTGTCTGTGTGTGTCTGTGTCTCTCTCTCTCTGTGTGTCTCTGTGTGTCTCTGTGTGTGTGTCTGTGTCTTTGCGTGTATGTGTGTCTATGTGTGTGTCTGTGTGTGTGTCTGTGTCTTTGTGTGTTTGTGTGTCTATGTGTATGTCTGTGTCTGTATGTGTGTGTCTGTGTGTCTATGTGTATGTTTGTGTCTTTGTGTGTGTGTATCTGAATGTGTGTCTGTGTGTGTTGAGGCAGGATCTCGTATATTCCAGGGTAGCCCTGATCTCTCTGTGTAGTCCAGGATAGAAGGATGACCTTGAACTCCTGACTCTCTTGCCTCCACTTCCCCAGGGCTAGGACTGCAGGTTTATAGCCCACCAGGCCTGATTTATGTAGTGTGGGGATGGAGCCCCGGGCTTCATGCATGTTAGGCCAGCACCCTAGGAGCTGAGCTGTGTCTCCAGCCCCTGTCTTCACTGTCAAAAAGAAAGTCGTACAATCTATTGCATAGTCATCAGCCAGGAAAGGAACATCTCGTACCCTAGCCTTTCCTCTCTCTGTCTTTTCTATTACTGGTGCTGGCCAGTTCTCAGCCTTGATTCACATGCAGGGCTGAGCTCAGGGTGTCTGTTGGTGACTCTTGTGGGGTCAGCACTGTATGCTGTGGTTTGGGAGGCCTCAGACCTTGCCTGAAGGGAGCTTTTGTTTGTTTGCAGGCTGTTTCTGGGTCATAGCTACAGGCACCCCATTTCCATTCTGGGATGTAGAACTGCACAAGAGGCAGGTTATTTCGCTGTTTTTTGCCTCCTTATCAACGGGGACAGTTTGTTTTTCCTTCTGCTTCTTAGATCCAGAATTTCAGGGCTGGAAAGGGGGTCCCCTGCTGTTTCATTCAAGCAGACAAAAACCTCAGAGCTTAGCTCCCTACAGCGCATCTTGGCGGTTCAGCATGAAGAATATTTTTAATTGTCGTTCTCAATTAGACACTGCATACTTCCTAGAGTATTTACCTGACTTTGATGTCTGAACAGGCCTATTCTCTACCTGGCTCTGTTTTGTTGTTTTTACTGGCCTTAGCAGGGTCTTTTGTGAGCTGGTAATTTGGTCCCCGGTCTCTTAGCAACCAGGAACTTTTCCAGCTTACTGCTGAACCAGACCTTGGAGTTGCAAAGTTTATCATAGTATTCGCTGAAGGATAGCGCCTCTCCAGGAGTCAGTGATTTTAAATGAATGTTTGGATAAGACATTTATGCTGGGTTTTAGGACAGGTGTACTCACAAGGGCAACAGGCAGAAAATGTACACCTGGAGCCTGATGTGGTCCAGTTCTCTCCCGCTCCCAGGTGGTCCAGTTGTTCCCTCCCCAGTAGTGCCAGGCACTTCCTGTCCCCAGATGTGTACCCAACAGGAACTGGCCTTACTCTAGCCCAGGAGAAGTCCCCCAACCTGCTGCTTCTCTGCAGGCCCAGCTGCTGGTGACAAGGTGACATACATTTAGTACCTGCCTACTGTGAGGTGTTTTCCCGGAGGGATACACAGAACACAATGGAGCCTCACAGAACTCACAGTTTAGGAGGGAAAATGGGCAGATAAATGCCCTACTGTCCAGTGTATGGACAAGCACTTTACTAACGTGGCTTCAGGGGCAGATTCATTTCTGATGTAGTCTCTTTGCCCATCATTCGGGTAGTGGGCTGGGATGGAGCTTGGATGGACCCTGTTGGGACAGTCTTCAGGAGCATCTACATTTGGCCTCCCTGGCATAGAAGGATTGGAGTCCCTGGGCTTCCTCTCTGGAGGCTTGGGGATCTCAGAGCCGGAAGGAAGGTGCACGCTCATTTGTGCCCTCACCTTAGCCTTCCTTCTAAGCATTCTGGTGCCTCAGAGGGTGAAGACACTTCTTGCCAAGCCTGACAAACCTAAGTTCCATCCCTAGAGGCTACAGGGTGGAAGGAGAGAACAGACTCTTGCAGACTGTCCTCTGATCTCTGCACACACACTATGGTGCCTGTCCCGTCTCTCTTCAAATCAATAAATGAACATAAACTAAACAGTGCTCTGTAGGAAGAAGGGGTTAAGAACAATGGGGGACACAGACCCAACCCTTCACAGAAGGAGAATGGACATATGTGTAGTTATGCCCCAAAGCATCACACAAGGAAGGGATATTTTGGGGCTGGGATGGAGTTATGAATTCTAGTGTCTCACTGTCCTGCTCTTCCTAACAGTGTGACCTTGTGTTAGCTACTTGTCCTCTTTGAACTCCGAATTCTTCACCTGTAAAGTGAGGAGCTCCCGGGTTAATTGGAAGTCCCTTCTAATGAGGATCAGCAGCAAAGAGGGCACCTCACAATCACTTACTACTTATGTGTGAGTGGAACGGTGAGTGATAGGAGCACTCATCATCAAAGGAGCACTCACCGTCAAAGGAGCACTCACCATCATAGGAGCACTCACCATCATAGGAGCATTCACCATCATAGGAGCACTCACCATCAAAGGAGCACTCACCATCAAAGGAGCACTCACCATCAAAGGAGCACTCACCATCATAGGAGCACTCACCATCATAGGAACACTCACCATCATAGGAGCACTCACCATCATAGGAGCACTCACCATCATAGCAGCACTCACCATCATAGCAGCACTCACCATCATAGCAGCACTCACCACCATAGCAGCACTCATCATCATAGCAGCACTCACCATCATAGCAGCACTCACCATCATAGCAGCACTCACCACCATAGCAGCACTCATCATCATAGCAGCACTCACCATCATAGCAGCACTCACCACCATAGCAGCACTCACCATCATAGCAGCACTCACCATCATAGCAGCACTCACCACCATAGCAGCACTCACCATCATAGCAGCACTCACCATCATAGGAGCACTCACCATCATAGCAGCACTCACCATCATAGGAGCACTCACCACAGAATCAGATGAGTTGCTGGATAAACACAGGTCTAGAATCTTCATGCTGAGGAGGCTGAAGAGCTGTGGTCTGGTTCTGTGGTTTTATAGACAAGAAAAATGAGGCTTGTAGGGTTAAAGGTCTTAGGCATGGTTCAGAAGTAAGTCAGTGATGGTCAGGGACAAACGGGACCCAGGCCATTGAACCTATCTTCCCACTTGCCTTCCACTCACGGATTATATAATTACATGCAGATTTCATTCATGTCCTTCCTCACGAGGATTTTCCTTCCACAACCTGGAAGCTAATCTACGAAGCCACTTGGAACTCTCCCATCATGCCAACCCTGAGAAGTCATTACTGACATGTGGAGGCTTGTTGGCCAGATCTGTGCCTGTAGCTGGCTTTTCTTGGGTCCTTGGTCCAAGACAGGAACAGAATGAGAGGACCTGAGAAGCGGGTTGAGGAGAGGTGAGCCCGCTTCCTGGTTTGGGTTCTGATGTGTCTCCTATCAGTCATATTCAGAAATGGTTCTTGTGCATGTATAATAGAGTGATTGAGCTAAATAATAGATGACAAGAGAGGCCACAGGGGGTGGAGGGCAAAGGAGAGTCTGATTTCAGATTAAACCGGAAAGGACAGGGAGCTGCTGAGAGGGAGCTGGGAAGGCCGATGAGGCCAACTACGACAGGAACAAAGAGAGTTGGCAGGTGTTGGGGGGGGGTGCTGTGTGGCCCATGAGCACCCTGGTTAGAAGAAGTGGGGGAGCGAGAGGAAAAGCTGGAGACAGAAGGGGAAAGGAGCGGGGATGGGTGGGTGGGGGTGTAAAACAGGGAGAGAATAAAGAGAGAGGAAGAGAGCCCGCCCTGTATGGCAATAAAAGCAGGCCAGTGGGCACAAAAGTGGGAAAATACTGTAGTCACTTTTCAAGGAATTGCATTATTATTTTGAATTTTCAAACATACACAGACACACAGACACACAGACACACAGACACACACAGACACAGACACACAGACACAGACAGATACACAGACACACAGACACAGACACAGAGAGACACAGACACACAGACACAGACAGACACAGACACACAGACACAGAGACACACAGACACAGACAGACACAGATACACAGACACAGACACACAGACACAGACACACACACACACAGACACACACACACACACACACACGCACAGACACACAGATACAGACACACATACACATAGACACACACACAGACACACAGACACAGACAGATACACAGACACAGATACACAGACACAGATACACAGACACACAGACACAGACACGCACACGCACACACACACACACACACACACGCACACACACACACACACGCACACACACACACGCACACACACACGCACACACACGCACACACGCACACACACACACGCACACACACACACACACACACGCGCACACACACACACACACACGCACACACGCACACACACACACACACACACACACACATACACGCACGCACACGCACGCTGAGCATATTCCCCAGTAGCCCTCCTCTTCCTATCATCAGTTGCCTTTACTGCCTAGAAAGCCCCTCTTCCACTTCCGTGTCATGCACACGCCTGATCTTATGTGACTGTACAGTCTAGGTCCCATGATGAGAGATGTACTATTCATCTTCCCAGGCTAGCATAGTTCCCTGTGATGACCTCTGCATGCATCTTCCTCCCGACGGCCCAGCTTTGTCTTTTCTTACGGCTGAAGGAAAGCCCATTGTGTGTGAAAACCACGTTTTCTTTGTCCGTTCCTCTGTTGTCCGGCATCCAGGTTGGTTCCAGAATGTAGGTATCGTGAATAGCTGCAGTCACATTCAGTGCCAGAGAATAAATCAAAAACCAGAGTAAGGATGTGGACTCTTCCCAGCACACGGGCTTTTCAGAGCTGGGGTGACATAGATCTGACCTCACTAAGGGCCACCGCGCTGGAGGTTTGCCCTGGAGCTGCTGGGCCATTTCCACTGTCAGTGCAGATGCTGGGAAGAAGGGGGAGTTGGAAACAGCCGGTCAGCCAGCTGGGGCTCTGCCCTCACCCCCACTGTCCCCACACTCTGAGCTAACAGACTCCCTCACCCCCACTGTCACCCCACTGTCCCCACACTCTGAGCTAACAGACTCCCTCACCCCCACTGTCACCCCACTGTCCCCACACTCTGAGCTAACAGACTCCCTCACCCCACTGTCCCCACACTCTGAGCTAACAGACTCCCTCACCCCCACTGTCACCCCACTGTCCCCACACTCTGAGCTAACAGACTCCCTCACCCCACTGTCCCCACACTCTCAGGTAACAGACTCCCTCACCCCCACTGTCCCCACACTCTCAGGGAACAGACTCCCTCACCCCACTGTCCCCACACTCTCAGGGAACCCATTTGTATTAACTTGGGAAGGGAATCTGCTAGACTCTTGGTGTGAGGAGAGGCTCACTATGGCAGATACCTGTGGAGGAGACAGCCTGAGGCCAATGGCCACATCCCATCTGTGTCAGGAAATAGAGATGAATGCCAGTGCCCAGCTCACTTTTTCCTCTTCATTCAGTTCAGGACACTAGACTGCGTCACCCACAGTCAGATGTCACCTCCCAACTCAAGTAATGCAGTCTAGGAAATCCTGACAGCCAGGCCAGGGCCTCGTCTCCTAGTGATTCTGCCCACTGACATGAGCATCATCAGTATTACTCAGCACACCGGTGATTCCTCCCTCCGAAGTCACCCTTTCTGTTCTTGCCGTGCTGCAGACCAGACCCGCCTCCTCTTTCCCATAACACCCCACTCCTGCCTAGGTTCTCACAAGCTTCTCACAAGCGTCCGTCCATCTCAGTGTCCCGCACAGCCACGCTCCTCTCCGCTGCTCACTCTTCTTTCTCTCCTCACTTAGCGACTCCTGTATCTTGACTCCTGTGTCAGTCTTTACAAGATTGAACCCTGAAGACACAGGGCTTCGGGCTCTAGCTTGACACCGTCAGAGCGTGGATTCCCAGTCTTTTCACCCTCCAGAGTACACTAGAAGTGATATTTGTACAGCCCATGGGGTCAGCCCACCCCAGCCCTGCCTGGTCACGCTCTGGCTGAGGTTTTTGGGCAGTTGTGAGGTCCATTCTTAGCCCACTCTTTCAGAAGTCTATAGGATTTAACAAACCCAGTTCCAACAGATACTCCTCCAGACTGTACATTGCTTCTTTGTCCCTTGGCTGCCTCCACAAAGTACACCAGTCCCAGGACATGAAGGGCTGGTCCTCCGCTGCACACTGGTGGTGCACAGCAGGACGGAGTTGCTTGCCTTAGTCAGGAAAGTTCAGCCACATAACACTCAGGGGCTTTCAAAACCGTCTCTCTGGTTACCAGGGCTGGGTTTGAAAGACCCTGCGGTTCCCGTGTTTGTGAGTTTTCATTCTAGTTGGCAGTAGGACCTGACGAGCCTGGAGGTTCCAACAGAAACTCTGGAAACCTGTGAACCTAGAGAATGCCGCAGCCCTGGGGGATTGAAAGGAGGCCGAGGAATAGTCCAGCCACTGAGAGAAACCAAAGTCACCCCCTCCCCATGGGCGGTGGACAAGTCCAGGAGAGCAAGAGGAGAAGAAGCAGAGGCTCTGCTGGGATCTGACGAAGGTCCCCTGTAGGCTGGGGCCTCTTTTGGGGACCTTGTGGAACTTTAAAGTGACAGAACTTTGCAGGAGGCAGACAGAACTAAGCAGGAGGCAAGGGGTCACCGGAGGTGGGCCTTGAGGTTTTACACCCAGCTTTATTTCCTGTCTGTTCTCGGCTTCCTGGGTGCAGATAGTGTGACTAACTGGCTCAAGGCCCTGGTGCCATGCCTGGGATTGAGGGACTGAGTCTGTGGACACCCGATTAACAGGGGGAAGAGGTCAGAAGCTGTTGTCTTTCTGGGGTGACTTTACCCTGACCCCACAATTAGCTGTTGTATTCAGCTGTGCACCTTTCCTAACCTGGGGGTTTTCATCCTCTCCCCTGTTCTCTCCCCGCCTCTTTCTTTCTCATCTTGTGTAGCCCAGGCTAGCCTCAAGCTTGCCGTACAGCTGAGGGTGCCTTGAACTCCTGATCCTCCTGTCTCTCCTCTCAAAAGGCTAGAATTGCAGGCATGGACTGCTACATCAGGCCTTCATTCACTTTCAGTAACACGTTTTCTAAGTGACCCTCAGATCGTCTTTCTAAAATGGAGCCTGGTCCTTTGATTCCATTTCTTAAATCTGTTTCACAAGCTCCCAGTGCAATGGTGAGGCTCTTGACCTGACCTCAAACGAGAGTCATCTTCTAGGAGGGACATTCCTCTTTACCCCTCCAATTTTGCTCTGGGCCAGAGGATGGGTACTTCTAGAAAGTTCTCCTGGTGATTTCCAGAGTTCAGTCTGAGTTGAACCTTCTGTCTCACAGGGTCAAGTTGAACTGCGTGTGCTTGTCCTTGCAAAGTTCTCCCTCACTATGGAGAGCCGCTGATAGCAAAAGTCCATGGAGTATACAGTAGGTGACAACTAGAGCTCAGAAGGTCAACCTATCAGAACCAAGGGTTCTGTTAGAGGACCCATCACACAAGGCGTTATGGAATTACTGCCTTTTGAATGAACTGGCTGTCTCTTGTTGTAAACTTCTTGTGCACTAACAGCTATGATTCTCCCCATTTACCGTGCATCTCCATATTATGTGTACATGTAATCTCACGATTGCATCTCAATCTTGGGCACAACTTTCCCTATGCATTTGGGGTAATTGGACAACTGCCCCAGCTGTGTTTATTTTTCATTAACATATATCTGGCCAGGGTCACTCTCCAGACAAAAGTATTTCAGCAAAGATACCTTTTTCCAAGGACAAAACTGCACATAGATAAACATTAGCTCATCTCACTCACAGATAGAGAAAAGAACCACTAACAATTAAATCCTCAACCCCTTACCTTCACCCTGGGTTATTTACATAAGACCCTAACTTAAGAGATTTACTGCTCACATTCCTGGGATGAAGTTTTAGCCATTTGCTAGTTACCGAGTTAAGGTGGTTACTTCCCACTGACCCATGGAGATTGCCCTCAAGGCCAGGCCTGTGATAGGTGCCAAGCTTCTTTCTTGTGCAAATTAAGTTTAAATTCCTCCTCAGCCAGGTGTTATTCCCAGATTCCCTAATTGATCATAGCCTTTAGTTGACCCTACCAGAGAACTCCCCTTTAGTCACTCCCCTTTTGGGTTGTAATTGGAAGCTGACATTTATTGCTTTATGTGTGGATCCTTACCACCTCTTTCTGCGACCCTGAAAACTTCAAGCCTTGAAACTGCTTTGCCAAAGAACTACTGCATGTGTATATATACTGGTTCTCTGAGAGCATTGACTGAGAAGAACAAAGATGAGGACAGAGATGGGGAAAGAACTAGGTAGAATGATGAGAGAACAGCAGGAGGGACTGAGGGCAGCAGGGACTGAGGGCAGGAGGGACTGAGAACAGGAGGGACCGAGGGCAGGAGGGACCGAGGGCAGGAGGGACCTAGGGCAGGAGGGACCGAGGGCAGGAGGGACCGAGGGCAGGAGGGACCGAGGGCAGGAGGGACCGAGGGCAGCAGGGACCGAGGGCAGGAGGGACCGAGGGCAGGAGGGACCGAGGGCAGGAGGGACCGAGGGCAGGAGGGACCGAGGGCAGGAGGGACCGAGAACAGGAGGGACCGAGAACAGGAGGGACTGAGGGCAGGAGGGACTGAGGGCAGGATAACTGAGGGCAGGAGGGACTGAGGGCAGGAGGGACTGAGGGCAGGAGGGACTGAGAAGAGGAGGGACTGAGAGGTCCTCCTTAGCTCAAGTATGAGAACAGAAAAGAAATGGTGTAGATAGAATTGACTTAGAAGAATAAAGTGAATGGACTAAAGAACTCAGTGTGCTTAGATTCATTGAATATCCCTCAGATTAGAATCCTCAACTGGTTGTTAGACTCTTCCACAGACCCTGAGAGAAAACAATATAGGCTGGATCTATTGCTGTTTACAATACCTCACCTCCTGGTCTTCTCTCTCTCCACTCCCTCCCTAAGCTTCAGCCACATCAAACCTGAGCTTTTCCTGAATGTACAGGCTCTTGTCAGGCCCCTGGGGCTTCACATCAGATGCCGGGAAGCCCTCTCCTGTGGGCTGGCCTCCTGGGCATCTTGATTCTGGGCTCTTTCAGTGTGCATCTCCTTCACCTGCAGGACATCCTTGGCCCATCACATAGCTCCTCCTTTTCTTCCGGGTGCCTCACCTGGCACACCCCTCATTATAGCATCTGCCGCTGAGTGAGACGTGACTGCTGCTTTCTAATAGACTTTGCAGCCTTGTGGCTTCCGAGCATCACTCACCCACGCAGACGATTCTCCAGCACTCCTCAGCCTCCACTTTATCTGTAAAAGAGGCTGACAACAACATGACTTACTTATTTATATTATTTGTATATGTGTTTGTGTGTGTGTGTGTGTGTGTGTGTGTGTGTTTGCAGGTGTCTTAGTCAGTGTTCTAGTGCTGTAAAGAGATGCCATGACCAGGGCAACTCTTACAAAGGAAAGCATTTCACTGGGGCTGGCTCATAGTTTCAGAGCTTTAGCCCATGATGATGATGATGATGATGATGATGATGATGCATGGTGGAATGAGGCAGACATGGTGCTGGAGAAGTAACTGAGTTCTACATCTGGATCCACAGGCAGCAGGAAGAGAGAGACACTGGGACTGGCTTGGGCTTTTGAAATCCCAAAGCTCAGGCCCAGTGACACACTTCCTCTAACAAGCCGCACCAACTCCAACAAGATCACACCTCTTAGTCCCTCTCAAGTAGTGTCACTCACTGATGACCAAGTATTCACATGTATGAGCCTATGGGGGCATTCTTATCACCACCACCACCACCACCACCACCACCACCACCACCACCACCACCACCACCACCACCACAGGTGTGTGTGCAGGCCAGAGGTCAGCCTCAGGGGCTATTTCTGGGTTCTGTCCACCTCATGTTTTGAGACAGGATCTTTCACTTTGCCTGGAACTCACTAACTCACCCAGGGCTGGCTTGGCCAGCCAGTGAGCCCCTTCCATCCCTGTCTCCCCAGCACAGGAATTATAAGCATGCACCACCATGCAGGTCTTTGTTTTGTTTTGTTTTGTTTTAACATGGGTTCTGGGGATGGTACTTGGGTCATGATGATTGTGTGACAAGCACTTTACCAACCGAGCTGTATCTCCAGGTTCCTGTATGAGTTTATTATAAAGCCTCATGGAAATGGTCCTAGTGGAGATAGTGTCACAGAGAGATCACGAAGCCCAGGGCCAGGTACTCCCAAGCCCCAGTGAACGGTAGTTTCTGGTGTTATCTGATCCTCTGCCACTGCACTAGGGCTGTGCAATACAAATGTTACAAGTGTCACGGGTGTGAGCCACATACATAATTTAAATTTATTTATTTATTTATTTATTTATTTATTTATTTATTTATTTATTGTGTGCCTCTGAGTGTGTGTGTGTGTGTGTGTGTGTGTGTGTGTGTGTGTGTGAGCACAACCACACTGCACATGTGGCAGTCAGGAGACAACATTCAGGAGTCAACTCCTTCCACCATGGGATCTGGGATCTGGAGATTCTGGTCGTCAGGCTTGGCAGCAAGTGCCTTTATCTGCTGAGTCATCTCGCCAGCCCCACACATAACATCTTAAATCCTCTAGTAGTTTCATTTAGAGAAATAAAAAGTAAGCTAAACTTAGTGTATCTTAAGTTGGTATGCCCCCAAATGTATCATGTCAGCAGTTAACATGAATTTGTTTAATGAGATGCTTTTAGTTTTGAAAACCTCATCTTTGAAATCTTCTGTGATTTTGCAGTGACAGTTTCCACATTTCACTTTAGGCTCTTGACTTGAGTGTTCTGTGGGTGGCTGTAACCAGTAGCTACTGTATCGGACAATGCATCCTGAGGTTCTAGAAGAACTGTTACAACAGGTGCCATGTCTGACTTTCATCCTCCTCCCTCGGCGCGCAGCAGTGCAGCAGGGTTTGATAAATATTTATGAGCTGTTTTTGCATTAACTCAGGGTCACATCATCTGCGGGTCGCCAGGGCAGATGCTTTGCATATAGTTCCCAGCTGTAACGACAGGAAATGGAGACCAGGAAGTGAACTGGACCGCTTTACTCTGTGAGAGACAGGAAGAAAGCGGGGACCACAGCGAGTCTGTCCAGCAAAGACCGGCCATGGCCCAGCGCCTGGGCTCAGTGCTGCTGCTCATCACTGTTTATCTCTGTTGAGGCTGCTTTTTCTCCTGGCCATGACAAACATCCATGACAAAACACAGCTGAAGGAGAGGGGCTTGTTTGGCTCAGAGTTTTAGGGGTCCAGGCTCCCATGGAGGGAAGGGTGTGATGGCAGGAATGTGAGGCGGCTGAGAGAGGCGAATGCCGTCGTTCAGCTCACTCATTTTTTTCAGTCTGGAGCCCCAGCCACATTGACCGTCTGCCCACATTCGTCTTCAGTGACACCTTCTGAAAACGCCTTCATAGATGCACCCACTATTAAAACTCCAGTTAACCTGACAATTGGCATTAAACATCACAGGCTCCCTTCAGATGGAACTCATCCCAAATTCAAGACTGATGGCCTTGTCTCCTGACAGGCTGGAGTAACATCTCAGAACTCCTGTGGGAGAAAGTGGGCTAGAAGGATCTCTGGGAGTGGTTATAAAATGGGTTTGTGTTTGAGTTCTGAAGAGGCCGGAGGAGGTATTGGATCCTGTGGAGTTAGGGTTACAAGTGGCTGCGAGCTAGCCAATGTGAGTGCCAGGGGCCAAACCCTGGTCCTTTGGAAACACCTCAGGTGTGCTCAACTCCTGAGTCATCTCCAGTCTCCTGTAATCCTTTCTGAGATAGGGTCTGTCATTGAACTGGGAGCCTGACTATTCAGTGAGACTGCCTGGCCAGCTGGCTCTGAGGCCCTCCTATCTCCGGCTTTCATTGCTGGGGTTACAGCACTCATCACTGTGCCTGGCTTTTATGTGGGTGCTGAGGATCCCAACTCGGGTCTTCAGTTCTTTCAGCAAGTACTTTTACCGCCCCCCCCCCCCCCCCAGCCATCTCCTCAGCCCGAATTTGTTTCACAATTCTGGCTCATTGCCTTGATGTGAGCCAGTGTTTGCTCATTCATCCTGGGCTTGGTGCCCTCCCCATGCTACGCTCTGGCCCTTGAGACTAGGAAGAACCAACTTGAAATCCCCAAAGATGATGGGTCTGAGAACAAGGTGTCATCGAGCCATAGGCCTGTGTAAAGTATTTTCTTTCTGGTACATGGTTGTTCTCAAAGAGAAAAACTGATCCAAAGTCCTCATGCATAATGGAGGTGAGTGTCTATAATGGTGAACTCTAATCAGTTGTGAAATCCAATCAATGCTGGTGTGCCTCATCTGGGAAACAAATGTATTAACCAAAGGGGGGTGGTCTGGATACCAGCTACAGAAAATGGACCCCCAAGGAGTAGCAATTTGTTAGTGTTTTTCCAAGGGAGACTGTCTGGCTGACAGGAACATCCGCTTAGCCTGACAGGTGGGCCCAGGAGGACAGGAAGTGCAAGGCAGTTGTAGCTCACCGACAGGAACCATTAAGATCATTCTACAAGGCTCCGGCACCCAGCCCAGACAGGCTGTGTGTGAGAACAGCGCCTTTCCCGAGCACTGGCCTGGAGTTGGCGGATGTGAGGCTCCGAGTTTTCTCCGAACTAATCAATTTTCTAGCTAGTTCATCAATTGCTTGAGGACTTGTTTAGTTAGGACTGGTCTCTCATCTGCAGGGAACTGACTCAGCAGAACTGCCTCCCGTCACAGAGGAGAGCCTGGCACGGCTCCTCCACCCTTCCTGCTCCTTCCACCCTTCCACCCTCCTGCTCCTCTCCTCCTTCCTTCCTTTCTAGTCTTCTGCTTTCTTTTATCTTTATTTTATACTCCTCCATTAACCTTCAAACACACACACACACACGCGCACGCGCACACGCGCGCACACGCGCACACACGCACACACACACACATGCACACGCACTCACGCACACTCACGCACACACAGGCTTTTGTAGGGATCGTGGCCTGTCTCCTTCCTTCTCTTCCTTCTTCTTCCTCTTGCTCCTCTCACCTCCCCACCCCCCTCAACAGAATCTCATGAATCCATGAATCCCAGGCTGGGTGTAGCTGAGGATGGCCCCCACCTCCCAAGCACTGAGATTACAGGAGTGTGCCACCACACCCAGCTTATGTGGTACTCAGGATTGTAGCCAGGACTCCCTGCATGCCATGTGAGTGCTCTAACAACTGAACCACACCATCAGGTTCATGGCATAGCTATTTGTTTAAACTAGTGAATGCTGTGGCTGCTTGGCATTTGAGTCCGGGCTCTGTTGCTGAGCAGCCCTGAGATCTTGGACCAGCTACTTTAAGCTCTCAGTGACTCATTTGTAAAGCAAGAATAACAGCACTGGTCCCATAGGCTGAAGCCAGAATTGAACAGTGTGTGCTTAGGGCTGCTGAGTGAGCCTTCCTTGTTAGCTAAACAACCAAGGCTCAGTGCCCATGCTGGACCAGGGATGCCCTGGGGCTGGTGATGGATGTGGAGAGGTGCAGGTCTGGCCTAAGAGAGGGTGGCTGAGACACTGGCAGGCCATCTCAAGGCACACCCAACCAGGTGTTGGCTTGTTGCTAGGCCTAGTATCGTTCAGGTACATGGGTCTGCCAGAAGAGGGCATTAGATCCACTGGAATTGGAGTTTTAGATGGTCGTGAGCTGCCCTGTGTGTCCTGGGTCCTGAACCTCGGTCCTCTGCAAGCAGTCAGTGCTCTTAACGACAGAGCTGTCTCTGCAGCCCCCAACTGAATGTCTTTTAGTAGGTCCATAATTTTGTGCCTTGTCACCACAAACAACTTTATGATGTCCTTGTTGAAGTCCCATACCTCTTATTTATTAGAGATCAGTCTCCCACCCAGGCCTATCTAGGCACCCACTGACCTTTGCGCCTCTACAAACTTGGTGCTCTGGAGAGTCACTTTACAGACTTGGAAACACATGGCACATCGTCTTTTGAGTCTGTGATATCTCACCTCGTGTGAAGTTTTTAAGGTACATCCAGCTTGTAGCATGTTGTGGGATATTTGATCACACTGTGAAGCCCGAGATTGCTTTGTTTACTGCTTCTAGCTGTGGTGTGGCTCATCCCCTAGTACATATATATATATATATATATATATATATATATATATATATACATACATACATACATATATATATAGACAGGGTTTCTCTTGCTCTGTAGACCAGGCCTCGAACTCACAAAGATCTGCCTGGTTCTGCCTCCCGAATGCTGGGAATAAAGGCGTGCGCCACCACTGCCCGGCTTAGTACACATTTTTAATCCAAGAGTTTTCCACTTATTGTAAATGGGATAGAATAAAAACAACATTCCATACATCAAGAGGTGGAGCAAGCAACCAGCTGACTGGAAGTAACCATAGAGAGTGAGGGGAAGTTGGGAGGTCAGAGAGAGAGACACAGGAAGTAGAAGGGACGGAGATGTGATTGGAGGAGGTTTATGTTTGAGATGGAGTAGGAAAAGCTCTCTTTCTGGAAGATCAGCTGGCTGCTTTCTCTGCCTTTCTAAGCTAGCAGGTTTTCACCCCAGCATCTGGCTCCCAAATCTTTATTGATAAAATAGATTGATAGAGATTTAGTCAAAAACAGCATTTTGCTCCTAATGTGGAGGTGGCTGAGGCAGTGACAGAGGCGATTGTTATACTTTAAAAACAGAGGCGAGCCAAGGGGCCCCTCTGCGGGTGAGAGAGACACACACCATGCAGACAGGGCTCATGGAGAGGATTTTATTGGGGGAAGGAAAGAAGAGATGCAGAGTTTGCCTCTGGAGATAAAGGCTGAGGAGAGAGGAAGAGAGAGGAAAAGAAGATATGGAAATGGGGAAGAGAAGGGGATGCAGATGTGGTCTCACGGGAAGAGAGAGAGAAGGTGGGTGGGGCCCTGCCTTTCAAAGGGGGGGGGTCAGCCATGTGCACAGAGACCACCTAGCAGTGAACGCATCCTATCAGGTCCCAAGGGGCAGGCTAGGCATGCCTGAACAACGCCAACACTCCTCCCTTTTGTTTACTGTAAAAAGGTGAGGAGTTAGGGGTGGCAGGTGGGGCGGAGTGAGGATGCCAAATTCTCGAGACTGCTTCCTGCTGACTTGGGGGTGTCGGTCATCTTTCGGGGACCTGAGAAAGCTGGGGTTCTGTCCATGTCCTGGGGTAGCTGGCTGTTTCACTTTGCTGCCCAGGCTCTGTAGAAGTGTCTGGTGCCACTTGGACCTGGCAAGATGCTGGCAGAGCAGAAGGTAAAGTTAAGTTTAGGAAATGTTTTTTTTTTTCTTAGATCTTGGTAGTTGATGGAGGGGAGTCTCAAGGTTAGGGAGAGGTGAGGAGGCTTAGGCTGCTGACTGACAGTGCTTAATTGAGGGGTGCATCTGACCTGTTCGAGGTGGATCCAAGTTGACTCCCTGGAGCTTATAAGAATTCTTTGAGTTCACAAAAAGAAGTAAGTTTTAGACACATTAGCAGCATGGCAGTGGGATGTACAGGATCTCCTGGGCCTTGGCCTCAGCAGCGAGGCAGTGGCAGGTGCAGGTGCAGCCGCTCTGCTGCAGATAAAATCACATTAGCATGTAAAGTAACATTCATTTTTATGGGCTGAATAATATTCCACCGTATGGACATACCACATTTTGTTTATTCATCAGTTGATGGTCATTGAGTGGGTTCCATATTTGTGTGAGAAACACTTTACTGACTATACTATTGTCCCAGCCCCTTTCTTTATTTTTTCTGTGTGTGTGTGTGTGTGTGTGTGTGTGTGTGTGTGTGTGTTGAAGTACAGTTAGAGTTTATTAAGAGAAGTAGCATAGATTTGAGCCTTGGCATCAAAGGAGAGAGGGATGCTTAGAAAAGACTAGTACACACTGTGCACATGAATGCAGCTTCCTGAGAGTCATGCTTGTGTGTCTTAGCAATAGCCATATGTATAATTTTGGTGGCTTCTGTAGAGACATCATTTAAGGCTGCTAAGGAGCTTTCCCCAACCCTCGGATGGTTTCTGAGGTGCAATGTGTGGGAATCAGGTAGGTAGATAAGATCATAGGCCACAGGGTTGAGGGAATCCTTATGAACACCCTGCTTTGACTGTAAACAACATTTATATTCGTGCGAGAGGCTCGGAAATTACATGTTTATGCTGGGCAAGGAGGAAGGTCACTCTTGAGGGTTATGAGCTCTGAGGTCTTAAGCCGATCCATACCAATCAGCATTTCTCCTGGAAAGATCTCTATAAAAGCGAGTACTGTTTCCACACAGGCAATCCACAGAGCAGATTTATTGATTGTGATGGAATTCTTGGCTCTCAGCCAAGATTGAGATGCCAACCAGACTCCAGGGTGGGGTTCCTTTCCCTTTCTATGTCCTCACAGTTTCTCCTCTGACTTTGTACCCTGCCTCAACTCCCCCACCATCTTCCATCTCTATTGTAAGGGTTGATGGTGGTTGGCAACCTTTCTTCTGAAACTTTCCCTTTTCTAAGGGCCTGGCTCCCCAGGGACCGAGAGTCTTGGCCTGTCTAACCTAAGGCAGGGAGTGAGAAGGTCGAGCTTGGAGGCTGGAGGCTGATTATTTGATGGGGACCAAAAAAATCCAGAGATGTTTCTGGGTGAACACCATAAAGATAGCATTGGTAGGGGGCTGGGGGGGTTGTAGCTTCATGCTGCCACCTGTGACAGCTGGAGGGATTCTTAGAGACCTCTGCTCGGGTGCAGTCAGGAGTCGTGACTTCAGATTTCTCCGTCTCCGAGCCGGGGAGTGGCTCAGCAGATAAAAGTGCTTGGTGCCCAAGCCTGAGGATGCAAGTTTGATCCTGGGAACCCGTGTGAAGAGCCAGACACAGTAGCATCCACCTGTAATCCCAGAGCTCCTGTGGAGAGGTAAGAGGCAGGGCAGAACTGACTAGAAGCTCATGGGCCAGGAGAAAGTACAGAGGCAGAGACAAAGACCTTGCCTCTAGAGAAAAGACCCTGCAAAGTAGTCACCTGATCCTCACGGGTCTACCGTCTCCGTCTCGCTCACAAATAATAAGTAAATAGACCTTCTTTGTCTGTTCCAGTTTCCTGCTGTGATCACTGTCCCATGCCAGACAAGCAGCCTGCCTGCTTCCCTCCGTCTCTCCCGTTGATGGTGACTTGACGCAGCTTTTGCGTGACTCAGCAATGACAGACGCCCTGTTACACTCTCATTTCAGAGAAACACTGAACAAGTTTGAAGTATGAGTATGCACCAGTAAATCTGAAATAGAAGTACATGCCAATAATTTTGAAGTCCAAGTATGCCCAGATGTAAGTGTGCCCAGTGACTGGGATTCACACTCCTTCAAGATGAGTCAAAGTGTGCCCAGATGTAAGTGTGCCCAGTGACTGGGACTCACACTTCTTCAAGAGGAGTCAAAGTATGCCCAGATGTATGTGTGCCCAGTGACTGGGATTCACACTTCTTCAAGATGAGTCAAAGTGTGCCCGGATGAAAGTGTGCCCAGATATAAGTGTGCCCAGTGACTTGGACTCACACTTCAAGATGAGTCAAAGTATGCCCAGATGTAAGTGTGCCCAGTGACTGGAACTCACACTTCAAGATGATTGACTTAGAAATCCCAGTGTAACTGCAAGTCTCGTATTTTATCTACAAGCCCCATTATCTGAGTGTGACCTGGAATCACACGGAGGGGAGGAGCTGCTGTGGTGTGCAGGTGTGTGAGAGAGATAGGTGGGGCTGGCAGGCAGAAAGAGAAAAACAGGAAGGGAAAATTGAGAAAAGGAGGAGAGGGCCAGCCATCCAGCCATCCAGCCATCCAGCCATCCAGCCATCCAGCCATCCAGCCATCCAGCAACACAGCCAGACCTGGAATATGAAGGAAAGAAAAGATATACAGAAATAGAGAAAGGTAGGAGCCCAGAGGCAAAACATAGAAGAAGAGAAACAGGATAATTTAAGTTAAGAAAAGCTGGCTGGAAACAAGCCAAGCTAAGGCTGGGCATTCATAAGTAATAATAAGTCTCTGTGTGGTTATTTGGGAGCTGGGTGGAAGGCCCCCAAAAGAACAAGGAGTAAAAAAAAAAAAAAACTATGTGTGTGCGTGTGTGTGTGTGTGTGTGTGTGTGTGTGTGTGTATGTATGTGTGTGTGAGTGTGTGTGTGTAAGTGTGTGAGTGTGTGAAGCAGGATCCCTGGAGCTCATTGGCCAGTCAGTATAGTCAAATTGCTGAGTCCCTGATTCAGTGAGAGGCCCTGTCTCACAAAACAAAGATGGAAGACAATCTAGAAAGGACACCTAACGTCAACCTGTGACCTGCATAGGCACACACACACACACACACACACACACACACACACACACCCATACACACACACACACCCTTGTATATACACGTGCACACTCACAAACTGGTAAGTACATATACCACACATACAACACACAAAACAAAACATTAATAAAACAGGAGAAAATGTTGATTTTGGCTCACAGTTGGAGGTTACAGTCCATCATGGCAGGGAAGGCCTGAGGCCTGGAGCTGGAGGTGGCTGGTCACACTGCATTCACAAGGAGGAAGCAGAGGAAGATGAACGCTGGTACCCAGCTCACTTTCAACTTTTTCTTCAGTTCACGACCCCAACCCAAGAGACTGTGCCACCAATATTTAGGGTGGATTGTCCCCAACAGATAAACCTTTCTGAAAACTCCCTCACTTTTCTGCAGACACCCCCAGAGGTGAGTTACCATGGCAACTCTTAATCCAATTGACTTGACAAGGAAGACTAAGTCTCATACCAGGCTACAGAGCTGCTCCCTCATGCAGACGTCAGCCCACCATCAGTGGGCTTTGGTGGGACTTACGGTACAATGTCCTAGGCTTAAGCCCAACCACACCAAAGTCCAGGCAGGTGGAGGCTTTGCAACCCTTAAAACCAGGCTGTGGACTTTGGAATTCTCCACATTATCCTGGTCTCCTCTTTGTCCCTTCCGGAATGCATCTGCTATTTTTCTCTCAAAAGAGTGTTTGGACTGGGCTATGTCTGAGTCCCTAGAAAATCCCAGCCAGCTTGCCACCAAGTTCACACTCAATGCCCTACGTGTAATCTCTCTTTGTGTGTGTGCCACACCAATATGTGTCATGGGCAGAAGTTGGACTCTGGGTCCTCTGGCTCTCTGGCCCTCTGGCTCCTCATAAGTGGTTTTGTGGTTGGGAATGATTTGGCCATTATCCAAGTTCTAGGAGGAACCCAAAACAATTCGTAACAGGTCACATTTTCTTTGGCGATCATTTCTGCAATTTCACTCTTCAGAGCTCTTGGGTGCCATCTGGTCAGAAGGATTTATTTACATCTTACTGTGATTTATTTACATCAGTCAGTCTAGAAAACTTTCATTTGCTTATTAATATTTCAGCTAATATCCATATAGTGTGTGCTTCAGGAGATACTTTGAGGATCAGGAACTCCCCTGCTCCAGCAGTATTTATTAAGTTGTGTTATAATCTAGGACTGGTGTCAGTCGCTGTGGAGAAAGCTAAGTTGTAGAAGATATGGTGTCTGATGCCAAAGAACTCATTGTGTGACCAGGGAGATGATTGGGCAAGGTAACAAATGCCATCTCAAAGAGGGTTGAACGCATTTTTCTGTCATAATTAGTAGTCTGGATGGGTGAATGTTGATTCAGCTTCCTAGCAGTTGTTTTTAGCGTTATGTCTGAATTTGATCCCCAAACCCCATTTAAGAGTGGAAGGAGAGAACCAGACCCACATATGTGCTATGGCATACACCTCCTCCCATATTATGTACATACAATAATATACATGTATATGTATGTGTACAGACCCACACTGGACTGTATGTATACAGACCCATACTAGACCGTATGTATACAGACCCACACTGGACTGTATGTATACAGACCCACACTGGACTGTATGTATATAGACCCACACTGGACTGTATGTATACAGACCCACACTGGACTGTATGTATACAGACCCACACTGGACTGTATGTATACAGACCCATACTAGACTGTATGTATACAGACCCACACTGGACTGTATGTATACAGACCCACACTGGACTGTATGTATATAGACCCACACTGGACTGTATGTATACAGACCCACACTGGACTGTATGTATACAGACCCACACTGGACTGTATGTATATAGACCCACACTGGACTCTGAACCATCTGGCAGCTCGGTTTTCATCTTTCCAGACTCTTGAACCACGAACAATGCATTTTTAGTATTTAGGAATCACCTAGTCTAAAGTGTTTTGTTAGATCAGTCCCAGTTGGACCAAAGCTGTGTGTATAGGATGGTGGGCTCCCATAGAAGAGAAAAGGACTCAAATCATTACTGTTAGGCATGTCCTTTTGGAAGCTGTAGCTTGCCCTGAGTGTACAGAGTGTGCGAGGAGCATGTAGCCAGGAGATTGCCTTCAAATGGGTCATGCTGCTGCATCAGCTTACTTGGTTTTTCTGAATTTCTCATGCACTCTCATGAGAAAAGTTGCTTGAGCCCCACTGGGGCTCCTGTCAGTCTGTCTGTCTATCTATCTATCTATCTATCTATCTATCTATCTATCTATCTGTCTGTTCATCTATCTATCTATCTATCTATCTATCTATCTATCTATCTATCTACCTACATATCTATCATCTATCATCTGTTTATCATCTATCATCTATTTATCTATCATATATCTATCTGTCATCTATCTTTTATCTATATCTATCTATCTATCTATCTATCTATCTATCTATCTATCTATCTATCTATCTATCTATTTATCTTCCATCTATTTATTTACTATCTATCTATCTATCTATCTATCTATCTATCTATCTATCTATCTATCTATCTATCTAACATCTATCGATCTGCTGTAGGAATTGAACCCAGGTCTTCACGCATGCTAGACAAGTGCTTTACCTTTCAGCCTTAGCCCCTCTTTCCCATTTGTAAGAGGACTCCATGGCCATGGCCCTTTTGTTCATTGTGCCCACATGTTGACAGTCACCTGCCTTCCTAGATTTACTTTTTCTTTTTGCTCAGTTATCATGATGGCTGACCACACTCAGCCAGCCCCTGAGAACTGGCACCCTTGGGCTCCCCCACCTCAAGTCTAACCTTGGCTTCCATCTTGGTCTGAACTTGCTGTTGAACTTGCTGAGTTATTCTCATTCATCTAGACTTCAGCTAGAGCTTGGAATAAAAATGGCTGTTTGTGGTGGTTTGAATGTCATTGGATCCAATAAGCTCATAGAGAGTGGCACTATTAGGAGGTGTGACTTTGTTAAAGTAGGTGTGGCCTTGTTGGAGGAACTGTGTCACTGTGGGGGCAGGTTTTGAGATTTCCTATGCTCAAGACACCGTCTATTTCCTGTTGCCTTCTGATCGAGATGTAACCAGCACCATGTCTGCCTGCATGCCGCCATGCTCCCCGCCATGATGATAATGGACTGAACCTCTGAAACTGTAAGCTGCCACCTCAATTAAATGTTTTTCCTTAGGCCGGGCGGTGGTGGCGCACGCCTTTAATCCCAGCACTCGGGAGGCAGAGCCAGGCGGATCTCTGTGAGTTCAAGGCCATCCTGGACTACCAAGTGAGTCCCAGGAAAGGCGCAAAGCTACACAGAGAAACCCTGTCTCGAAAAACAAAAAAAAAAAAAAATGTTTTTCCTTTATAATAGTTGCTGTGGTCGTGGTGTCTATTCACAGCAGTAGAAACCCTAACTAAGACACTGCTCTTTATTTTCTAGGCAAAGGTAGACGCTTAAAGCCTTAGTTAGAATCCAAGTGGAAGATATCACTTGCCTCGATATGTACAGAGGATGGCCTTGGACTGTGTGTGTGTGTGTGTGTGTGTGTGTGTGTGTGTGTACACGCACCCACGTACTGCATCTGCCCGTTTCTACTCCTTCGTGCTTGACTTTTTACATGTGTTCTGGGGATCTGAACTCAGGGCCTCATGCTTCAACAGCAAGTGCTTTATCCACTGAACTACCTCTCTACCCACTCCCATGATTATTTCTTGAGACAAGAGTCTCTCACCGTCTTCCTGATTTCACTGAGGCGGAGAGCTGACAAGCACCAGGCTCTGTGTCTCCACCCCCCCAGCGCTGATGTGTAAGCACATACCACACACCCATCGTTCTTATGTGGGTTCTAGGAATCGAATCCGGTTCTCATGCTTGTGTGGCAAGGACTTCACCCACCAAGCCGTCTCCCAGCCTACCCTTGAGCCTATGATCATCTTGCCTCGGCTTCCCAAGTGCTGGGATTACAGATCTAAGCCATCATGCCTGGCAAGACTTTCCTTTTAAAACAAAGTGAAGACAGAGCCCTGTGTCTGGCTTGTTAGGCAGGAAGCCTGTTAACACCCGGTTACCTTGTAAGCTTTTTTTTTCTTTCTCTGGGCTTCTTGTTAAGCATTTCCCTAGGCTTGCTGAGCGAGCTAGCGAACATCCCTTCAGGACTTTTATGGACTCCGGCTTTCTATTCTTAGCTCATACTTGTATTTTCTGAGTTCCCGTGTCAAAGCCCGAGTTACCTTGTCATGGATTCTGCCTCTCTGCTCTGAGATGGATGGAGTAATTTTGACTTATAGTGTTGACAACAGCTAACATTTGTACACTGCTTTACAATTTTCCAAGTTCATCACCTGCATTTTCATGTTTTATCTCTGTGGCAATCTGGGATTCTATTGAGGTCCGGTTCTTTTTTTTCTCACCTGGGAAGCCACAGAGGACCCAGCTGGTCATGGGAGGTGCCAAGGTGACAGGAAATTTTCCACTGTTTTCTTTTTTACATAGTAAAACTGCTTTTTTTTTTCTTGAGAGAGAGAGAGAGAGAGAGAGAGAGAGAGAGAGAGAGAGAGAGAGAGAGAATGGTACTTGGTCTTTTAAGGAAATTGGGGTATAGATACAGATACAGGAAAGAGTTAAGGAGGGGCTGGAGAGATGGGACTGGTTCTCTTGCAGAAGACTGGGGTTGGTTCCCAGCCCTAACGTGGCAGCTCTCAACTGTCTGTAACTCCAGTTCCGAGGAGGTGAATCTGACACCTTCTGGCTTCCATGGGTGTGACACACACACACACAGAGCACAGACACACATGCAAACAAAATACCCATAAACATAAAAAATAAAGCTAAGGATTAAAAAAAAGAAGGAAACATATAAGGAGGGGAGTGAGTGGGAACAAAGCATGATGGGACCTGTGGACGAAGAAGCTGTAATGAATTCTGACTTTTAACCTAAAAATAATTAAAAATTAAAAAAAGAATCAAATATATGTGTCTTATCATTCCACTGTCCAGTAACTACAGCAATGAGCACTTGCTAGAATGTTCTTCCAGGCATATTACTATAAACATATGATAATTACTCAGAAACTACATCTTCATGTCAACCCCTGAGTTCTCTATTTACATATTTGTGTGTGTGTGTGTGTGTGTGTGTGTGTGTGTGTGTGTGTGTGTGTGCCACAGCACACAGAAGTGTGGTCAGAACAGCTTGTGCAGCCAGGTCCCTCACCCAGGTGGCTAAGCTTGGTGGCAAGTGCCTTTGCCCACTGAGCCACCCGCTGCCCCTGACTTTTCAATGCCAGCTTGTGTTGGGAATGTGTCCCCAGGTCAGTCATCTACAGCCATGCAGGGCCTGATGATGGGGCCCACTCTGAGGTACGGATTGTTTTAGAGTTTGCACCTGCAGGAACATCAGAGTGTGCTTATACAGACTGAGATGGCTATGCCATCACTAGGCCATGCCATCTTTTTAAATACTTTCCTACAATATATTAATCGCAAAATACTGGGTTTTATTGTAAGATTTCCACAGATATGTATATATATATATATATTATATATATATATATAATATATATAAATAAAATTTACTTTGATCATGTTGACCTACCCTCCATTACTTGCTCTTATCCCCTTTTCCTTTCTTCTGGTACTTTTACTCTTTCCAATCTCCTTCCTCATCCTCTGCCTCCTCTTCTTCCTCTTCTTTCTCTTCTTCTGCCTCCTCTCCCTCTTCTCCTTCCTTCTACCCCTTTTTAGTGGTGCTGGGAATAGAACCCAGGGCTTCATGCATGCTAGGTTGACATTCTGTCACTGAGCTACTTCCCCAGTCTGTCAGTCTTTACTTTTTAAAACTAGATTCTATACATAAGAGAGAACACAGGAAATATTTGTGTTTCTGAGCCTGGCTTATTTCCCTTAACATAATGATCTGCAGTTACATCCATTTTCTTGTAGTTAATATTATTTGTTCTTCTTTATGGTTGAAAATAAAACCCTTTGTGTATATCTGCCACATATTCATTTATCCATGGACAGGCACCCAGCCTGATCCCTGGGCCGTTGTGATTGGTGAAGACCTTGTGTGCAGATGTCTCTGTAGTAAGCTGACAGCCTAAGTTTATTCCCAGGGGTGGTCCCCATCCTCACACATGCAGTGAGCACTTCACTCTCTGAGGCATCTCTGTCCTTCATCCTCATACCCACTGTCTTAGGGTTTCTATTGCTGTGAAGAGACACCGTGACCACAGCAACGCTTATGAAGGAAAACATTTAATTGAAGCTGTCTTACAGTTCAAAGGCTTAGTCCATTATCATCATGGCGAGACATGGCGGTATGAAGGCAGACACGATGCCGAAGAAGGAGCTGAGAGTCCTATGTCTTGCAGGCAGCAGGAAGTGGTTTGTGACCCTGGGAATAGTTTGAGCATAGGAGACCTCCAAGCCCACCCCCAGAGTGACACACTTCCTCCAACAAGGCCACACCCACTCCAACTAGGCCACACCTCCTTATAGTGCCACTCCCTTTGGGGACCACTTTCTTTCAAGCCACACCCACCAAGCCATCTCTGACCTCCATCCTCACACGTACTTGGTGAGTACATCACCCACTGAGCCTTCTCCACAGCCCACTGTACATTTCTGCTTGCCTGTGAGATAACATTTCGAATTATTGCTCAGTGGGATTCCTTCCTGTGGTCCTGCTTTTATGTTCTTTGTCCTAGAGTCTAGGTATTTTCAGTTCTGATTGCTTTTCAAGGTTTTATAGGGCTTAAATGTTACCTAATTCTGGATGCTCCTCTATGTATCCATACTGCTCTCTCTTACTATAAAAACCACCTCAGAAGGGATTTCAGTTCCCCCACCCCTTTTTCAGGAGAACAATTAGCTCAATCAATTTACAGTAAGTTTAAGTGGCTTATCTTTCATCTCTCCACAGTAGCCCTTCTAGGGCCGAGAGGCTGGCACAGGATAGGAAGAGACGCACACACGGTTACAGACTTGCTGGATGATACCTTTTGAATTGAATAAATCCCTGTGGTTCCTGGGGATTAAACAGGATTAGGATGAGGGTAGAGGCAGGAAGCTCCAGTGGGAGAGATTTCGAATCAGTGTAATCTTTCCAATAGACTCAGTTACTTGGAGGTAGAAGGAGCTACCATAAGCCATAGTAAGTTCCCAGACTCGGGGATACCCCACATTTAAAGAATTTTAGCCTCGGGTAGGCGGTGGTGGCTCATGCCTTTAATCCCAGCACTCAGGAGGCAGAGTCAGGTGGATTCCTGTGAGTTCCAGTCCAGCCTGGTCTACAGAGCAAGATCTAGGACAGGCACCAAAACTATACAGAGAAACCCTGTCTCAAAAAAACCAAGAGAAAAAAAAAAGCCTCATCCCAGGAATGAAGAGAGATTATTTCACAATCTGGCAGCTTCTTTTCTACCAGTGGGCTTGAATTCATGTTTTTCAAGGTTTCCTCTGGGTATCTTGTCCTAGGTTGGGCATGGCAAGTGTACATCATCCCAAGTGTTACTTCCTGTGTATTGGTGGCTGCTCAAGGCTGGATGACTCATGGCATGGTGTTATTCTTGGGTTCATCAGAGATACATATCAGGATGGTGTTGGAGTGTCTTCTTTGTCTTAGAGAGTCTACCCAACAGTGCATCTCCTGAACCTGCTTACCTGTCCCAGCTTCCTTCTTGCTGGAAATTTTGATCCAATTCCTGTTCCCATCCCTTAGATCTGATGACTAAGATCTAATGGAAATCAGTGTAACATCCTGAGGTCCTGGCTGGCTTTTCTTCCTGGGACCCCATCAGGAGGCAGCTCGCACAGAAGTAGATGCAGTTGTGGTTGACTTTTTATTTTTTATTTTTATTTTTATTTTTATTTTATTTTATTTTATTTTTAAAGATTTATTTATTATGTATACAATGTTCTGCCTGCATGCCAGAAGAGGGCACCAGATCCCATTACAGATGGTTGGGAGCCACCATGTGGTTGCTGGGAATTGAACTCAGGACCTCTGGAAGAGCAAGCAGTGCTCATAACCTCTGAACCATCTCTCCAGCCCGTGGTTGACTTTTTAAAAACCCCTTTATTTATATATAATTAACACACCATAAAATTCAATAAGCAAACACACAGTTTGATGCTTTAAAAATGTATTATCAGGTCTGGAGAGATGGTTTATAAGAGTACTTGCTGCTCTTTCAGAGACTTAGTCCAGTTCCCAGCACCCGCATCGGGCAGCTCCTGGCTCTCTGACTTCAGTTCTACAGGGTCCACTGTCCTCTGGGGAACAAGTACACACAGGACATACATCCACACAGATAGGCGCGTACACCTAGATTGAAAAAATGTATTTACAGCTGTACAGCGATGATCATATTGATCTCAGGACGTTGTGCATTTCACCCTTAACAGGCTCTCCTCCCTTCCTTTCCCCCACTGATCTCTTGCAACCCCATTCTTCTATTTCCTGTCTGGAGAGGTTTGCCACTTTAGGGATGTCACATACAAGGGACATGGAACCAGGAAGTCAGAAGCAGGGGATGAAGTGGAAGGATGGAGTCCAGAGACTCAAAGCTAAGAACCAATAGCACAAGCCAGGAGTGCTCAACTGAGCAGCCCCCTGAGAACCTCATGACATGGACCCCAGAATGTATGAGCTGGCAGACACGTACCAGGAGACAGATGTGGCTGAGGTCCTGGGGTTAGAGTGTTCAGCTGTGCTTGGCACCATGCTAGAAGACAAGCAGATGCCCAGTGTTTCCTCCTGGCTTCAGAAGTCCAGAGCTGCCATTCATTCTGTTAGACGCCTGTGGCAGATGGACTGGTTCTCAGCACAGCACGAGGTCCTATCCTGCCCCACGGTTCTCCAGTTTACCCTGGCTGTAATGTTTCCTGTCCTTAATTGTCCCCATGACACCCATCTTTGTCAAAACACCCATATTTATTGAGCACTTGCTGTGCTCCGGGTGCAGTTCTGATGTGCCCTCATCTTTAAAGCTTTCCACAGCTCAGATCGATTCTTCAGCCACACATATTTGTCTATGTGTGCATGTGTTGTGCATGTGCACATGTGTGTGCTTGCATGTGGAGGCCAGAGGACAAGCTTGGGTGTTGTTCTGCAAGTGTGATCTACTCCATCTCCTCCGGACAATCTTGCCCACCTGGCACTCACTAAGTAAGCTAAGCCGGCTTGCTGGTGAGTCCCTAGGGTCTACCTGTCTCTGTCTCCCCAATATTGGGATTACAAGCACAAGCCACTGTGCCTGTTTTTTACACAGCTTCTGGGACCAGACTTCCTTGTGCCACCTGACACCGAGATGCCTTCTCAGACAGACCCCCTACTTTATACATGATCAAACAGAACATCACTGGGAGCTTAATGAATTTGCTGGAGGAACCACATGGTGAGGATTTGTGGATCAGGCATGTGAACTCAGGAGGCCTGATGCTGGAGTCCAGTGCTCTCTACAGCTGCCCACACTTTCTACAAAGGAGGTGCAGGGGATGCAGATGGTGTGCATGGAGGTGCAGGGGATGCAGATGGTGTGGATGGAGGTGCAGGGGATGCAGATGGTGTGGATAGAGGTGCAGGGGATGCAGATGGTGTGCATGGAGGTGCAGGGGATGAAGATGGTGTGGATGGAGGTGCAGGGGATACAGATGGTGTGGATGGAGGTGCAGGGGATGCAGATTGTGTGGATGGAGGTGCAGGGGATGCAGATGGTGTGGATGGAGGTGCAGGGGATGCAGTTGCTGGTGATGGAGATGCAGATGGTGTGGATAGAGGTGCAGGGGATGCAGATGATGGGGATGGAGATGCATGCACGTGGTGTGGATGGCAGGGGATGCAGATGGTGTGCATGGAGGTGCAGGGGATGCAGATGGTGTGGGTGGAGGTGCAGGGGATGCAGATGGTGTGGATGGAGGTGCAGGGGATGCAGATGGTGTGGATAGAGGTGCAGGGGATGCAGATGATGGGGATACATACAGGTGTTAGGGATACAGATGCTGGTGGTGAGGACGATGACAATGGGGAGCGCTGTTGTGCCACCCCACTCTCTCTGAGCCTCAGTTTATACATGCGTAGAGTGAGATGGCCTAGTCTCTAGGTCCCTGTGGCCTGGGGCGTCCTGCAGAATTTTCTGGAAGTCAGGACAGCCATGGTTAAGTTAGTAGCAGTTGAATGTCTTCTGGCCCTTAACGCATAGCTCCACAGAGTCTTCTCAGACACAGTGACAGAGCACCTAATAAGAGACCTGAGACATCTCAAATGATCCTGACAGGAACAAGCAAGGAGGATTCCCAGTGGGAGGGTTAGGGCGTGATGGAGTTGGAAACAATCCATGTCCCTCACGATTCTTCGTCCTCGGGAGAGGCAGGGAGCACAGCCGATAGTTCATTACAACCGCATCAACTGCATTGATTTCCGCTGCTTTGATGGGAAGATCCACATTGCCCTGTGGCTCAGCCCTGGCATCCTCGGAGCAGTGACCCAGGCGGTGGCTCTCAGATTTGGAGAGCCCAGCCCAGCGATCTGGCCATGTGGTCATGGCCTCGGAGAACCCCAGATTCCCAATGTGTGTGTGTGTGTGTGTGTGTGTGTGTGTGTGTGTGTGTGTGTGTGTGTTGGGAGGAAGGAATCACAAACTCCCACACTCTCAGGAACATGCTGCTAAGAATCAGGTAGCTGGCTTTCATATGCATCACAAGCTCCACAACCTTTGAAGCCTCAGTTTTTCTTCTGTGAAATGGGTAGAATATTAGTGTTCCTGAGAGGGCTGTGTGGATGGCCCTCTGTACAGTGCCTGCTTCATGTTAAGGGTGTGTAAATGGCAGCTCTCTGATGTTCCCTTGCAGGCTGGAAGTGTCCGAAGAGCAAGATCACTTCTGTGTGTCCCCCTTCGCTCCTCTTCCTCTCCCTCCTCCCATCTCCCTCCTCCCATCTCCCTCCTCCCATCTCCCTCCTTTCCTCTTCTCTCTCTCTCCTTTCTGCTATCCCATTCTCTTCTTTCTTCTTTCTCTTTCCTCCCCTTCCTTTCTTTTTGTGATTCAATGAGTGAGTTTCATTAGGGTCACTTATAAGAGCATGGGAGTGGGCTATTCATGGGAGCCCAGACATCTTCTTAGTGGCTACACTATTGAAAAAATGTCCCTTCCTTCCCCAGAAACCATTAATGGCCAGTAGCTCCCCAGAGAGGGAGCCTCGTGAGCTAGTGACCATGAATTGCCTAGAAATCCTCAGCGATGGGTGGGGTCTCCTGAGTCAAAGGGCAGGATCTCAATTATCCAGGGTAAACCCCTGGACTAGCCTCGTACCTCCTGAACACACCAGCCAAGGGACTCTGCTTAAGCAAAAGGTCTGTGGCTCACGGTTGCCTGGGTTTGGGTCTTAGCATCACCCTTTTGATGGTGATTTGTGGTCTCAAGGCAAGTGCCTCATTTCTCCAAATGTTGGTTCTCTCACAGGCCCTTCTGCCTCCCCAATGGAAACGGTCACGCTTGCACATTGGAGTCCTTTCATCTGCATGAAGTAAGCAGCTGGGCAAGCGGGTCCTGGGTTCCCTCAGCAGCGGCTCTGGACTCCTCCAGCTGCCTCATCTGAACTCTACCTCCCCATCTTCTGACGGAATCAAAATCTGAAGGCTGCAGGCTGGACGAGGGCGCTCGGTCCTTCTGTTTGACTCACAAAGACTTGGAAGCATCTTCCTTATTTGCTCTGTAAATATTAAGGGGCTTTGTCTGAGAATCCGGGCTTTTACCATCTCTTGAAAGACGGGAGGTCCTGCTTCAGTGTCGCAGATCTGCACAACATCAGCTGATGTTGTTTGCCCAAGGTTGTGAGGTCTCTCTGCTGCTGGTCCCCTACCCCTTCCCCCTCGAGGCTGTCCAGGTTGTGAGGTCTCCCCACTCCTGGTCCTCACTGAGGCTGGCCCCAGGGTGTGAGGTCTCTCATTGCTGGTCCCCACCCGAGGCTGGCCCCAGGTTGTGAGGTGTCTCCACTGCTGGTCCCCACATAAGGCTGGCCACCGTCACTTCTGCTGCCCGTTGTCTTGTGTCCCCAACAGCTGGAGAGTTTTTCACACAGGGGTCTGATCGGGACTGAGAGTGACTTGGCCACCAGGAGCGCGTGATGGGGATGGCGTGGTGGGTGTCCAGCCTCATGCACCCCAAGCTGTTCCTACTGTGTTGCCTCGGTGACCTCTGGTTGCTGACTTGCTCTCCAGGTCTTGCTCAGCCTGCTTTCTCATAGCACCCAGGACCACAGCCCACAGACTGTACCACCCACCGTGACCTGCCCCCCCATCAATCATCAGTCAAGAAAATGCACCGCAGGCTTGCCCTCAGGCCAATCTAGTAGGAGGGAGCGTTCTCTCAGCTGAGGTTCCCTCTTCCAAAATGACTCCAGCTTGTGTCAAGTTGACATAAAACTAGCCAGCAGGGAGCTTCGCCCACTCTGCATGGATTTAATATGTATTGAAGATCTATTATAGACACTCACTGCGGGCACTGAATGGACCTATCTGGAACCTTGGCTCTGCCTTCTGCAGGGGGTTTGAGCTCCTGGGATAAGAGACTGTCCTTTAAGCCGTGTTTCCTCCTCTAGGTAACAGGGTGGTAATGCAGCTGCCCTCCTGGGTGGAAGTGGGGGAGCTGTAAGAATGTATGAGTTCATGTGGGAAACATCTCAAGTGCTCAAATGCCTATCATAGGAAAGGGTATCATGCTATGTGGCCGAGTCTGTGGAACAGATTTCTAGGAAGCTTCTAGAAGGAGGATTAAAGGCTGTGTGTGGTGGCACAGGGCTCTAATCCCAGCACTCAGGAGGTGAAGGGAGCGGGTGGAGTTCAAGGCTAGCCTAAGCCACACAGAACTACATAGTGAGTCCTAGGAGAGCCTGGGCTACATGGTTAAGACTTCGTCTAAAAAGCAAGCAAACAAACAAACAAATAAATAAAAACAAAAGCAGATAGGTTCAGTGGTGGTGCATTCACGAGGTGGAGGCAGGAGGTCAAGAGGTCAAGATTATTCTTGGCCATGCAGCGACACTAAGGCCAGCCTGGGCTACCTGAAATCCTGTTTTGAAAAACCAAACCCAATGAAGAAAGAAACTAAGGAGGCCAAGAGAGAGAGAGAGGGAGAGAGAAAGAGAGGGAGAGAGAACTTTTCTTCTCTCTAGGAACTGCACATATAACTTGAATTCTGACAGAGGGCTGACAAGTCAGAATCAAAGAATGAGAAGCAGGCCCCTTGTTTGTGAAGTTGGAGATGTCCTGACGCTGCTGTGTGTGCCAGGCAGGTGTCTGACTGAGTGGGGAGCAGGACACACAGGTGCTGGCTGGAACAGGGTCAACATGGCAGGCATCCTTTCCGTTCCTGTGAGTCTGGTGAGTCCACCCACGGTAGTAGGGCTAGCAAGAGCTGCACAGACCACAGGGATGGGAAGACAGTTCCTCGTTCCTGCTGAGGGCAGCAGAAGAGAGGACACAGCCCGTGGAAAATGCTAGAAGCAGGCTGAAAATAAGGGGAGGTGAAAGTGAAGAGCTAGCTGCAGTGTTCTCCTCAGCGGGGCAGCTGAGAGGACGCCAGGGCCAGTGTGATGATGGGAGACGGAGGGCACACTCAACACTCCGTTGGCAGGCTTTCTGCCCCAGGAAAAGGTTCACAATGGCAAACGAGTCACTACCGGAGGCAGATAATTGTGTGGGAGCCTAGCACGGTGTATGTAGGTGCAAGTGTACATGCATGTGTGCATGTGTGTGTGTGTGTGTGTGCATGCGCACGCGTGCACGCGTGCACGCACACATCTCATTTACTTAAACAAACACATTCTGAAAAGGCTCGAGGTGTGCCTCTGATGTCTAAATGGCTTTGCCATGTGCTAATGCAGTGAAAATGCAAAGTGCCCTTAATTTGGGGATGTTAATGTCTCCTGCAGGTGTTTTCTGGTTAAACACATCTTCTCTCCTTTCAGTGCAAAGAGTTTTAATTTTTGCCTGCGCCTGTTTTAAATGTTTGTTTTTAGGCCACTGCTGGAATTATTTGGCTTAATGAAAAAAAATTATTTACAAAGCAAACTGAGGTGCCAAGGCTTAATTGTGTGTGTTTGTGTGTGTGTGTGTGTGTGTGTGTGTGTGTGTGTGTGGCTGTATATGGCCCATGCATCTGTGTGTGTGTGTGTGTGGCTGTGTGGCTGTGTATGGCCCATGCGTCTGTATGAGTGTGTGTGTGTGTGTGTGTGTGTGTGTGTGTGTGTGTGTGTGTGTGTGTGTATGTGTGTGGCTGTGTATGACCCATGCGTCTGTGTGAGTGTGTATGTGTGTGTGTGTGTGTGTGTGTGTGTGTGTGTGTGTGTGTGTATGTGTGTTTGTGGCTGTGTGGCTGTGTATGGCCCATGCGTCTGTGTAAGTGTGTATGTGTGTGCTGGTGACTCCTCTGTGCATGCCCACGTGCAGGCTAAAAGTATTGGGTATCTTTTCTATTGATCTCCATGTTATGCTTTGATTTAGGGTCTCTTGCTGAACTTGGAACTTGCTGTCTTGGCTAGGCTGTCTGGCCAGCAAGCCCCAGAAATCTGCCTGTCTCCATCCCACCCAACACTGGGGTTAGGGTACATACCATCCTGCCTGTGTACATCCACACACAGTGCCTGGGATTGAACTCATGTCCTTAAGCTGGCAGAGGAAGTGTTTTACTCCCAGAGTCATTCTTCCCAGCAGCCGAGGTGCCATGGCCTTTACTGGCATTTAAGGACTCGGTGGCCCTTTTCATTCCTTAATTCAACACATATGAGTTGAGCCCCTACTGCGTGGGGAAGGAAATGTTCTAGGAGGGAGGGCTTGGGAGCCAAAGACAGAACTGTAGCTTAGGGAAGGAAGGAGGGGCCAGAGTGGGGCATGTAGGAGCTATGGTGTTTCCAGAGCTGAGTAACAGAAATTTGACCGAGTGGTTTTTGTTGTTGTTGTTGGTGTTGTTTTAAAGCACAACAAACCCTGAACGTTCAGCTCTTTCTTGAGACTGGGGCATCACAGTGTTGGTCCATCCAGGATTCTGCTTTCCTCCATCTCCTGCCCTGCCTGTGCTCGGGGTGCCTCATGGTCTCAATATGGCTGCTGCATCACACCATTGTAAGACACTGTCCTGAGCAGGGAGACCTCTCCTTCCAGGGTTCTCCTTCCCTTCTCTCCTCCTGGCTGGAAAATGCTGACCAGGTCTTCGGAGCCCTCTACCATGCCATGAAGACGGCCCAACTTTCTCTACATTCTGGTAGTATTTGGTTGGTTCCTCCACATTACAGAGCTCCTGTACTATTATTGGGCATTCTAAGTCTTTGTACACCCAAGCAAGTCCTACTGAAATTCAAGAGCAATGAACACAGTGGAATCCTGCTTGGGCAAGTCTTCGTAGAGGGACTCTGGCATTACCCACACTGTGCAAGCCTGTTCTTACGGTGTGGAGGCTTGGAGGGTCACAGAGGAGAAAGGGGTGCTGCTGGGGTCCAGAAAGTTCCTGGATAGGCGTAACCTCTTCTTTTAAGGTTGCTAGGGTTCACATGCATGAATGGACGTGTGCATGCACACACACAGATATCTATGTGCGTGTGTGTGAGTGCAGGTGCACGTGTGGAAGTCAGAAGACAGCCTCAGGTGTCTGTCCTCATCTCACCTTGTTTTATTGTAAAAAATATGTATTTGCGCCGGGCGGTGGTGGCGCACGCCTTTAATCCCAGCACTCGGGAGGCAGAGCCAGGCGGATCTCTGTGAGTTTGAGGCCAGCCTGGGCTACCAAGTGAGTCCCAGGAAAGGCGCAAAGCTACACAGAGAGACCCTGTCTCGAAAAACCAAAAAAAAAAAAAAAAATATGTATTTGTTTTTATGCGTATGTCTGAGTGTCTGCCTGCATGTGTGTCCACCAGGTACATGCAGTACCCTAGGAGGCCAGAAGAGGGTGCCAGATCCTTCGGAACTAGCATTACACATTTGGTTGCCGTGTGTGCTGAGAAGCAACATCTGTAAGAGCAGCCAGGGCTGTCTGCCACTGAGCCTTCTCTCCAGCCCCGTCTTCCACCTTGTTCGAGACGGGAAGTTTTTGTTGTCTGTAGAAGTGGTCTAGCCTGCCTGTGAGGTTTGGGGGATCTCTTGCCTCTACCTCCCCTTTTACTGTAGGAGCACTGGGGATTACTGAGTCCTGTTTGGACCCACAGAGCCGTCCCTGCACCCCCACTTTATATATTTTGATTATAAAGTTTGAACCCATTTCCTGGAAATTTCCTTATGATCGGCCTGGTTAAACTAGGTGGAAAGCTACCAGGAATCTGGTTGGCTCACACACTGAGGGGGTGGATGTCGCACGGTTGTTGGTGAGAATTCATGGGTATGTAAGCGATTTCCCCACTGCCTTGATGCACCTGCCAGGAGCAACTTAGGGAGGGTGAATTTATTTTTGAGGGTCTAGTCCAGTGGTTCTCAACCTGTGGGTCTTGACCCCTTTGCGGGTTGAACCGCCCTTACATAGGGGTCACCTGAGACCATCCGAATATCAGATATTTACATTACGATTCATAACGGTAGCAAAATTACAGTTATGAAGTAAATAATTTTGAGGTTGAAGGTCACCACAACATGAGGAACTGTATTCAAGTGTGGCAGCATTAGGAAGGGTGAGAATCACTGGTCTAGTCCATGAGGTGGGAAGGCATGGCATCAGGAAGATGAGGGGACTGGTCACGTTGCGTCCAGAGACCGGAAGTGGAAAAGGCTGATGCTGGCGCTCAGCTCACTCCGCCCTTTTCCGCAGTCAGGGGTCCAGCCTGTAACTCGGTGCCACCACAGCTGAGATCGGCTTTTCCTTTCTAGCCAACCTTTCTGGAAACGCCGTCACAGACACACCTGGAGGTAGTTCTAATCCACTCAGACTGATGGTGAAGATGATTTGGAAGCTGGCCTTGCTCCCCGGGCCCCTCACCTGCGCTGGTCTCTCGAAGCTCCCGTGACTTGCCTGGCACACAGCACTCGCTCAGTGAAGAGTTGCTGAGTGAAATCATCCTCACGCCCACGTGCCTCTCCTCCTCCATGGTGTTCACTAATGGACTGTGGTGACATGCCTTAATTAGACTGGAGTCCTGATGAGTAAACATGCTAATATAGAATGGAGAAGATGATTCAGTAGCTTCCAGCCTCCAAAGTTTAATTAATGCTCCCGTGAAACCATTCCATGTTTCTTGGATTTAATGGTTTAAATGTTATTGGAGTCTCACCATGAAGGGAAAACTGAAGAGAGATAAGGACACAGCCTTCCAGGATTCGCTGGAGCCCAGAGATGGTCATCTGCCTTTCAGTGGCTTCCTTATCCAACAGCTACTCACTGGGTAATTTTGGTTCCGTATTTGTTTTTTCTTCAAAGCCCGACTTTGAATGTATGAGTAACTGCACTCTCCTCTTCCCACAGAAGCTTAATTTTCTTTTTGTTGTCCATCAGTGTGTATTCCTACCTGTCCATTCATTGTCCATCTTGTATTATAACTATCCAGTCCATCCTCCATCCATGCATTATATCCATGCATCCAGTCAAGCCATTATCCATCTGTCTGTCTGTCCATCCATCCATCCATTCATCCATCCAACCATCCATCCATCCATTCATTAGAATCATCCTCTACCTATCCATTCACCCTTTTGTCTATCTATCTATCTATCTATCTATCTATCTATCTATCTATCTATCTATCTGTCTGTCTGTCTGTCTGTCTGTCTGTCTGCCTGTCTGCCTGCCTGTCTATCTACCTATCCATCTGTCCATTCATCAATCCTTCCATCTTTGTATCCATCTACACCTGCATACATATACACATACAATGTACATCTCTCCTCTCTCCCATCTGCACTGTTTATAGGGGAGTTGCTGCACTCTGGCCCTCTCTCTCTCTCCTACCACCCCCTTCATTCTGCTGAGTGTCACCCAAGCCTCCGATTCCCCAGGTGTGTGCTGATGCTCTCGCCGACTGAGTGTCTGTGTGTCTGATTGTTGCCATGGGTCTTTAAAAAAGAAACTATATAAACATTTATTTCACAACTTCGTCAAAATTTGCTTTCTAAGAAGATATGTACTGGGGATATTTGAGTGTTCCAAACCATGGCTCAAACAGAATTTTGCTCAAAGGCCTGCAGAAGAAGCGGTTTCTATGTTATTTCTATTGTCCACATTGCTAATCTCTGTGACTCTAAGAGCTGCTGAAGCCATTGTCTTTACCCTCCATCTACCCCTAAGCTGCTTGAAGGCTTTCCCTGTCTCTAGCTCATTAAGGAGGCCCTGTATATAGCAGGTGTTCATTAAGTAACTGTTGACTGACTTAATGATGGTGACTTAAATTTTGCCCTATACAACTTATTTAGAGAGCTAAACCTGATATTTAAGAAGATAAATAAAAATAAGGTTTCCACGAGAAAGCCAGATACATGGATTCTGACCATCAGGGCAGGATTATAGTATCCATAAACAGAAGGTGGTGGGTCTTAGGAACTGGGAGCATCTAGATCAGGGTGGTGTCCCAGACCTTTGGCTGCCCCTACTCATATCCTCTGGCCCATGTTCAAGTTCACCTGCACTTGGCGCAGCTGGTGACTGAGCTCACCAGCACATCACACTGGTATGCCGAGATTTGTGGCTCATAGATCTTTCTGGATCATCAGGAGCTTGCTCAGATCGGGTACAGGGTGACAGGACTGAATAGACCCGGAATGGCTGAGGGAGGTGTCATCGAATGAGCATTTCAGTTCAACTCCAGACAACACAGAGGGCGTGTTCTCTGCAGCCTCCTGAGCAGGGGTGAGTCAGGGCTGCAGGGTAGCTGCTCTTGCGGATGCCCCTTGTCCTGACTGTCCTTGCTCCTCACCTGGCTTGGCCCCCATTGTCTGTTCTGGGGCCACCTTCACATGGGCCTCCAGCACCCCATCTTGTCTAAGTACCGGCTTATGGGAAACTCAAAGAGAGATAGAGTGGTCATTTCACACACTCCGGAGAAAGTCAGGGACCTGAAGACATCCCCATGGTCCTGAGGGACCCCTCATCTCTGCTAGTGCCATTGGCCACCTGCTCAAGGGGGAGGGAGCTTTAGCCCCTGGGTAGACAAGGAGGAACAGAGAATATAAGGAAGAAAGGAGGAGTGGGGAGTCCAGAGCCCTGAGGTTCCCCACCGGCTCTACCGCTCATGTTGTCTTTATCACTGCCCTGTTGCTGTGGCAGAAAACCCTACAAAAGCAGCTTCAGGAAGGAATGAGGTGTTTTAGCCACAGTTCCAGGGTACAGTGCATCATGGCAGGCGTGTGAGGCAGCTGGCACATGACATCCAACCAGGAAGCAGAGGGATGAACGCTCCTTTTCATACAGTCTAGACCCTGCCCACGGGATGGTGCATCCACGTTTAGGGTGAGTCTTCCCACCTCAGTCAACATCATCAGGACAAGTCCCTCACAGCATGCTCGGAGACTCTTCCCAGGCAATTCTGGGTCCTGTCAGGTTGATGGTCTGCATGAACCATCACAGATGCTGTGTGCTGCCAAACAAGGTCTTTGCCCTCTCTGGGCCTGAGTCGTATCACTGGCCCAGGCATGCAGCCAGGCTATCTAGTGTCTCAGCTTCTTTCTGGGATCCTGTAAGGATGATGTGGTTTGCTCTTGCTCATGTCTTTCCTCTCATATTCCAACCACCTGCACTGGCCTCTCTGCTTCTGCAAACTGCTCATCCTGGGGCAGTTGGGAGTTCGGCTGTTGAAGCACCCAATCAATATCCGCTTCCTGTGAGAGGCTGGATGGAGTTAGACCCACATAGCTCAGCTTGGGATCTCACAGAAAACTGTTTTCTCCACGTCTGAGGTATCATTATGGTTAATAATGATGACATCAATCTACCTCATCAGAGCACGCCAGTGTTTAACTAAGAAAAATGCTTTTGTCACTGTTAGTAAATACGAAGCGCGCCGACTCCATCAGGGTGACCCCCCGGCGGGTGACTCCCCTCCCAGACTCCCAGTTGGTCGTTTGCAGTCCGCCCTCCTCGGAGCGACAGCGTGGACTCCTTATTGATGCCTTAGCTCTTTGACAAATACATTTTTCCATGAACAGAAACATAATTAACTTAAGTCATTTGTATTAATCACAGGGGGAGAATCATGCAAAACAGGGGTAATTTTGTACTGAACAAGGCACACCGTCTAATGAATATAGATGATGCTGATTTATGTGTTTATCCAAAAAGCACCAGTGAGAGGAGAGAGAAAACACACACACACACACACACACACACACACACACACACACACACACACACACACCAGAAAGCCATAAGCCAACACCCAGCTCCACTCCCGCCTCCGAAAAAACTGAAAAAAAAAATTCCATCAAGGTCTCTTTTTAATGATGCTTCCAGGCTTGGTGGCATCCTGCCCACAGATCGAAAAAGAAAATGACTTTTCAAGTGTTTACAGAGCCTGAACAGTGAGAGAGATTCCTTCCCAGCGTGGGTGTCCCGGCGTGACTTCAGGAGGCTGGAACGGCTGGTCTCTGCAAATGCTCGGCTGCTCTCTACACAGCTGAGCTCTTGGGAAGGAGTGTGAGGTGGGTCACGTAGGTGTGGCTGGCAGGGACCAGGTCCCAGTGGCTCAGCTTCTCTGGTGTGGTACAGTTGGCAATGCGGCTGTTCCTGTGGCCACTTCTGCCCCAGCCACTCATGAGTGAAGAAGTTGGCCAGGCTCACAGAAGGGAAGAAGGGTGCAAAGAGGAGGGAGCGGGAGGTGAAGAGGAAGCAGAGCCACTGAGCCACAGAATGCTCTGGCTGGAAGTCCCTACACTGTGGGACGCCCCCTCCCATCTTCCATTAGCTCTAGAGCTTCCCAACCTGGGAGCTGGGAACCAAACTCAGGTCCTCTGCAAGAGCAGTATGTGACCGTGAGCTGTCTCTCCAGACCAAAACTTGGTTGTTTTCTAGACAGTCTCTCTCACTGAACTTGGAACTCATTAATTTCTCTAGAGTAACTGGCTAATAAGTCCCAGGGGTCTTCCTGTCCCTACTTCCTCACCGGCACTGGGTGTCACAGGTGTGTGGCTCATTCCGATTTTTCATGTGGGCGCTGGGGATCTAGAGTCAGGGCCTCACGCTTGCACAGCCAGGCTTCCCCACCAGCCCTCTCAGCAGGCCAGGCTTTCGTGTCTGTGGGTACAGTTGCCGCCTCATTTTATGGGTGAGGAAACAGAGACTCAAAGAAGAGGTACTCCGCAAGACCCCAGCTGACACCTTCCCTGAGGTCTTCTTCTGGGTGGGGAGAGAGGCAGGCTCTCTGTGGGGGGTGCTCAGAGGGAGTTTTGTGCCCCGTTTGTTCTATGAGGCCGGCTGCCTTTGCTGTCACAAACTATAAACACCTCTACAGAATCTCACAGGACTGGGAGCTGGCTTCAGGGACACAGAGGGGACAGGCTAAGGGCCTGTGGGCTGGGCTGACTGGGTTGAGACAGTGTGGGGAAGCAGTGGAGTGCTAGTTTGGAGAAAGAATGGAGTGAGGGTGTTGGAGGCCCTGACGCTGCCACTGGTGTGGCAGCCTGTTCTGTTTTCTCATCCAGGACTGCCCTGTCCCAGACCAGCCATGAGCGTCCCAGGTAGCAGTCTTGGAGCAGGACTCTGCTCGCATCCCTCGCGTGACCTTGGAGGAGCTGTCTCTGGTCTCAGCTTCAGAGACCTAGTCACTGGATGCTGCGGATTAAACATTATATGTGGTCAAACATTAGATATTTTGGTTATTAGAAATAATCCAAAGGCATCTCATCAGAGATCACACTTGAGTCCCAAACACACACCCTAAGGGCACTTCTGGTCTGGACCAGTTCTAGGCCCTGGGTGGGGCTGGTATGGGGCAGGTCCAGCCCCCAGTCGGCTGCAGCAAATGACCGGGCTGTAATTGGTCTCTAGCCTGGTCTTCTGCTCCCTTTTCCAGTGCAAGCTGGCTTAGCAGGTGCCAGCAGCCCCATCTATCCTCCGCAGCCTGGACAGCAGCTCCAGAGAGTGCATCTGTCACTGTCTCCGGTGGCATGGATGACTGGAGTGTCATCTTTGACAAATGTCTGTGCCAGAGAGAGAGAGAGTTCTGCGTGGCTGTGGGTACTTAGGGGCTCTGAAAACTCACAAACACAGCGGGTCTGTTCCACATGCCAGTGAACACAAATGAGCAGCGGGCACCCAGGGACTGGCAGAGGGGAGGGGAGGTGCCAGAGTGTGGGATTGGACAGGAACTTGGCCCCCATGCTCTCTGGAGGCAGACCAGCCTGTACCACGAGGGCCGACTCTCCTGATCCAAACCTCATCTGCGGAACCCGGGAGCTCACAGCCTTTTCACTGCGTGCCCTGCTCACACTGAGTGGGAATCAGCCGCCCGCGTCTGGGCGCCACTGATCCGCAGTTTGTGCCTGTTCCCAGAGGCACGAGAGGAATGGTCAACGTTTTCAGCCTCCCTTTGCAGCTAGAGCGGCCTGTCTCAGCTGCCTTTCTTCTTGCTGCGGAAAAATGCCTGACAAAAAGCACGTCAAGGGAGGAAGGGCTCTTTCTGGCTCATGGTTCAAAGCCGCAGTCCGGCACAGAGAGGGAGGCGTGGCCACAGGAGTTGAGGCTGCTGCCACATTGGGTCCACTCAGGAAGTAGAGGCAGCCGAGGGCTGCTGCCCAGCTCGCTTTCTCCTTTTTATTTAGTCTGAGATCCCAGCCCTGCTCACACCCTAGGTGGGTCTTTTCTCCTCAGCGAAACCTTTTTGGAAACGTCCTTGCAAACACAGAGATGTGTTTCCATGGTGATATTACGGCAATGAAAAAAAGCGGTCACAGCCTTAGCAGACCTCTGCCTCGTGCTGGGACACACTAGCTTGTTCAGTTCTCACATCAAACCCATTCTACAGATGAGGAAACTGAGATTCAGGAAAGCAACTTGTCAAGGGTGACAGAGCAAGTGACTGGAGCTGATCTGACCCACAGGCGGTGCACACTGTGGGTCAGGGGTCAGTCAAAGCTATCCGCCAAAGACAGGCATGGTAACGCTCTGGTATTTTGTGAACCACGTGATCTGAGCGGCATCTACACAGCCTGCCTCTTCTATCTACTGCTCAGGTGGTGAGTAAGAGGAGCAGCCTGCCCCAGATCACACAGCCTGCCCCAGATCACACAGCCTGTCCCAGATCACATAGCCCTTGGTGGAGAATCACTTCTCCAGTCTACGTCGTCAAGTTTACCCAAAAGTTTCTCTTAGGCCAGGTCCCTTGAGTTGGTAAAATGAAGCCAACTTTATGTGAGTCGGTTATCCGGACTAACTGTGGCCTGAAGGGACAGCCACTGAGTCACCTGGACCCACCACATCCCAGCCAGGCCATGTTTCCTCTCTGGATACTGGGGAGAAGGCTTCTGAGCCCTCCTCGGAAGGTAATGTTGATAACACATGGATATGGCGGGAAATGGATGTTAGGCCAGGTAAACGTACGCGCCTGGGCATGCAGTTCAGTTGGTAGATGCTCCTGCACTTGACCCAGGGTGGATCCCAACACCACAGAAACCACGTGTGGTAGCACATGCCTGTAATCTCCAAACTTGGGAGGTGAATGCAGCATAGGTGTTGAAGGTCATCCTTAGCTACACAACAAGTTCAAGGTCAGCTTGAGGCAACCTAAGATGACCTCAAAATAAAACAACAATAACACACACACACACACACACACACACACACACACACAAAGAGAGTGGGTAACAAATTACCAGTGACGGGCACGTGAGGTCTCCAGCTGTTGGTGCTCACTGTTAAATGTTGAGGAAAATGACAAAATAAAACAACGAAGCCAACGCCAGTGTAATACAGGGAACTGGCCTGCTTCCTAGAGGGGCCGCACTGCTTCCTGTAGAACACGGACGATTTCATATGGTACCAACATTAGACATGTGCTCTTGGTGTCCATGGTGGCACACGAGATGCATGGAGTGTTGCGAGCCACACGATGAATGAGGTCCCTCCCTTCAGCGAGCACAGGAGATGTTTGTTTTCTCAACTGTGGTGATTTGGACCCAGCTTCATCCATCTTGTCTCCTTGATAAAGATGATTAAGATACCCGCCCAGGAAAGTATCCCCACCTTCCCACAGGTTCCCGTGGAGGACACCCCTGGCCCCACCCTATTTAAGCCACCCCTGGCCACTCTGCAGGAGCTTAACTGTGAGGACCCCTCCATTCCCACCTGCTGGTCCCCTGTGGTGTATACGCTGCCTCTTTAGTAGGTCACCAAACCACACTTAAATTTTTTGTGTATGTATGTGGTATATGTGGTATGCATGTTTGCATATGTGTGGGTTCATGTATGTGTGTGTAAATCAGAAGTTCCAGAGTTGACTGGCGGTGTCTTCCTCAATCACTGCCCCTCTTATTTTACTGAGGCAGGGTCTCTTACTGAACTCAGAGTTCACCAATTAGGCTAGGCAGCTTGCTTTCAGGGATCCCCTGTTTCTGCTCCTTAGGCTCTGAGATTACAGGGGGCCGCTGCACTCGTCCCACATTTACAGAGGTGCTGGGGAGCTGAACTCTGGTGCTCAGGCCTACATGGCAATCAGGTTTCCAGCCTACCAAAGCTCACTTTGACTGGGAGGCTTTTTGTACCAGTCTTTGCACATTGGGTTTTATTAACATGTGCACAGGGATTGTAATGTGCTGACTGAGACGGAGGGGAAGTGTTTAGTGTTGAGGGGATTAGGTGGAGAATCACGAAGGGCCAATCTTCCAGGACCTTCGGAAAGTCACTGGCTCAAATGTGAGAAGTGCCTCTGACGGGCGGTCCGACCAGACTATTCTCTCCACCCTGCCATCTTGGATGGTAACATCTTACTTCTACAGAGTGAATCCCTGAGGCTCAGCAAGCTCGGCAACTGCTTGCACTTTTTCTAGTTAGCACCAGCTGCATCCTGGAGGCAAGAATTCTTTAGGAGACTATCCTCACCCTATAGAGCAGGAAGGCCTGGGCATCCCCATCTCACTACTGCTCCCGCTGAGCAGGGAAGAGGAGTGATCTCCTCTAGAACATGCCATGGCGCTCTGCTACCTTTCTCAGGGAGACATGATCGAGCAAACATCTGTTCATCCCAGAGAGTACACTGCATTCTCTCTGCCTCCCGGGGAAGCAGTGGGCCTCTAGGGGCTTCTTATGAGAGCATGGGCGACTCAAAAGTAGCTGTGTCGCTGAAAGAAAATAAAAATGAAATCAGGCTGGGAGTTAGACCCATCCTAAATGCAGGTCACACCACGCCACGGACTGGGGTCTTGGACTGGACAAAAAGGAGAAGGTGAGCTGAATGCCAGCATTCACCTCTCTGCTTCCTGGTTACAGATGTGCTGTTGGCAGCTGCTCCATGCCCCTGCCGCCACGCCTTCCTTCCGTGGTGGACTGTATCCCCTGGAACTGGGAGCTGAGGCAAACCTTTCCTAGCAGGAGTTTCTTCTTGTCAGGAAACTTGTTACAGAGACAAAGAAGGTAACTAATGGAGTCATCATCGCGGTGGCTTTGGCCCCAGGAGTCAGTTCAGTCCCCTGCACTCAGGTGTAGGGTTGCCCTGGGAGAGTGACATTGGCTCATTGTCTACCATCCTCAAGGGCTGGCCTTGGCACGGGAGGTTCTGCTGGGTCTTGGACTCATCGTGGGGCTTAGCAATTCTGATGTGAGACCACCCAGCTGGCTTGCCATGTGATGCCACCAAGGGTAGGGAGACAACTGGGGTGAGGCAGGGCCTGGAGCCGGAGCAGCAATGAGTGACAACCTCTCTGTGTGCTGTCCCTGCTGTCCCAGAGGTGTTGGTGAAGCCCTGCTGTTGTGTGTGACAGCTCCCTCACTTCCTGCACTTCTCTTGTCAATGACACATTCCCCAAACACTCTGTCTACATCTAACTTTCCACCTGCTCCGATTGCTTCTCTTGATCGGATGCTACTAACACAATGGGTGTTTCTGCATCTTGTCTATGGCCTCCCTCTCTCTTTAGAATCCTATAGAATAGTCTATTCACCGAGGATAGACCAAAGACATGATTCCATCCAGATCTAGCTTGGTGAACCTGAGTTTATTGGGGTTATGTTTAGGAGTGGGGTGACTTAAAGGCAACTATATCACTTAAAGATCCACTCCAATGTGGATTTCAACTTGCAATAGCAGCATCCCTGTAGCTCCATACTGGAAGACAGCTCCACTGAAGAATCTCCTCTCCCCTGATGATTGCTTCCTGCTTTTATATCTTGGAGAGGAGGCTCACAAATTTCTTAATTGTCAGGTACTTCCTGAGCCTTCTAAGTTTTGTGAGCTTCTGGAGTGTCCTTCTTCTTCTTCTTCTTCTTCTTCTTCTTCTTCTTCTTCTTCTTCTTCTTCTTCTTCTTCTTCTCCTCCTCCTCCTCCTCCTCCTCCTCCTCCTCCTCCCCCTCCTCCTCCTCCTTCTCCTCCTCCTTTTTCTTCCTCTTCCTCTCTTCCTTTTCCTTCTTCCTCTTCTTCTTTTTTTCATTATTTATTTATTTATTTTTCTATTATCAGCTTGATACAGTATAAATTCTTATCCTAATAGTGAAATGTTTCACTGAGGCTTGCCCAGTGATTGAGTAAAACCAAAACTTACTATAAGCCACAGTCATCCTAGGGTCACCCCTGCTGTATAGCCTCCATGGTTCTGTGGTTTGCAATCTGATTGTTCTTTGCTTTATATCTAGTATCCACTTATGAGTGAGTACATACAATGTTTGTCCTTCTGGGTCTGGGTTACCTCATTCAGGATGATATTTTCTAGTTCCATCCATTTGTCTGCAAATTCCATACTGTCATTGTTTTTCTCTGCTGAGTAGTACTCCATTGTGTATATGTACCACATTTTTTTAATCCATTCTTCAGTTGATGGGCATCTAGGTTGTTTCCAGGTTCTGGCTATTATGTATAATGCTGCTATGAACATAGTTGAGCATGTATGTGGTATGATTGAGCATTACTTGGGTATATGCCCAAAAGTGGTATGGCTGGGTCTTGAGGTAGATCATGGAAATCAGTATGGCGGTTTCTCAGAAAACTGGGAATTGATCTACCTCAATACCCTTCCTCTTCTTCTTTATCTTCTTCTTTTCCTCCTTCTTAAAAAAAAAAAAACCATACTCTTTTATTTTAGGTGTATCTGTGTGGAGGTTAGAGAACAATTTTTGGAAGCTGGTTCTCTCCTACAGTAGAGGTCCTGGGGATTGAACTCAGGACCCAGCCTCCTAAGTCTTATGAGTCACCCTCCCAGAAGGGAGTGTTCTCATTTGGAGGAAAACAAGGAGGGAATTCTTGTCTGTTTCAGTTACTGCTGTAGTCCAGAGTTTAGAAGCTGGTTTGACACTCTGTATTTAAAAAACAATCTTTTTTAGAAGTTCATACGCGAGCACCATACCTACATCACTCTTGCCCCCACTCACGCCCTCCAGACCCTCCCACCCACCCACGTCCCCCTCCCAAATTCATGACCTCTTCTTCCTTAATAATTATCATTTTAAAGAATTATTTTTACTTCCTGTGTGTAAATGTTTAACCTGATGTGTGTCTGTCCTTCCTGTGCCGCTGATGCTTGAGGAGGCCAGAGAGGAGGTGCACGAATCCCCTGGAATCGGAGTCACGATGGTGTGAACTGCTATGTGGGGGCTGGGAGCTGAACTGGGGGTCTTCTGCAAGAGCAGCCAGAGGTCTCCCCCCCCAGCCATCTCTCCAGCCCCTTCTGTATCTATTAATGTTACATGAGTGCACGGGTGCCTGCACACACACACACACACACACACACACACACACACACACACGTGTACATAATCTACTGAGCCCATTTAGTGTCGCTCCTATGGACCTGTGTCATGTGTCCGGGACTGACCTCTTCGGATTGGACAGTTTATGTGGAGCTTGTCCTTGGAGGACACTCTGAATTTTGTTCAAAAGAATGAAATTGTTCTCTTTTTGTGTTGGAGGGTTTTTTTTTTCATTGAGCTTGTTGATACAATGAATTACACTAATTGGTTTTCTATTACAAACCTGTGTGTTCCTAGGATAAAACCCACTTGATGCTGACATTTTGCCAGATTCCATTTGCTAGCGTCCGAATGTCCAATTTTCACACTGCAGTCAGGAGAACAATCAGTCCACAGCTGTTTCTATTAGCACTCTGTTTGGGGTTTCGGTTCTGGGGCCTCCCTGCTCTGATTGGGGTTTCGGTTCTGGGGCCTCCCTGGTTACCTAAAGTGAGCTGCCATGTCCCATCTTTCCCTGTGATCGGGAAGCATTTAATCAACACCACGGTTATTTGTTCTTTAAAGATTACCCAGAACTCTGCAGTGAAACCATCTGTTCCTGGGGCCTTTTCTAACTCGGATTTGAATCTCCCGTGATCTCTCCCGCTTGCTCGGTTCCTACTTCTCCTTGGGTCAATTTGGGTTTTATGACTCACTGGTAAGTAAGCATGTCTCCTGGCTTTCCCCGCATGTTGCTGCAGCTGATGCAGGGTTCTCTGAGAACTTTTAATCTCTCGTGCACCTGTGGGCGAGCCTCCTTCCCGCCCCTCATTCGCTTGGTCTTGCTCTCTTTCATTCCCTTTTATCAGGCACCTAACACATTACCCTGCTTTCTGCACGTTGAACAGACGCTTGTGTTCTCTTGTAGAGAGAAGGGAGCCTGCAGGAGCTTGGTCTGCAGCAGCAGGGCGCAGGAACTGGGGCGTGGCAGGTCAGTAGAGGGGTGGGCGGTGCCGATGGTTGGGCTTTGGTGTCTGGCGTTTTCATATGCTGGTTTTGCAACTATAGGAAACAAGCCTTTCCTTCCCTCAACCTCTGTCTCTTTATCTGTGAAATGGGGATGAAAGCAGCATTACTCATCCCCATGGGTGCAAAGGAAGATGGGTACACAGGAAGATGGGTGCACAAGTGATTGGCACAGCACCAGGCAGAGAGGAAGTGCAACAGTCAACATCGGCCATCAGCAGGGAGGGAGCACGGAGCATGGTGCAGCGGGCAGGACGTGGGCTTCTAAGAGATGAACTTGAACTCAGACCTTCTGCCTCTCAGAGCCAGTCATGTGCTTTCCATGTTTACTTCTTTGCTTATTCATTTATTTTATTTGCATATATTTAAGATTTAATTTTTATGCTGGACATGGTGGTACACCTTTAATCCCAGCACTCGGGAGGCAGAGGCAGGTGGATCTCTGTGAGTTCGAGGCCAGCCTGGTCTACAAAGTGAGTTCCAGGATAGCCAGGGGTACACAGAGAAACCCTGTCTCAAAAAACCAACAACAACAACAAAACCAAACCAAAAGCCAGATTTAATTTTAATTTTAATTTTTTTTGTGTGTGTGTGTGTGTGTGTGTGTGTGTGTGTGTGTGTGAGAGAGAGAGAGAGAGAGAGAGAGAGAGAGAGAGAGAGAGAGAGAGAGAGAGAGAGAGGGAGAGGGAGGGAGAGGGAGGGAGCATGCTACCTGCATGCGAATGCCTGAGGGAGGAATATGAGGCTACAGAATGCCCTGGAGCCAGAGTGAAAGGTGGTTGTGAGACACCAGACACGGTACTGGGAACTGACCTCAGGTCCTCTGGTAAAGCTCTGAGAACTCTTAACCAGTGATCCATGTCTCCAGGTCCTAGTTTGTTTGCAAGCTTATTGTTTTTTTTTTTTTTTAATTTATTTATTATGTATACAGTGTTCTGTCTGCATGTATGCCTGCAGGCCAGAAGAGGGCGCCAGATCTCATTACAGATGGTTGTGAGCCACCATGTGGTTGCCGGGAATTGAACTCAGGACCTCTGGAAGAGCAGCCAGATGCTCTTAACCGCTGAACCATCTCTCCAGCCTCTTTGTTTGCATGTTTATGTGCTCGTATGTGAATGTATGTGCACTTGTGTGCAGATGTGCGCATGACACAACCCTGGCATGTTGTTCTTCATACACCATCCATCTTGTTTTTGTTTTGATTTTATTTTAGGGAAGGGTCTTTCACTAGCCTACTCTCTGATAGGGCAGACCAGTTGGTAAATGAGACCCAGGGATCCAGCTGTTTTTGCTTCCCTAACACTGGGTCTATAAGTGTGCACCACCACACCAGAACTGATGTTATAAATATGAATTCTGAGGCTCATACTCAGGTCCTCAAGCTTGCAAGTACTTCATCAACTGGGCCATTACCTCAGCTATAGAGCTGGTTAGATGTGAGATACCAACTGTATGTTCATACATACATATCTATATTTACACACACACACACACACACACACACACACACACACACACACATCTTTCCCCAGAACCTTACAAGGTAAGTTTTAGGTGGAACCTACTAGCTCATCAGTCTTCAATAATACTTCACCTAGAACAATACTTGCCTGAGGTTCACCCCTTTATTATCAGCTCCCATTTCAGATGACAGGCTTGGGACAGGCCCAACAGCCATCTTTAGGTTACGTAACTTGTCATTGGAGGGTGCTTTGATCAAATCAGGGTAAGAGAATTCCTAAACCTATTGAGATCTCATTATGGACAGATATTTATTTGCGAGACTCAGGAATTCTTCAGACAGGCTGCTCCTCTCGTGGATTCCAAAGCTCCCTACTGTCTTAGCTACTCTTCTAGTTACTGTAGAAACACCTGGCAGAAACACCTAGGGGAGGAGGGATTTTGGTTCCTGGTTGTGGAGAGCCCTCTCAAGGGTCGTCCAGCCCCATGCACTGGAGCAGAGCACCATGGCACTAGGAGTGTGTGTTCGAGGAGGTGGACCGGAAGCAAGAGACCAGAAGAAAGGGATAACTTTCCAAGGATAGTCCAGTGGCCTCCTTCCTGCACTTAGGTCCCACCTCCTCAACTTTTCAGAAGCTCCCCAAACAGCACTGCCACCAGTCCACCAGTGGTCCACACATGACCTCACGGAGGGAATTGGATATGCAAATCACAGCACTGACAAATGATCTCTCATGAAAGTTTTAGCTGTACTTACGGCTCTCCCAGAGCAAAGATGTGAAGGGGTGTGGCTGTGAGGGGTGGATTTGGCTGCAAGGGGCGTACTTATGAGGGTGTGGCTTGAGGGAACACCAACGTGGTTGTGAGGGGGTCTGGCTGCAAGGAGTATGATTGTGAGGGGATGTGGCTGGAAGGAGGTGTGGCTTGAGGGGAGTGGCTGTGAGGGGCGTGGCTGAAAGGGGAGTGGTTGGGAGGGGCGTGGCTGGGAGGGCTGTTTACTCACTATGGGCAATAGAGAAAACGTACTAAGAGACCTGTAGGGGTATTCCACCTGTTCTTGATGAACTTGGAACTTTATGAAATTGAAAAGGGATTTGTTAGTGAGAGTGGATTGTCAGGAGACTATGTGCAGGTGCCCAGCATACACACATTCCTGGGAAGCCAATGACAGTGTAGAGAAGTCATTTCCATCATCAGGTTTCCAGGGATGGTGGAGGCTAAGGTTCACCTAGAGGGCTGGGATCTCATGATTCAATCTGCAGTTCTGTGTGCAGACTTCCTGCTCCAGGACCCCGCCTCCATCACTGTTTACATACTTTCTCAAACACTCACCAAATGCCAGGAACTGAGTCTCGGTAGATGTCAGGGTGATGATAGCTTCCCCCCAAACACACCGCAAACTTCTGACACTAATTGGAAGTTGCCTTACTCTGGTCCTCCAGCAGAGAAGACCACATGTACCAGCGAGTCTTTGCTTGGCATTTAAACCTTTCTGTTTACAGAAATGCTACGAGTCTTAGTGTCTTCCTGGCTATTAGGAAGCTGGTCCTTAAGAAGCTGAAGCAAACACAGTAAGGCTGCACCCGGGAGCCCCGGTGGTCCTGGAAAACCGCTCCGGAGAGGCTGTGTCAGCCGGCCGACCTCCTTTGGTATTCTCCTGTCAGCACATGTCGACAGCTTCCCGCTGTGACTGCTGCTGCGCTCTGATGGGGTCACAGGAGAGAGGTCTGCTCAAACAGGGACTGGCTGGAGACAGCAGAAGTTAAGCTCTCAGGGGGGAGCCCTCACTAACCATCCATGAGAACTAGAGGAAGGAGACTGGTTTCCTCACTCCTGGGGGAACAGCTCAGGGGGTTCTTTACAGCCGCCTAGATGGACCTTGGAGAAACGAAATGCAGTTACTGATGCTGGTGGACAAATCATTTACACACTCATTTTTGTCCTTCTCCCCCGCTCACCCCCGGCCCTTCCTGAGCTCCACATCCCGGATCCTTGCGAATTAACCTTTGTCTCAGGCTCTGCTTCTCAAAAACCCAACTAGGACATCCCTTAAACATCCCTCCCTCAACCAACGGCCTGCACACAGATGCTCTGCAAATATCTGCAGGTGATTTCCTTCTTAATCTGTTCTTGGTAGTCAGGACCCTGGGGTTAGCGATTTTGGAGAACATTAGTCAATCATGCGCTTTTCTGCTTTGTGAGCAAATCCATCTCATTCACTGCTCAGCTTGTTCCCAGAGAGCTGCCGGGGGGCCATCAGGGGTGAGTGGACTGAAGGAGTTTTGTTCCTTTGTACTTGCTTGTAGTGGATGGGTGGGAGTTGAGTGCTAGGGTTCTGGGGTGCCCCCTGGGGTTGCTGAGGGTCCCACAGACTATGGCGAGCTTCTCCATCACCAGTATCATGTTTCTTGGATGACGGACCAGAGAAAGCTCATCGTTCAGAGCTCATAGGATTGACCACCTGAAATGCCTGCCACTCTAGTCAGAGGGAGTGGCCTGCGAATTCTCAGGTTCAAGACCTGAGCTGCCTCAGGGACCTGGTCTCTGAACTCCTGACTCCTCTGTCCACTGCCTCCTTCCTATCCCCACCCTGCTCCCCAGTGGTATCTGACGCAGAAGCCGCCCTCCCTCAGTCTCGCCCTCCACAGTTACTGGTGTGGCATTGTGGTGAGTGTGGTTATGGCAGTGCTGCACAGAAACCTTGAGGTCTTCCAGATGTCTGTTCCTCTCCCTCGTCTTTCCTTGGGAAAGACACTGGCTGTTACCTCCACACTCTGACCAGACACCATCATTTCTTGCCTCCATTTTTGAGATGGCGAAAGCTCTACACCCTGACCTCTGCTTGCTGATTATCTTAATCTACTTACTTCAGAGCAGGCCCTGCACCTTGCCTGGGCAACACAATGGAGCCAACCCTGTCGGCAGAGGTGTGGGTGAGCCAGCCCTGAAGTTGTAAGCGTGGGAGAGCTGTCTCCACTGCTGGTCTGTCATGCAGCGGTGTGGGAGGGCGAAAAATGCACCCTTATCCCTCATCCCTTACCTCCTGCAACAGACAAGAGAGCTGGCCCTCCTCCTTACCAGCTGCAGCACTCAGGAAACGGGCCCTGCCTCTCACCTAGGAAACACAGCTGTCCGGTGGTCCGGGGTGGCCCAGCCCCGACGTTATGAGCAAAGGCGAGCTGTCCCCATTGCTCATCAGACATGTGGTGGCATGGGCAGAGGAGAGATGCCCTCCCCCCACCTTCTGCCCATCAACGTCTGAGACAGGTGGAGGAGCTGGACCTGGGGTCATAAGAGCAGGGGGGCTGTCCCTACCCCTCACCAGCTGCAGCACTCAGGAGAGTGGCCCCTGTACCTCACCTGGCAACACAATAGAGCTGGCCCTGATGGTGTAGATGTGGGAGAGCCGACCCTGAGGGCAGGAAAGCAGGAGAATCGCCCCACCCCTTGCTCATAGTTGCAAGAGGTGAATAAGCCAGAGCAATGCTGGAGAGCTCACTCTGTTGGTGAGGACAGGGGAGAACTGTCTTTTGGACCAACCCTACAGCTACCCAGTCCTAGAACCAGGGTTATGAAATGGCCTGCCCCAACATCTACCCCATCTGATCTGCTGGAGCACATGAAGGGACCTGACCCACGGCCCCAAAGCTTCAGGATCTCCACAACACAGGACAACAACAGGAGAGAGTCCTAGTGAGGGCCCAGCATCTATAGTGTAGTAGAAACCAGAGGCCTTGAACCAGAACAACGACTCTATGCAATGAACACTCGCAAGTAAAGATACATGGACAAAGGGAGTTACTGCGTGACTCACTGTGTCACACTGCAGCTTCCATGATGAGATTTTTAATTTCTCCCCCTTTTTTCTTTTTCTTTCCTTTTTTTTCCCTTAAATTTTGTTTTGGGGAGGTTCAGGAGTGGAGGGCGCATGGGAAGGGACAGGGAAATAAATGGGATCAAGAATCATGATGTAAAAGACACATAGAATAAATGAAAAGAAAGAAAAAATTCACTTGTGTGTGTGTGTGTGTGTGTGTGTGTGTGTGTGTGTGTGTGAGAGAGAGAGAGAGAGAGAGAGAGAGAGAGAGAGAGAGAGAGAGAGAGAGAGAGAGAGAAGGTGCTTGTGTGAAGGTTAGCATTGACTTTCTTGAGGGGATTCTCTCCTCCCATGATTCTGCTGTGTTGCCTCAGGCTACTTTCCAGGGGAGCCCCCACCCCACTCCGCCTCTCCCCTCACCACAGGCACTGGTAGTGCAGATGCATGCTTCTTTTTACATGGTTCCAGATACCACACTCAGGCAATCAGGCTTTTACCCCCTGAGCCGTCTTGAATGCTTCCTTGCTGGCTTTCTGTGTACCCACAGCATAGCAACCACATGACCCAGGTCTGAGCAGACCTCTTTACCATTCAGAGCCTTCCCTCAGCCCCCCTGGAGTGAAGGCCACGGTTCTCCCATGGCCTCAGGGCTCCATAAAATCTTCTCCCAGCCTGCTTTCTCTTGTCTGGCTCCATCTTCTAGGAGATGCCTCCAGGCTGACTTTGTCCTGCCATACTAGCCTGTTTTTTGTAGACAACTCCACATGCTGCCTTAGGGCTTTGCACATACTGTCCCCTCGGTCTGGAATATTCTTCTCTCAGAAGAGATCTTTTCCTCACTCACTTGTCATTCAAGTGTTACCCTACTTCAGACTTCCTCTACTTCCAATTCAATGTAGGGAAAGAAAGTGTTTCCGCTCACACTGCCCAGCCACAGTCCATCATTGAGCAAGCCAGAGCAGGAGCTGAAGTGGACGACATGGAGACTGCTGCTTTCTGGCTTGCTTTCTCTGGCTCATGCTCAGCCAGTTTTCTGATACAACGCAGGAGCAACTGCCCAGGGTTGGCGACCGCCCACAGTAGGCTGCCCCCTCCCACGTCAAGCAGCCATCAAGACAACCCTTTAAAGGACTGGCTACTGGCCAACCTGGTGTAGGTCATGCCTCGGTTGAGACTTCCTCTCTCCAGGTGGCTCTCGGTTGTGCCAAGTTGTCAGTAAAAATGAACGGACATGCCTGTCTTCCGTCATGCTGGGCTGTGTCCGTCCTCCTTCTGTGAGCCAGAGCAAACCCTTCCTCCCTTGCACTGGTTCTTGTCAGATATTTGGTCCCAGTGATGAGAAAAACAATCCCAGTGACCATTCTTATGGGACAGCCCATTATGAATATTCCTAAGGCCTCTAGACTGCGTCACAAACAGACCCCCATACTTCCTGATGTGTGACCCCCTCCCAGATTGTAGGCCTCCCACTCTAAAGAAGTTCCTTGTCGGCTGATCTCAAGGAGACTGCCCTTTAAAGCTCTTTGGCTCTAGCCTCCTGCTCGCCCTGGTCCTTCTCTTCTTATGACTTCCCACATCTGTGGTGTGGTTTGCGAACCACACCATTCTCTCCATTGGCAGTTCTTAGGCAACATCTGGGTTCTTCTCAAATGAAATGGATGGTGAACACTGCGCCAAAGGCAAGCGTGTCTGGGCTTGGCTTGTCAAAACAAGTACCAAACACTGGGGCAGGAGAGGAGGCTCAACGGGTAAGAGCACTTGCTCTTGGGAGGACCCAGGTTTGGTTCCCAGCACCTGCGTGGCATCTCACAACCACCTGTCACTCCAGATGCAGGATCCAGTGCCCTCCTCTGACTTCTGTAGACCCCTGAACTCAGTTCATATATCCACACACAAATACACATGATTAAATATAAAATAAAAGCTTTTTTAAAAACCAGGAACTGGAGACAGGTGGTAGTTGTGATTACCCTTAATCCCAGCACTCAGGAGCCAGAGGCAGGTGCATCTCTGAGTTCGAGGCCAGCCTGGTCTATAGCGCAAGTTCCAGGGCAGCAGGGATACACAGAGAAACCCTGTCTAGAAAACCCAAAACAACAACAAAAACCAAACCAAACCAAAACTAGGAACTGGGAGGTTACACTCCATGTACATCTCATCCTCCGGAGTCTGAGAAGCTCAGGATCCAGGGTGGAAAGGTCCTGTGTCTGGTTTGTGGACAGCTGTCTTCTTTTTCTGTGGTGGACAGATGAGGGAGGCAGCAAGCTCTCGGTGCCTCCATGAGCAGGGACACTAACTCGACATGACGAATCACTTCCCCAAACTCCCTTCTCCAAACACTGTCACCTCAGAGGTTAAAATGAGGTGATAGTGTTTGGGGACAGATGTAACTCGAGTCTTAAAGGGTCTTATTAATAACAACAAACCTGGAGCCAGGTATTGGGGTGAACGCTGAAAGATCAGAGAAGCAGAACAAGCCACAGCCACCTCACCTTGCCAACTCCTCAGCTGATCCTTTTTCCTCAAACTGGAAGCCTCTGAGTCCTCATGCGAATGGGTCTCAGCTAATCTGCTGCTCAAAAGCCTAAAAGCTTAACCAGGCTCTAGTTCCTGGTGCTCATGCCTTATATACCTTTCTGCTTCCTGCCATCACTTCCTGGGATTAAAGGCATGTGTCACCATGCCTGGCTGTTTCCAGTGTGGCTTTGAACTCACAGAGATCCAGACGGATCTCTGCCTTCAGAATGCTAGGATTAAAGGTGTGTGTGCCACCATTTTCTGGCCTTTATATCTAGTGGCTATTCTGTTCTCTGACCCCAGATAAGTTTATTAGTGTTCACAATATATTGGGGAACACAATATCACCATATTTCCCCTTTTTTTGTCTAAAATTAAAAAAACTTATAATTAATACAAGAAAAACTATATCCAATAAGTATATACAATATATACAGTCAAGAATTACATTAACAATTGTCAGGGACCAAACATGGACCATGGAAAAGTATTAGCTAGGGCAGAGAACAAGCCCCTACCCTAAACCAGATGCCCCCAAAGATAAAGAACAGGTCAGGCAGGTCAGGTAGCATAGCAACAGAACAATGGGCCCTGACCAGTGGACCTTACCACCTAGCAGCCTCACGACTTGCACTTGCACGTAGTCCTTCACCTGCAAGCCCCCCTTCACCTGGTATGGCACGTCGTGCACCCCTTCCCTCCTTCCTGCCCCCTCCCCATCCCATGCTATATAAGCCTTGCTGAGGAGAATAAAATTTGCAGCTTGATCAGAACACACTGTCCTGCTGTCTTCTCTCGTGTCTCCCGTCCCTTTCATTCTCTCCCGCAGTTGCGCCCCCCCCCCCCCATTGACACCCCACTGGCTGGGGCAAACAATGTCTAGTGCATTAACAGACAGACATCCTGGTTCTCACAGAGGACCAGGACCTCCTTCTAGTGATGCTTTATTTTGTGCTGTTAATGCTTTCTTCATTTTCTTGTCCCTAAGTGTCGAAATACAGGTAGGCCATCTTGCTCCACACAAGCTTGTCAGTTTTAAATTGTTAACTTGCTACAGCTTAGAATCCCCCTGGAAGACAGCCTAGATTGATGAATTTCCTAGATCAGGTTAGGCATGTCTGTGGGGGATTTTCTTGTTTGTGATTGATGTGTGAAGATCCAGTCCACTGTGGGTAACACCATTTCCTAGGAAGGTGGTCCTGGGTTGCATGAGTGAAGAAAAATGACTGAGCATAAGCAGCCTGTCAAGCAGGGAGCACAGGTGCATTCCTTCCTCTCTGCTCTTGACTTGATGCCTTAACTTCTCTGCTATCATGGACTCTATACACCCTGGGATGGTAAGACGAATAAAGCCTTTCCTTACCTAAGTGATTTTGGTTGGAATGTAATTATCAAAGTAATTGGATACAGTTTTTCTTGTATTAGTTGTAATTTTTTTTAAAAAAAAAATTTTAGACAAAAAAAGGAAAATATGGTGATATTGTGTTCTCCAATATATTGTGAACACTAATAAACTTATCCAGGGTCAGAGAACAGAACAGCCACTAGATACAGAGGCCAGAAAATGGTGGCACACACACCTTTAAAAGACACTAGAATATAGAACCGAATTGTATTGTAAAATAAAAAGAAAAAAAAGAAAAAAAGATAAAAAAAAAAAAAAGACATTAGAATAGACACACATAGGAGAATCGTGTCTCTTCATCTCAGGCCCCGTATTGTCATTGTGCCTTTGACTTTCTCACGCTTGAGAAAATTGAGGTCAAGTTGAACATGAACCAGAGTTAGGATCACTAAGCTCCACCCTTTCGCATTTTGGAGTAGGTAGCTCTTGATAGTCCTGAGGCATAGTAATTTGCATTTTCCATTTTCCAGGAGATGCAGATGTAGCTGGCTCAGGAACCACACTTTGACAACTGAGCTTCAAATGGGGTTGTAGCTTAATTTATAGAGCACTTGCCTAGCATGCACAAGGCCTTGGGTTCGATCCCCAGTAATGCATAAAGCAATCATGGTGGCGTACCATCTGTAATATTAGCATTTGGGAAACAGAGGCAGGGGGATCAGAAGTGAAAGGTCATCAACACATGCATGGTGTGCTAGCTACACAAGATATTATGAGAGAGAGAGAGAGAGAGAGAGAGAGAGAGAGAGAGAGAGAGAGAGAGAGAGAGAGAACCATTGAGCTAAAGCAACATTTGCCTCATTTCTCTAGACATGGATTAAATAGCAAAATCCTTTTCCATGAACTTGAGGCAGAATTTGCTTAGCTGAAAAATGTATATTGTTTTGGTGGTAGGGAGAAGTGGAGAAGGATATATTTTCGCATCCTTATCATTGGCCCAGAAAAGTATTAGCTACTTATGAGCATTGTTATAAGCAAAGTATCATACACAAAAAAGACTAGGATTAGGTTTCTGCATTCAGTGAAGTACACCACCACTACCACCACCACCAATGTGATCAGCGGGTGCTTTGTGGTTTATAAAGGTCTTCTCGTGCATTTGTTAATTTGATCCCTTGAGAGACCCTGTGAGGCGAGCAAGACATACATCATCACCCCATTTACACCTAGGGAACCACAAGGGGGAACTAACCTCTCTGCTTGTACAGTAGGCATATTACATATGGTGGCTCATTTAATTCTCATGACCCTCAGTAATGGGTGTTATTACTTATTGTATAGATAGGGGTTATGTAGCTACAGATCTAAAGTCAATTTCTCCTGACTCCCCATACAGGACGTTCCTAAAGCACCATATGTTTTGTGCATGATGGGCACAAATTTGTAACTGTATGAACAGCTGTAAGTGAAGAGACTCATTCTTTCAGATTCTATTGTGACCTCCTTCTCTTTAGTTCAGTTTAGGTCTGGAGTTTTCATCTAGTATAACACAGAATCGAGATCTCAGAGACAGAGTGGAAGCAAAGAAGAGAGCTGAATGCCAGTGAGAAGTGGGAAGAAGTGAGAGAAGGTGGTGGGGAATGACCTTGGTGTTGAAGGTTTGGTGGGGTTGGCAAAGTGAGGGCCAAAAGGAAATGGGGAATTTCACAGAGATCATCTGCACATGTTACCTTGGATCCCTATTAATATTCTTTGGCTGCCATAGGAAAATTGAAAAACATGTAAAATTTCCTTTGGTTGCCCATCAGTGCCCATTTGTATGTGATGCTGGGTGGAGAATGGGTCATATAAGACCCCAGATTATATTAAGGTTTTGCATGCAGATGTTTGATGAAGATGGTTAAGTGTGAAAGGTCAGTGTAAAAATGTGACTCAGTGACAGAAAAATCTAAGAGTGAAAAAAGAAAGTGTTAAGGGAGAGTCAAGTAAAGAGTATTATGTAGCTATTTCCTGTGAATTGAAACACCCCTCCTAGGAGAGAGAAGGAGGAGGCTCACAGGACCTAGGAGGCTCAGAAAACTTACAAGACTCAGGAGGCTCAGGAAACTTACAAGACTCAGGAGGCTCAGGAAACCTAACAAGACTCAGGAGGCTCAGGAAACCTAACAAGACCCAGGAGGCTCAGGAAACCTAACAAGACCCAGGAGGCTCAGGAAAATTACAAGACTCAGAAGACTCATGAAACTTGTGAGACTGAAATCTTAGGAGCTGATCAGACTCAAAAGGTCTTTGTAGATGAGTTTTTATAAACTATCAACAATTGCTGGAGCACAATTGGGGAGGCTGTTTAAAAACAGTATCTGTCTGCAAGTTATGCAGGGAAGTCCAGTGATGGAGCTTTTGTGAGCAGTCACCATGCTGGATGAGCTTGTTGGTGATTCAGATACCCCGTTCACTATGTTCCTGTAAGTAACTCATTGGTGACTAATCTCTGTGAGTCACCAAGCTGGGCTTGAATGGAATGATTTGTCAATTTCTTCACTGCCCTATCTGTCTGGAGTGAACAGAAAGAGTTCCCCAGGAGAAGCCACATGGCACAAAGATAGAAACAAATTGGAACATAAAAGGCTGTAAATTATTAGAAAAATAGACAGGGCAGACATGGGTGTCAGGGAAATAGAAACCAAGGAAAGTCAATTTGTCCTACACATGTGTCCCAGGCTTTCTAGGGAAACAAACTTTCTGAGTTATGAGTCACTATTAGGAATACGTTTTCCACAGCGACTCATATATACACGCACATGCAAAACAATTTTTAAAGGAAACAATGCTTATCCCCCCCCCCCCCCCCCCCCCGTGAGTCACTCCTTGCAGTGTTCATGTCCTTGGTGGCCCTCTTCACCCTGCCTCAGCCAAGGAGACATTGAAAAGCATAATGCAGATGTAGGCTGGATGAGCTCTGCACTGGGACTCATCTTCTTGGAAGGGTGGCTCTTGGGGAAGTTCCCTCTGAGAATTAAACTGCCATACTATGGCAGTGCCAACGTGGTCCTGTGGAGAGGCTAGTTGGGGAAACACCAAAGCCTGGCTGAGCTCCTCACTGGCAGCAAACACCAATTTGTCAGCCACACGAATGAGTTTCTTGGCAGTGAATCCTGCGGCCCCAGGTACGCCGCCCCATCTGTTGCTGTGACTCGGGGATGAGCTATCTTCACTGATCCGTAGCAAACAGTGGAGTCGCCAGCTTGTTTTAGGTACATTCAGTCTTGTTCTGCAGCACTCAGTAAGCAAACATCTCGATTACGTACAGCACACCACGATCTCCTTTACTCTGTTCACTTCTATCCCATTTTTGTAAAATGCTAAATTGGTTCATGACCCACTAATGAGTCATGATCATTTTAAGAAGTGCTATTGCAATCAATGGCAGATGTGCTTGAGATAATCTGTCTTCCAGTCTCATGCTTGGTCCTGTTACTCTTAGAATTGTGATGTAGACAAATTGAAAGTAATGCCATGGGGTCACCTGGTCCAGGGCCCTGTCTTGAGGAAGGGCTGCCACGTCCAAGTGAACATTCTATTCCATAGGTACTGTACCTGGGAACGTATTTAGCACTTCCTTATCCTAGCTCTGAACCCTCTAAGTGCAATTTACAGCCAAGCATGGTGGACTAGTACCTGATCCTGCCAGGTACTGTACCCATTCCGACCAGCAGAAGAAAGATGTCACCCTCTCCTAGAACCCCCTTGTCTCCCCTCGATTGCTGCAGTCCCTGGGGTAAGAGGGAAAATCATCTTTCTTTGTTACTCAGTCTTCTAGAATGCAGCCTTATCAAAGGACCTCCTCCTTCTATTGGATTACTCCAGGATTGGCTCTGTGGTTCAGAGGGAGCAGCACCACCAAGGAGCTTGCTAAAGGTCGTGTCCCAGGCCTCATGAAAGCACATGGTCTCAAAATGCTCCTCAGCGTGGGTCCTGGCCCTCTGAATCACAGCAAGCTCCTCAGCTGTTCTGCAACACTTCGACCCTCCACAAGCTCAACTACACTGATAGCTTGTGGTGGATCTGTGTGTTTAAATAGCTATGGCCTCAGATTCTAGCAGGAAATGCATCTGCATTTTGTCCCCATGCCCACAGGCATGTGTGTGAAGGAGGCAGAAGTTTCACCAAGCTCCAGGATGTGTGCTGTGTTCTGACATTTTCTTTGCTTTAATTTTTTTCAAATTCTGGCCGTGACTCATCGGCTGAGTTTATGATTCACCGATGGGTCTCACTGTACAGCTAAAAACAAACCGACCTGAGCAATAGGTCTGTGCGGGAGGCATGGCTGATTCTCCCGTATTTGTGCTGTAATGATGGTCACTTGGAGCTGTGAGGACAGCCTGCCTCTCCCTAGCTGCCCTTTGGTTTGAATATCACCGGCACTTACATTTATGTAGCACTTAGCTGCTTCGTGGTTCAGTGCAGGGAGCCTTATGAGAACCCTCCGAAGGGTGCTTCCCCTTGTAGCTGGCTTCCCAGTGGAGTCGAGGCTAAGCTTCAGGTTGAAGTCTTGAAGCACTGGGTATCCTCTCCGTCAGAGAGGTAAATGGGAGGGGCCAGGACAGAGTGGGGGATGGGCGAGGTGACCTCTGCTTTCTCCCGAGGTGCTCATTCCTGAGTCCTCTGGGAACAGGAAGCAGAGTCTGACATCTGACAGTGAGGTTTGTGAAAGGCACTGTGCTGCTCTGGATCACTGCGGGGTCACACAGAGAGAAACTGGAGGGAACTATAGAGACAGAATGCCGAGTGCCCGCACCTCTTGTGGTCTGTGACCTCTTGAATTCATGTTTGTTTATCTGTTGTCACGTCTCGGGCTGAGCAGTTCCCGGGGTTTACTCTGCCATGTCACAGGGTTCACCTGTCTCTAGCCTGCCTCTTTCTGAGGCAGTGGGCAGCCATGATGGGAACTCTGGGACTGGAAGCTATTCTTGCTTCCTTTCCCTCCTCTCTGGCCCACTTTTCTCAATCCCTTCCTTGTAGTCAGAAGAGGCCCCACGTTCTCTCTGTCCACAGGTTCCAGATGGTTGTAGCTTTCCATCATTTTGACACTTCAGACAGCCCCAGAAATCAAAACAAATTAAAAAATGTGCCATTTATGGTGTCCAAGAAAGCCAAACATATCATCCATGATGGATTTTGTGGCCGCAGCTGGGCGTGGACACAGACAGACAGCTGATGAGGTAATTTTTCTAAATGCAAACTGTAAGCACATAGCAGTTCCCTTCCTCCTTCCAGTCCCTGTCTCCTGGCTTTCTGTAGAGATCTGCTACCCATGTGTACATCTGCATGGTCACAAAGTAATCTATGGCTCTTCCAAAATGATTCATTGGGTCCCAATTCTTAGTACTTTAGAGTGTAACCTTGGTAGGAGACAGAACCTTCACAGAGGTTAAAATGAGGCTGCTGTGTTGAGCCTCCATCCAGTATGACTAGCTGTCTTGTGACAATGAGAAAATTTGCATGCTGAGACATACACAGAGAAGAGGATATGGAGGGAGACAGGGAGGCAATGGCCATTTACAAGCCAAGGTGTGGACCAGACTCCCTACAGAAGGAGCCACATCTGCTGCTACCTTGTCCCCAGAACCACAGCCTCCAGGCTTGCAAAGCATACATCCGTGGTTGAAGCCAACTCGTCTATGGTTCCTGGTTCTTTCAGTCCAGCAGACAAACACACAACCATGTAATGGCCATTTCCTCTGTGTTCTCTCTGGGGCTGAGCCTGCTTCCTGGAGCATCGGAAGGGAGGTGAGGTAAGGGCTGAGGGAGTTTGCTGAGAAGGTGACAGGCTTGGAATCCAGGGTTCTTGGCTATACCAGCACATCCAGAGCCACACCAGGGTTCTGTGATGTTTCTGAAAATTCTACAGTTGATATCTAAACTACAATCAGTTAGACGCTCTTAACCCACCCCTCAGCGGGGCTTTCCCTTCAGCCCTTCATGCCACATTGAGTGGCCTTCAAGCACCCACACAGTAGTGCTTGAACTGGGCAAGCTCGTGGTTAGGGACATGCAGCGCACGTATGGCCAGGGGCACTTCCTTCCATTTCATTCTCTATACCTACACCCATCACTGCTATGACAAAATACCTTACATTTTATGGACTCAGCTTAAAGGAGCTTATTTTGGCTCACATTTAAAGGGATAGTCCATCCCAGTGGGCAAGACACAGCTCTGTCCATGGTGGCAGCATCATGCCTCATGGTCTTGTCGCACGCTAGTGGGTAATGAACCAGGGAACTTGGGATGGAATAGGTAGGAGCTGGGAATAACCTTCGAGGCCTATTGTTAGTGACCTACACCAACAGCTGTGTCAGGATCTGAGAGGTCCCACAACACCTGGGGATCAAGTATTCGACACAGGAGCCTTTGAGGGACAGTTCAGATGGAACCCGAAACAATGCAGATGTCTGGATGGCTTCCAGGGAGGCTCCTGCTGTGACCTTGTGTGCCTTGTTAAGTAGCCCAGAGATGTCAGCAGACATCACATCAGTCCACAAACAGCTGGCAGCAACCAGCACCAGCAGTGTGTGGGCAGAGGAGAAGCGTCAAGGTTTGTGATATAATGCTCCAAGAAAGTGTGTGGAAATTTTTTCCAGTTTGAAGCATGCACAATTCTAAGTTAGCATGAGCAGGCGTGACAGCAGGTAATGAATACAAATATCACGCTATTTTTCTGTATGGTGATATACTCGTGGTATTTGTCAGCCTCTTAGAACTTGTAATTTTTCATGATTTTTCTTATTTAAGGTGTTTACCTCCGTACCTCACTCTGTGTTCATAATCTCGTACTCTGTGCCTTAACAGGCTTCCTTACCAGTGTGTCAGCTCCAGGGACTGTCCATTTAGATTCAGTTCTGCATGTGAGAAGTGCAGAGGGGAGGGGAGCCAGAGAGGGAAGGCAGGGGTGAGGAGGGAAGGGGGATGAGGAGGGCCTGAGGGGCTCTGTGGAGAGGCACAGTGTATTAGCTGCTTCCTGCTGCTGTGGTAAAAGACCATGACTAAGGAGTTCATTTCGGCCTCTGGTTCCAGAGCGAGAGTCCACAGCATGGTGGCCAGCAAACAGAACAGGAAGCTTAGAGATCACATTTCTAAACCACAGCATGAAGAGGAGAGAGCAAGCGAGCAGAGCTGTAAGCTCTCACAGCCAGTGGTACCCCTTCTCCAGCAACCCATGTCACCTCTCAAAACAGCACTGCCCACCGGGGACCGGCCATTCCAATGTCCGGGCTTATGTGGAACATTTCTCATTCACAGACATAAAGGCCAGAAATAAGGGGGTGAGTAACACAGGCCTTGGGGCTGTAGGACCCTGAGTGGCCTTTCCTGACGGTTTCCAGTACCCTGGGATGATGGCTCATGCCTCTGCTGTGTCTGGGTCACTCTCCATCTTTCTCCCTGAAACACAAGCTCTGTGAGAGGAGGAGCTGTGTTTGGACCCCTCACTGTCGCTCACTGAACAGGCTCTGGAATGGAAGACTCGGGACAGAGGAGGAGAGAGAAGGAAGGAATAGCTCGAACTACAGAGTCACAGATTGTCCATCCTGGAAGACCAAGGAGGGCAAAGTAATCTAGTCTCTTAGTGAGTTTGCTTCCGGCATTCTAAGAGGAAGAATTCTTCCAACCCAGGGAAGCACATATTACACATTATTTAGCATTCACGGCCGAACCCACTACATGCAGTCACACCCCAAGTTGTGGGGACCCCTGGAGCTAGGACGTCTGCTCCCAGTGGAGAACGGCTAATCTAGCCCAACTTTCTCATTATAGAGGAGGCAAGAGGAGGGCATGGGCAGGGGGAAGGGGCTGGGGACAGCTCAGCAGGTAAAAGGTGCGAACTGTTGGTTTTAATAAGCTGTGCTGTTACTGTGCGAGAAAGGTCACGAGGCAGAAGAAAACCCAGTATCAGAGCAGAGTTTCATTAGAAGGGAGGGGGCAGGGACAGAAGATATCTTGACCAGGCCTGTGGAAGGGACACATGGGGGAGAGGGGAGGAGGAGGAGGGGGAAGAGGAAGAGGAGGAGGAGGGGGGAAGGGATCAGCTTCTTATGGATTCCCCTGCACATGCGCATGTGGGCTTACAGAGCTATGCCACGCATGCGCAGAGTGCGTGACCATGCTGCGCGTATTGCGAAATCAAATGAGTAGGAAGTAAGGCCCCTTACTTGGTTACTGAACTGCTCATGTGCTGGAGGAGTAGCCAGAATTCCAACGCAAACCACCAAGCCTGATGAGTCGAGTTCGACACCTGCAACCCACGTGGTGGAAGGAGAGACCCAGTCATCTGACCACCACGTGCTCACCACGAATCGGAGGAGCCTGTGTGCGCATGCGCACATTCTAGGTTCCCGAAGGGGAAGAGTCCATTTATACAGCCCCTGCAGACAGGTTCCTCTACCTCCCGGATGAGTGAGGCACCAACCTTCTCCTGGGATCTGAGTTGAGGACCCAACACACCAGGGTCAGCTTGCTGAAGATCCTCGCTTCATTGGGGAACTTACGGCCATTTTGTACCTTCAAAAAAAATGCAATCACTGTTGATTAATAAAAGTGATTTTCCAAGGCTGTCCTGACATGTGCTCAATTTCAAATCCGTTTCCCTTGTTTAATAGACTGAGAAGGGTTGAGGGATGATTCCAGGTTGGGTGCTTTGTCATGGTCCCCCTGAAACTCGCCTCACACCCCGGGGCCAGGAAGGGAGAGTCAGGGCTCAGACCCAGCAAAACCCACATTCCTCAACCCTGCATGCAAATGCTAAATGAGGAGGGGCACGGCTGGAACACATTTGTTCCAGCCTTCCTATTGGTCCTCCAGGAAGAGCTTTCTTTAAAAGCAAGATAGTGAAACCAAACAGATGAAGACTGTGAGGCAGCCTTTAATGCTCACTCACATTAACCTGCTGTCTGCTTAGGCAAATACTTATGCCTCTAAATTTTTTTTGCAGTTATTTTATTTATGTATTTGCGTGTGTGTGTGTGTGTGTGTGTGTGTGTGTGTGTGTGTGTGTGTATACAAGTACTATGGCACATATATGGAGGTCAGGGGCCAACTATCATGAGTCAGTTCTGTTTTTGCCATGTGGGTTCCAAAGACTGAACTCAGGTCATGAGATTTGGTGGCAGATGTCCTTACCCACTGATCCATCTCAATGGGTCCAGGGAAGATTTTTATCCAAATGCATTAGGTGTGATATCTTAGAGGTTGCTCATCCACTCAACAGACACAGTCATGACTCACCATGTCCCTGGGGTGCCATTTGGAGACACAGAGGTCCTTGGGCTCACAGATAAGCAGTAGGGAACCCGGAATGTTAAGCACAGTGGTTGTTCCTTCAAGGGAAGGGATGCAATGCTCCACCCAGAAGGCTGGGAGTGAGCATGTTTAATAGCCTGGTGACCCTTGCTCTACTGTGCGGCTACAGACTCTTCTGGCACTGGACCCTTCCCCAGAGCCTGTGTTTCTCGGTGAACCTACGGGCCCCGTCTTTATGGACTTCACAGAGTGTCAACACAGTCCTGTCTGATGTGTACTTAATTCACTTGCCTCCTCAAGGTGATTTATTTATGTTTTGTTGTGAACACAGGATTGAGTTAATTATCACCAGAATAATGCTCACCAAATTGTGTTGTGCTTAAATGTGCCTAAGATAAACTACTTGGAGTCAGACTCCAGAAACTTGAACCCACACTGGCTACTGAGTTGTGTTGAACTGAACTACCTTTTTGTCTCTCACGGATCAGTCACTCTGCTGTCTGTGAAGGTCTCACAGGAGCCTGTGTCTACCTGGGTAATGAGCAAAAGGAGGTTGAGAAGGCCAAGAAGAGGAGCTGTGTGGTAAAGACCAGGGAGACCTGGGTCTTGGGAGCTTGGGGCTCTCCCCGTTTTCTCAACTGGACAAGATCCATTCTGGGTTTGATTTCCTCTTTGAAAAACAAGGAGAGTGAACAGAGTGGTCTTTAGGCTCCAGCTCTGGTGTGTGTGTGTTTATATACTGATGTGTGTGCAGGTGCATGTGTGTGGGGATATATTCACAATTGTTTTTTAATTTAATTAATTCATTTTTTTGTTAATCTAAGCTAGGATCATCTGGGAGAAGGAATATTAATGCTTCCATCAGACTGGTCTGTGGGCATGTCCATGGGGACATTTCTTGATTAATGTGAGAGGGTCCAGACTACTGTGGGTACTGTCAAAGTTGAGAGGGTACCCTGGGGTGTATAAGTAAACAGGCTGAGCAAGCCATGGGGAGCAAGCTTCTGCTTCACTTTCTACCTCCAGGTTCCTGTCTTGAGTTTCTGCCTTGGCTTCCCTTTATGAAGGACTGCAAGCTATAACATGAGTAGACTCTTTCCTGCCCAACTTGACTTTGGTCATGGTGTTTACCACAGTAATTAAGAACAAACTAAGACAGGGTGTAAGCGCACCCATGTGTGCATGAATGTGGAACACAGAGGCCAGTCTTAGGCATCATGCTTTAGGAGCTTTCTGCTTTGATTTTTGAGATGGGCCCCCTCTCTGGGGCCTGGAGCTCATCAGTTAGGCTCAGGTTGGTTGGCCAGCAAGCCCCAGGAGTTCTCATGTCTCAGACACTCCAGCACTGGAATTACAAGCTCAGGCCTCTGTGCCTGGCTTTCCTCACAGGTGTCGGAGATGAGACTCACTGTGGTTCATCCGCGGCCACTGTGCCTGGCTTTCCTCACGGGTGTCGGAGATGAGACTCACACTGTGGATCATCCGAAGCCACTGTGCCTGGCTTTCCTCACGGATGTCAGAGATGAGACTCACTCACACTGTGGTTCATCCGCACCTCTTTACCAACTGAGCCGTCTTCTCAGTTCCAGTCTCTGGAGCTTTTAAGAACCCACGATGCTTGTCCTGCTGGATGCAGCCCTGGCCTCAGCTCTGCCATGGTGTGACGGCCCTGGACAAGGACCAGGTGGTCTTTATCTTCTGGGGCGGGGGGCATGCCACACTTGGAATCTACTCCCAAGTCAATGTATCACCTGTCACATTCTGTGGTCCTGGTAGAACTGTCCAGGGTCGTCAGGAAGCATGAGGACATTAACAGGAGATCCTGCAACCCGAGAGCTACTAAGTGGAGACCAGAAGGAGCAGGAGCACGCTGTCATGGGATAGATGAGCTGTGGAGGAAGGAGCCCTGCACTCATGAGGCTCTCTCTCAGGGAAGTGTTGTCCAGTCTCCCATAGTTTTGGACATAGGAATGTTGCTTTCCTCTGGGACGTTTCTGGAGTATACATTCAGGTCACACACTCAAGTGTTCACAGATTGAGACCTAAGCACCAAGTACTTAAATGCATCAGGTACTGGGGTGGTTTGAAAAAAAAAATGGCCCCCGAAGGGAGTGGCACTATTAGGAGGTGTGGCCTTGTTGGAGGAAATGTGGCCTTGTTGGAGGAAATGTGTCACTGTGGGGCAGGCTTTGAGGTCTCTTTTTCTCAAGATTCACTGTGTGACAATCAGTTTGCTTCCTGCTCCCTTCTGGTCAAGATGAAGCCAGTACCACATCTGCCTGCATGCCACTGTGCTCCCCATAATGATGATAATGTACTGAACCTCTGAAACTGTAAGGCCTTGGCAGACGCTGAGCAGATTTTACTCTGTGTGCCTTAGGGAGCCCCTGAATGTTCTTGAGCCTGTATAAATCAACACGGAAGAAGAAACTCACAATGCCCATCAGTATCGCTATCACAGTACGGAGGAAGAGCTGGGGGTCGGGCTCGGAAGTTCCTGACTCTGGCAGGAAGTCAGGCAAGAGGAGCAGCCGAGGAAAGGAGTGTGCAGTGCAGGTGCAGGGTCAGGAGACAGGGGCTGGGGAAAGGAGAGTTGTACAGAAGCCATGAGTGAACAGCAATCAGGCCCCAGGGCCACTCCGGCCTGACTCAGCATCTGCAATCATCCCTCATTAGGACTCCCAGGCCCAAGTGGCCTGTGATTGTGTGTTTTTACACTAATTAATTTATTCTCATCAGAGGCAGCAACCGGAGTGTTCAGCAACCCCCTCTGAAGAGTCTAGGGACCAAGGACAGATTAACCACAGGCCAAACTCCCCACACTTCGGTGGTTGTTTACAAGGAGGAAGATGCTGGGTCGTTTGTTGTTTTGAGTCATGGCCATGTCTCTGGAAGGTGCCTGGAGCGGGCAGGCTGGCAGTCAGAGCTGTATTTACAAGAGGGAGGGTATTGGGTCATGTGTCTCCTGAAGGTGCCTGGAGCAGGCAGGCTGGCAGTCAGAGCTGTATTTCTGAGACTGTTTCTAACAATCCAGACAAGGCCTCTTTGTTTTATGCTTCCCCAAAGAAGAGGTACTGAGCCACAAAGCATCCTCTCCAGCAGATCTGGCTGCGTATCAAGGTATTCACAGGCCGGCAGGATGCAGGTGGCTGGAGGGGGGCTCTGATGTCTGTCTGTCTTCCTTTCTCCACCAAGCCTTGAGTCTCAAGGATAGCAGCCGCCACCTGTCTTGTGTCAATCCCCTCACCCCCCATCCATGCTCTCGTATTTCTGCTCACCCAGTTGGCACCCAGTTCTAGAACTGTTTCTGTGGAACACCCCACCCCTTGGCCCATGCCCATGCATAAAGACCTGGTCTGCCTCTTACTCTGTAACAGCTAGGCTCCACTGGCCTTTGTCTGTGTTTCTCAGCTTTTCTCATGTGGTTTCTTTTCTTTCAGCCGTCCCTCCCAGGTTAGAGGCTATTCTCAGACTCCTCCAATAAATTCATTCTTTGCAGGAAGGGACTGTGCCTGATACTTAGGGCGACATCTAATTTTTCATTTAAACCAAGACACTCCCAAGCCTGGTAGCCGCTGCTGACAGCTGATTCTTTTTTATCGACCCTCTGTTCTTATGTGTTCTGACAGTTGCTTCCTGTAAGCCCAAGGCCTTTCCCTACTCTGTAGCAGAAGCCTGAGCCCACACAACCAGCACCAGCTTCATGCCACAGATCTGAAGGAGCTGGCTAAACACCCAGTTTTCATAGCTGGAATGACGATATGGAGCCAGCCCTTCACCAGGCAGAGGTTCCCAGGGGACCAAGCTTGTCCCCAGTTGCCCACAGTGTTAACCAGGACGGGATCCGTCTCTGTGTATCACTCTCTCTGCATCAGACATCTTGCATTCAAATCTTTGTCTCAGGGACAAGCTGGGCCAATGAAGAGGTGTGGTATCTGCCCTTAGAGACTCATGACCTGGCACCAACCAGCCCAGGGCTAGCCTGGAGCACTCACATTGTGCCGAGGGAATGTATGAATGGAGAGAGGATGTTTTATTGCAGTGGGCTGAATGAGAATGTCCCACACAGGCTTGTGTGTTTGAACACTTGGATCCTAGTTGGTGGTGATGTTTTGGGGGAGATTTAGGAGGTGTGGCCTTGCTGTAGGAAGTATGTGTGTCTTGGGGGGGTGGCCTTTGGGAGTACATAATCTCATCTCACTTTCAGTTGGCTGTAGGTGATTCTTTTGTCCTGCCTGCCGGTTCCCAAATCATGACACTGAGACTTATTATTAATTATGAAAGCAAGGCTGATAGCTTAGGCTTGTTCCTAACTAGCTCTTATAACTTAAATTAACCCATTTTTTTTTTTATCAATTTACTTTCTACCACGGGGCTTTTACCTCTATCCCATTTTCTGTGTCCAACTCGTTCCACACCTGTCTGGCTTCTTCCTGGCCTTTTCTCTGTCTGACTCTCGTGCCTACACCTCCTGCCTAGCTAATGGCCATTTAGCCTCTTATTAAACCAATGAGAAGGCACCTTGACAAAGACATATCTTCACAGTGTACAAAAAGATGATTCCACAACAGTTTGCTCTGCTTCCTGCCTGCGTTGAAAATGTGATCTCTCAGCTTCCTGTTCCTGCCGCCATGTCTGCCTGCTGCCTTAGGGAACCAGAAGCCCAAATAAACTCTTTTCTTCTACAAGTCACTTATCATAGCAACAGAACAGTATCTTATACATTCACGTACAGGAAGGCAGGGAGCATTTTCCTCCTGTATTCTCGGTGATCTTCTCCTAGATAACAAAGGTCGTCTTCTCTCTTCAGTTCTGATCTTCCAAACCTTCATTCCCGCTCCTGTTCTCAGTGGATGGGCTTGCTTCCCATTTCGTTGTTGGCACAGGAATCACGGGACCAGAACGCCTGTCCTCTACCCATCTGCTGGCGCCATCGCATCTACCCCAACATCCATCTCTGCCCGCAATGTGTGTACTTGTCCCCTGCATCTAACCCCTCTTAGCCACCTACCTGCCCCCCTCCTCTCGACATCTACCTCTCCCCCACCCCCCTCATGTACCTGCCCCTCCACATGCCTTCCTACTCGTGTTTACATGATCACAGGCATCTTCCTGACCCCACTCTCCCCACATCTACCCACTCACATCTGAGCTGAGAAGGGTTATCAGCTCCCGGCCACACTTCCCAGGCCACCCACCACTCCCCGGTGCCCTGTCCCAGCGGCTGCTGTAACTCTTCTCCGGGGTTTGTTCATTTGTTCCCTCTCGGGGAGGTCTTCCCCTTTTAAGACTGCGTGATGTCTCTTTCCTTCTTCCAGTTCTCCTCCTAACTGCTCTCCTAGCCTTCTCGCCACCTGACACCCCATGCATTTGGCTTAGCTTTGTGTCTGCCCCCTTAAAGTGTAAAGCACCGTTTGGACAGGAGTCCTTGTTTTATTTATCACCTTAGAAATGTTCACAGGAAGAAGGCAGGCATGTTGGTAGTTGTCTGAAGTGAGAGAATTTAAAGCATTTAGACTATAAGAGCTGAAACAGTCCTTGGGGACAGCCCAAACATAGCATTCTTACTTTTAGATGGGGGTGGAGGTGCTGAGGATTCTTGCAAGTGTCTTGGACAGCTCGTGTTCAAACCCCTCAGCCACAGAGTCCCGGCTTGGGGTTAATTCCAGAGCTAACCATCACAGCTCTGAGCCCTAAATCTCTAGTTCTTGTGACTCTTGGGTGATACCGGATCTCTGTGCCACCACGTGTTAGCCACAGTTACTGTTCTCTAAGGTGGGATTAACTCCTTGGCTCCCCAGTAGACCCAAAGCTCTCAAGATTATGAACTGGAACTTCTCCTTTGAAATTCTTAGTGTACAACTCTAGGCTCAACATGGTATAAGATGGAGCTCTATCCTTCTCTGTGTTGATGGTTGTAATCATAGCCACTGTCTACCATGTACCTACCATCCAAAAGCCAAGGGTAAATTGTTAGCCCTTCAGTCTTGAAAAGTTCACAAGGATATTGAGGTTCCTGGAACTGGACAGTCCGCCCTAAGAGGGAGAGAAGTCAGCAACTGACAGCGTCAGGGGTCTCCACATCAGATTCCAGAACATTCATCACTTACCTTCTGATGCCTGAAAGCACAGTGTTCTTCTTTGGCCACAGTGAGCTCAATAAATTAAGGAGTGAAATGGAGTCTTCAGAGAGAGAGAGAGAGAGAGAGAGAGAGAGAGAGAGAGAGAGGGAGGGAGAGGGAGAGGGAGAGAGAGAGAGAGAGAGAGAGAGAGAGAGAGAGAGAGAGAGGCTGAGACTGGTCAGAGGAGAGGGTGGATAAGAGGTACCTGGTACCCAAATAAGGTAGAGTCCCAGAAGGTGTGCCAGGTATGCCACCCTGTCCAGCTCGTGGCTGAGTCAATGGCACAGGACAAGGAGGCTGTAGATACTGACGAACTAGACAGGGCCCAAGGTCCGACTGCTGGCTTGATCATAATGTTCCAGCTGGAGCCAGATGTAGACCCACACGCAGCTGTAACATTTGTCTTCAAGCACTTGGCTCAGCCTTTAGGGGCTGCCTTGGTCACCATAAACCACGAGTGACAAACTCTGCAGGCCACAAGTCTGTCTCCCAGCACATTTTCCTTGGAGGTGTTGATTGACATGCCAAGAGTTACCAATGAGGACCACTCCTGCCTCTCCTCAGCAGATAAATTACAGCTCCACAAGCAGCTCAGGGGAGGGAGGGCTGGCTGGACTTGTGGGCCTGAGTTCTGTGAGCTCTGTCCTGTGGAGCCACGCTCCTACTACCCAGGGAAGGGAAAGGGCAGAGGGTGGATGAGGTCTCCTGTAACCCACTGGTTTCCTGGAAGGAGAGCCCAGCCTTGGGTAAGAGGTTTGCCCTGGGAACTGCCACAGTCAGAGGCCGTGATGGAAACAGACGTTCATGTGGGCCTTTCAGGAACATTGTTGGATCAATTTTATTACTCTGTGAGGCAAAATGGATGTATGTGCGTCCAGATTTCCAAGAGCTCAACCTACAGGGCCTGGCGTGGATCCACTGGGCTGTGACAAATGGAAGGGCTCTGGCAGGGGCATGGAAATGATACGATAAATGGCACTGATGGCGGCGCTGGTTGCCGGTGGGAAGGTCACCGTCACCACAGAACTCAGTATTCCTTTCAGAACTTTATTAGGAGGAAGGGGGTGGGGGAGCACGTGAGGAGAGCAGAGGGAAAGATGGTGGGGTGAGGGAGAGAGAGCAGAGCAGAGAGAGAGAGAGAGAGAGAGAGAGAGAGAGGGAGAGAGAGAGGTCTGAGTCACGGCTCTTTAAGGTGCAGATGGACTTACAGAGCCACGCCATGCATGCGCAGATTGTGCGACCATGCTGCACGTACGTGATCACCAGCGTACACTGATGACGTAAGACGCAAGACCCTTTGCTTAACTCCTGAACTGCGCATGTGCAGTCATGTAGCTGGAGTGAGGGCAGAATTCTAATGGGCGTTGGCTAGAGAACTCCTACAAACGGGGTCTTGAATCCCCAGAGAAGGGCTTTATGATAAATTGCATTTACTAATTTATTTTGTGTAAGTGTGTGAACATACATATCACGGTGTGTGTGGAGGTCAGAGGACAGCTTGCAGTGGTTTTTTCTATCCTTCCACAGGTGAGCCCTGGGGATTGAACTCAGATCCTCAGCTCGATGGCAAGCACCTTCACCTGCTGAACCATCTTCCCATCCTGAGCTAAATATTTTGACACTGCAGCCCCTGGGGTTCAGATCAGCAAGAAGGCTGCTGTATGACCAGAGCAGAACAAGAGAGCTGCATCATTGTTCCCAAGGAAGAGAATATAAACCAAAGAAGGAAAGAAGAAAACAAGCCCTTCAGTGTGACTGGTGAGCTCTTCTCATTGAGTTGCTGTGTGCAAGCCCTTGTTTTTCCCTCTCTGTTCTTTAAAAGTATGATGAGGGGCTGGAAAGATGGCTCAGTGGTTGAGAGCACGTGATGCTCTTCCAGAGGAAGATAAGAGTTTGATTCCTAGTATCCACTTTGGACAGCTTACAACCACCTGTAATTCCAGCTCCAGGGGATCTAGTGCCTTCTTCTGGCCAAAGAGAGAGAGAGAGAGAGAGAGAGAGAGAGAGAGAGAGAGAGAGAGAGAGAGAGAGATCTTTAACTATGTATATCAGTGTGGTTACAGATTGATAATAAAAAGAAGTTGCTTAAAATATGTTCAGCGTGATGCCCATTATGTAGTATGGTTGAAGTCATCCTGTATGTTCAGTATGGTACCATGATCATGCACATGCACTATGATACTATATTAGTTATTTGTGTCTTTGCTGTGGCATGATAGCCAACAAGAGCAACTTAAGGGGAAAGGCTGACTTTGGTGCATCGTTCTAGAGCACAGCCTGTGTTGGAGATGAGGTCCTGGTGGCAGGAACTTGAGGTGGCTGGTCACATTGCTGCCGCAGTCAGGAAGCAGAGAGCGGTGAATGCTGGTGCTCTGCTCACATTCTCCCTTCTGTTTATCCAGCTGTCAACATTAACCATTGCAGATACCAATTTGTGGCCTGGTCAAAGAAGGATCACAGAACAGTTTCAGGACAGTGCTACACACCTGATGTGCTCAGTCATGGACTTTATAGTGCTGTTCCAGTCAGCAGCACATGGCCTCTGCACATGATTATAGCTCTATAATGTTACATACAGCACAGGGTTAAAAGGACCAAATGTAAACACTTGTTAAATAGTCGTGCCAGGCCTGTGTTACGTTTCTCTGTCTTACTGTATTTAAAATATTGTTATAAGTTTTATTACATTTCATTTCCTTGTTTTGTGTGTGCATGCAAATACATATTTCAGGGGATGGGAAGCATGTATGTACCATAATTCATACATGGACTCCAGAGGACAACTTTCAAGCATTGATTCTCTCCTTCCATTGTGTGAGTCCTAGAGATCAAACTCAGGTCAGAAGCTTTGGCAGCAAGTGGCTTTACCCATTGAACCATCTCACTGGCCCCAAATAGTGTCACACTTATTTTTAAGCTTTTATTTTCATTTATGTATATGTGTATATTTTTTTTTTTTTGTGTGTGTGTGTGTGCGCGCGCGCGCGTGCGCTCATTGGGATGAATTTTTATTGTGAAATGGGCACTACCTAGCACCCCCTGGGAAGAGAGCCTCAGTGAGGGGCAGTATATGGAAGATGCCTTGTGGAGGACTGTCTTCATTATTACCTGAGCTGGGAAGACCAACCTTCTGTGGGTGGCACCATCCCCTGGGCTTGGCATCCTGGACTATATAAGAGCAGAAAAGGCTAGTGCGCACAGACAAGCAAAGATGTATTTATTCTCTCTCTCCTCTTGACTGTGGGAGTGCTGTGACTGGCTGCTGGAGTCCCTGCCTTGACTAACTAGAATACTGGACTGTAATAACGGAATTGTAAACCAAAATCAACCCTTTCTTTTCTTCTGTTACTTTTTGTCAGGACATTTTATCACAGCAATAGAAACGAATCTAAAACACTCTTCAAGGGTTTATTCTCTACTCCATACAAGGTGAGGTAACATGAGACCATGGCCAGGGAAGCAACATGAAGCTGGTCAAGGAACTCTTTATGGCCAAGAGGACGTGCACAGGGCTTTCCAGAGTGAAGGTAAAGAAGAAAAGAATGCTTCCCTGAAGGCAGCATGCTTCTAAGCACCTTGCACAAACTCTGAGCAGTATATGGGGCACAGAATGAAAAATGAAGAGTTAAATGAAATTCCACATAATTGTGCCAGTATTGTGCCATGGATGATATAATTACATAGACAAATGTATTTGGGCAGAAAGCTGAAAAATCCCAAGTGTCTAGAATAGAGACCTTTGAGGTTACTAATACGTGAACCTACATGGTTACAACGGTGTAAAATGTTTAATTGGATAAATTACATGATTTCTAAGTTGTCAGGTCATCTGTATTTCTGTGGCTTTGCAGGTTAATTGCTCGGTAAATTCTGCAACAGGGTTTCCTCCTCTAACAAAGATGATGGGGGTCATCTCCACGGCCTTTCACTTCCTTTCCCAGGGAAACTGGGGTGGGATGACCCCTGAGCTGTTCTCACTCTGGATTTTAGAAGACTGATGAGGGACCCATCCATCAGAGCCTGCTCTCCTACCTGCAGAATCTAGGAAATGGCTGCTGCTGCTCTCCTTTCTTGGACAGTACCTATGCTGGCCATTCTGGCTTTGTGGCAAGGGTTGTGGAGTCTCGCTGTCCACTAACCTCATGACCATTCTGCAGACAACACTCCCAGCTCCCCGCTGCACCTGCCTCTGTTCCGTCCATTCAGCTAGTTTATAAGGCCCTTGAAGAACAGGACGATCTTTTTGTCAAGGTATGTCCAACATCCTTGTTAGTAGACAGCCTTCTACATCCTACATCCTTCCCTGGTGCTCTTCACATAGCGAGCACGCATTGTGTGCACACAATATGAAGTCTGCTCTTATATGTGCATGTCCCTTATATCAGAGCTGGGTACTCATCCTAGTCCTAGTTGGTGAGAATTCTTCCAGGAGTCTGGATCCTGGATGCTTCCTCTGGCCACCCCCATTTTCAGGTGCCACCTGGAAACCCAGCCCCCCTTCATGAGATCTCTCCTTGCTTCTTATCTCCTAGTCTATATTTTATTTGCTGCTGCACCTTGAAGGTGTATCAGCAATTCTCTTTCCCCAGGTCGTTGACATACTTTTCAGAGAGGCGTTCCTGATTGCCCAACAAAATGCTCCTGCTCCTACATCCTGTCCCTGGCCAAGTAAGGCTAGGATGGGGCACAGTGGAGAAGGAGGAAGCCATCTATATACTGACCCAGGAAGCAAATGTAAATGAAACCTGCCACCAGGATGTCTTCTGGGGGTTATATGGGGCCCCTCCCAGCAAATGGACGCCCCCAAAACAGCCTGTTTGATGCCAGGGTTTTGTTGTTGGCACTTAAGTTCTGTTTCACACTGAGCTAAAGGTTTCCTCGTCACTTTAAAACATTGTCACGCGTTATTCCCTCAGTGTGAATGAGTCTGTAGGCGCTTCAGGGTGAACCAGGAAGGCGGGAGGAGGAGCAGAGGAAAGGATGATAAACCAAGACGTTCTGCTGGAACATTCCAGAATGTGAGCCAGGTTGGGGGAACAGGTCTGAATGTCTTGAGGTGGGCATTCGTGATGTCAGTGTGGCCTGGAGTGCAAAGGAGAAACTGAACCACAGAGCTCGGACTGACATGGTAGACATGGTAGGCATGTCTGGGCCTGCCTACGCTTATGCTAAGTGAGCAACAGCAGGATGAAGCAGCTGTAAGCAGTTTTTCAGGGTAATGAAGGGCACATTGGTATCTAGGCCAACCTGGATGTGGTCACCTTGGCAACATCTGTGAGACTCCATGCAGGATGAAGAGAAAAATTCAGCTGCCCTGACTCCTGCCCACAAGAACGACACCATGACACTATGACACCATAACTGTGAATGCCCTGAGAACATTGTTTACGTCCCAGGTGCTTTGCTAAGTACTTCCTGTGACAGGTGTGATCGGTCCCACGGTTACTGATAACGAGACGGATACACTGCAATCACACGTTGCTATGGATGTTTATATCACACACATACGATGAATACAGGGCCTCTTCTCCATGTGACACACCGGAGCCTTTCAGAGCTGACAGCGACCCTCCAAGGCACTCTACCCAGCGCAGCACATGGGATTAATGGCTCTCTCATGCTGTACAGTCTGCTGTTACCTTCCCAGCCAGGACTGCTGGGGCATGACAGGCAGCCTTAGTTTTTTCTATGTCTTTTATTAAAAAAATAAAATAAAACTGACTTTGTGTGCATTTGTGTGTGTGCATGCCACAGTATGTGTGTGTGGGTCAAAGGACAACTCGTGGGAGTCGATTCTCTCCTTCCACCATGCAAGTTCTGGGATCAAAACCAAGTCATCGGGCTTAGCAGCAAGCACCTCCACCCACTGTGCCACCTGGTCAGCCCCACTTTCCGTAACGTTAAGTTGGGAATAATGATTGCCTGTACTCACAGTGATGATGTGAGATGAAAGTGTCACGTGGTTATCCTGCAGCCCACATCAGCTTTGTCGCCACTGTTATTGCTTCTCCCGCCAACATCCCGCTGTCGTGCCTCGGGAGTTCATGTTCACATTTTTCTTCTGTCTTGTACTGGGTAGGAGAGGGCTTGCATCTAACTAAAAGGAATGTGTCTTATTAGTGTTGCTTTCTCATCTGGTCTCCTGAGATAATAGGAGCAACCACACATAACTGAACGCTGCAGGTGCCATACATTGCTATCTGGGGTGCTGAAGGCACCCTGAGAGGCACCCTTTATTATCTCTATTTTACAGACTAGGCAATTGGGGCTTAAGAGACACAAATGACAGGAAGCCGTGAAGCTGATGAAGTCCTGAGTTCAGAATGAGGTGTCCCTACTCCTGGACACTGGGGTTAGCACTTCTCACCAACACATACCCCTGAATTCCATCTGCAAGACACTCAGCAGTGGAGGGGTTAGAAACCTTCCCATGTGGGCTGGAGAAACGGACAGAAGTTAAACACGCTTACTGCTCTTAAAGAGTACCTGGGTTCAATCCCAGCACCCACAAACCACTTGTAATTCCACCTCTAGGGGATCTGCTGGCGCCTTCTTCTGGACTCCTAGAGTACTGCACTCACACGCACATTTCCATACACAGATGCACAGGAATAGGCATAGATGCCTTTGTGTGTGTGCTCACACACATGCACACACTTAGACACACACACATAGACTCACACACATACACACTTAAGAAAACAACACACATAAAGTTTAAGAAAAGAAAGAGCTATGAAGCCTGCAGAGCTCTGGATACCTCATTCTAAGATTAGGTTCCACAGGCCACGTGATGTGCTGTGGGGGATGGAACCACAGAGGGTCCAGGCACAGGGCTGGGAGTGGGGCCCTGGAGTCAGTCTTTCCAGGGACCAGAGCTCCTCCCACCCCTGTGACCTTTATCTGTCGAATTCGGAGTGGAGTGATTGCAGGGTTTGATTTGTTGGCCGAGAGAATCCAGGGATACAACTTCTATATATTTAGTGCGGAGCTCAGAATCAGTATTCATCACGATTATCGTTATTAGTGTTCCAGAGCAGTGAGTGACTGCTTCTCCCTCAGAGGCAGCACTCAGTTGCACAGGGCAGTCCCTGGGGCTGGAGCAGATGTCCCCTCTGCAGTCCTTCCCACCCTCATGCCCCAGACCCACTCACTTCTGACCACTCATGATGCTGTGGAGAGACACCACCTTCACCATTTATGGCAGGACTCCATTTCTGTTTCACGTTTTAGAAAGTTAGATCCTAAAGGGGGGGCATGCTTAAGTAAATTATTGCCCATCAACATGATGGCATATTAAGCAGCCATTAAAGGGGTAATTAGGGAGTCAGGGTAGCAACATGGAAAATGCTTATGGATGCATATGAAACAGAAAAGCCTGTAAGAAAGTTGGATTATTCAGTTGATTGCCACCTGTCAAAACCACATGCCTATGAATATTCACCCGGAGGCTTCTGACTTCTTTCATTGTAATTCTTTTCTTTCTTTCTTTCTTTCTTTCTTTCTTTCTTTCTTTCTTTCTTTCTTTCTTTTTTTTTTTTTAAATAAAAACTACGTTAGCAAAACAGAGTGCCATTTGGAAAGAAGCAGAAGTCTGCTGTCCTTGTCTGTGAGAGGGACAGACAGTGTGCTTCAAAAGAGCTGGGTGCTGGCTGCTGGCTGCTGCATGCACATCTGGGGCCATAACTGGAGGGAGGGAGGGAGGGAGGGAGGGAGGGAGGTGGATTTTTTTTCCAAACAGAGTATATATTCCCCTTCGCCCATCCTCCCATTGCGGCCAGGTACTGAGGGTTCGAGCTCTCAGAGGGAGGCATTTGAGTCTTAGGATTTCTTTAGGCTTCTGGGCAGGGAGCAGAGGCAGGTGGGTGAAAAGACCTTCAGAGGGAAGAGTGTCTATTTTACCTTCTGTGTGATCCTTAGATGGGGGAAAGGAGCAGAGAACAGACAGACTCAGGAGCACACCGGGCCAAGCTGGGCGGGGCTTCTTCTGTGGTCCGGCAGGCGTTTAAACCATTGTCTGCTTCCTTTCATGTCCTCTCCCTTTCTTCCCTTCCTCCTTCCCTTTATTTCTTCTCTCTCCCCCTCCTTTCCTGTTCCTCCCTCCTTTCCTTCCATCCATTTTCTCCTTCTTCCTCCTTCTCCCCTCCCTCTCTCCTCCCCTCCTCCTTTCTTCCTCCCTCCCTCCCTCTCCTTCTTTTCTTCCTGCTCCTCCATCCTTCTCTGTCTTTCTTTCCCTCCATGGAGCAGCAGTCTAGTGAACTATTCATTATTCAATTTGTGGAGACAGTCTGTGCTCTCAAGAGGTCTAACCCTGAAGTCAGCCTTAACAGGTCTGCAGGTAAACCCCTCCCCCCCCCCCCCAGGACAAGGACAGTAATTAACAATCTGGAGCAGTCAGACACTCTCTCAGTGGGAGACAGCCACTCCATGGGAGGGGAAGGGTGCTCAGTAGAGGGAGCCCCAGGGAGGTGAGGAGCTGTGGGAGGACAGAACTCACATCTCTTTAGCCCCGCCCCTTTCCCCCGGGTTCTGTGGTCCACAGAGATGCCACTAGCCAGCCTGTCCCCCTGACTTTAATCTGGGGTCAGGCATGTTTTGATATCACAACTTCTCTTCCCACCTCTCATGGCGCTCACACCTTGAAGCTTCACAGGCACTGTGAAGTCCGTGTGACATTTCCCTGGGTTTTGTGTGTATCAGGGTTGGGAGACACTTCCTGTAGCAGCTAGCTTGGGGGCAGCCCAGCCTCCAGGGAGACTAGTTGGAAATAGAAGGCAACCTTAGCTGGGGGTCATTTGATGGGGTTCATTGCTATCATTTCAAAGGAGAGGGAACTGGAGCCCAGAAAGGGGAAACTGGTGATTTATCCAGTCACAGACCAACGTGGCCAATTCAGTTCTTCTGTTCCAAATGCCAGCCAGCACTCACGCAGGTGCAGGCAAGGTCCCTTTCTCCTGTGTCTGGTGTCTAGCACTGCCTCTTTCCCTCCTGTGAACTGGCTCCCCTCATCACCTGAGCTGCGTTTTCCTGACTTCCATTTTGCTAGGTAGTCCCAGGGCATTGGGGGTAAACCTGATCCTGTGGGACTTCTCTGAGTTTAAAGGTCACAGGCTGCCTCCTTTCTGTCCCCAGCTCCTTCCTCTCTCAGAAGTAACTGGTTCTAAATAAGGGAATCTGGATAGAGTTGGGCAAAGACCCAGGAATCAGCGGATGGCTACCCAGGGCGAGGTCTCCCACACTGGCCTTGTCTTGTCTCTGTTTCTGGGCACCTTGGGGAATGACTTCAGTGACTGTCACTTCCAGGCTTTGTGGTGTGTGTCTCAGTTTCCCTGAGCCCGGGGACTAGTTAATCCAGATGACCCTGCCTTCCTCCGTCTTGACACAGATGTTTCCAAATGTTCGAGGGATACACAACAAGGACCCGGGGCACGCCGTGGGTCAGAGCTTGGAAGCTAACATGGCAACCCGGCTCTGAGGGAAACGCATCACCTTGGACTGCCAAGAACTTCATGGCTGCTGCTGTTTGCTTTTCTGTTTTTCTACCTATAAATCTGTTCCCTTGCTCTGCCATTTGCGTGGTTTTGATAGGCCATTATCTTGTCAACATTGTTCTACAGCACTGACATTATCTCTTAATTACACAATTACTTTGTTATGTACTGTAGACCCAGTAATAAAATATTTGAAGTGTTTGAGCACAGGCAGTGTTTTTAAAATACGGTTTGACTCAAACCATCTCCTAAAAGTCACCTGCACAGACACAAGTCATCTCTCTGTTTCTTTCCCGGAATGAGACAGGTTCAGAGAGAAGGGACCTGCTCTTTGTTGGTCACGTGGTTACAGGAACAGCTTCTGCAGCCACAAAGGCCTGTGCTAGAGTACACAGCACCTGAGAGCAAGACTGGCGGAGTGGCCTGGCCTGGTGACCACCTGGTCTCGAGTGTCTCCTCGCCTGTGAAGTGCACTCTGACTTCCCTTCTGTCCTGTCTGGTCTCCAGGCCCGTCCAGGTCAGACAGTGGACCTGGCAAGGGAACCCCAGGAACTGGCTTGCTCTAAGCTGGGTCCCACTTCTCCTAGACTCTTAGTGGTTTTAGGAACACGATGAAGCCACATGGGTCTAAATCTCTCCTCGGTGCAGAAAAGCTGTATCTCTTACAAGTACCTATCTATCTGCCTTTATTATTATTGTTATTATTATTATTATTATTATTATTATTATTATTAGTGCAGTGTGTGGTGGACGCCCAAGTGTGCGTGTACCTGCGGGCCTCTTAGGGGATTCCGAGGCCTGTCGTCCCTCTCGCTCATCCAGACAATTGCTTTGCCACTGCTGTGTGATTCTATTGCTCTAGATTAACCTTTTAGCAGCAACGGCTTCTGAATTTCTATGTATTTGAGCAGTTGTAAAATATTGTTAAGTATTATTTACTTTTTAAAAATTTCTGTAGATGTAGATGTCTCCGTGTGGGTGTGTGGCGTGTGCGAACGCAGCCCAGGTGGAGGCCAGAAGAGGGTGTCAGGTCCCCTGGAGTTAGAGGTGACTGCAGGCTGACAGACGTGGGTGCTGGGGACACCCACATGATCCTTGGGTCCTTTGCGAGATCAGTGAGGTCCGGCAACGGTTGAGTTAGTGGCGCCATCAGCCATCGCTATTGGCGTTCAAGGACTATCAGGATAGTAAGTGGTAAGGCTTTATATAAATTATTGTTTTGAAAATTAATAAACTTAATAAAAATCAATATACAAAGAAACTTACCGCGATATGTGACTCCCTCCCACCCTCTGCCTCTACCCTTGCCCTCCTGGGTTGGTTATATAAACTATATAAACCAAATTAGATGATAGCTCCATGGTAGGGTTAAGGAGAGGGTTTTAGTGCGGACTTGAGAGAGCGAACGGTCAGAATCCAGAGCAGAGAGAGAAAGTAGTGGACTGGACACGGCCAGCCCACTGGATTGGCCATGAGAGAAGCAGGAGCATAGAAGAGAGAAAGAGGGAGAGAGGGGGAGAGAGGGAGAGGGGGAGAGAGGAGGAGAGAAGGAGAGGGAAGGGGAGAGAGGGAGGAGGAAAGGGGAGCGAAGAGGAGGGAAGGGGAGGGAAGGGGAGAGGGGGAGAAGGGGGGAGGGGACAGGGGAGACTGAGAGAAGACAAAGGCACAGGCTAAGGAGAAGAGCATAGCCAGATAGCAGGTTATAAGAACGGCAGCTGGGGGAGGGGCGCCCGTGAGCTGGAGATGTTTATGGTAGGGGAGGGTGAGAAGAGCTAAGAGGCCATGTGGACTCTGAAATGTGTAACTGGCACTTGTGATACTGAGGGAGCCCGGGGGCCAGCACACGCTTTGCACTTTCAAGCTAATAGGTACCACAGGTAGCCATTTCTTCCTTCTGCCAGTGACAGGGAACTGGTTTCACGAGTTCCTGAGGAACGCTGGCCTTTGTCTAACCACCAGAATTTGGGGAAATGGAATTTCCTTTGGACCGGATACTAGTCACCAACAGGATTTCTTATGTAGCCTTTCAGGAATATTATACATGTGTTAACATTTATTCATAGTTTATTTCCTGCCCGCGTTACTTGTTAACACTAAATGAATTGCATGCTTTGTCCTTCACCATGTGTTTTATACTTAGAGATAATTTTAAACCATCATTTTTGCTTCGTGCATTTTTCTTGTAGTGGTAAACTAGTAGCTCTAAGTACAGTGAAAAACTAATGTGGTTATTATACTTCCCAGAAAAGCCATTAAAATAGTAGGGATGTAGTTTAAAAAGCTAGAAGGTGAATTACTGTATAATACTAAAAAATATTCAAATAAGGCAAAAGAAGGCAGGAACTGGAAAAGAGAAAAAAAACAGAGGGTAACAAAATGACAAACCTTGCTGGGCATGGCGTGGGCACGGCGTGGGCGTGGCGTGGGCACGGTGTGGGCACGGTGTGGGCGTGGAGTGCACGCCTGTAATCCAAGTACTGGGAGGATTCGATGGGACACTAGTGAACAAGTCCCCAGACTGACCTACTCCAAGGACCAGGTCCCTCTTCTCACAGACGCTTGGTGGCTTCCGGAACATGATGAAGCCACCCGGGTCTAAATCCTTCCCCTGTGTGGAAGAGCTGTGCTTCCAAAGAGCATCTGTCTGTCACTGTTGTCCAAGGTCAGCCTCAGCTGGACAGCAAGTTTGAAGCCAACCTCGGCTGCAAGTGTCCATGTATCAAAACACATAGACACACAGGCACATACACACACACAGACACACACACATACACAGACACACACACACAGACACACACACACAAACACACATCCACAGACACACACACACAAACACACATCCACAGACACACACACAGACACACATTCACAGGCACAGACACACACACAGACACACATACAGACACACATACACACAAACACACATCCACATCCACACACACACAGACACACACACAGACACACACACAGACACACACACACAAACACACATCCACAGACACACACACACAGAGACACACACAGACACACATCCACAGACACACACACAGACACACATACACAGACACACACAGACACAGGCACATACACACAGACACAGGCACAGACACACACACAGACACACATACAGACACACATACACACAAACACACATCCACATCCACACACACACAGACACACACACAGACACACACACAGACACACACACACAGACACACATCCACAGACACACACACAGACACACATACACAGACACACACAGACACAGGCACAGACACACACACAGACACACATACACATACACACATACACACAGAGACACAAACACACACACACAGAGGCACAGGCACAGGCACACACACACAGACACACACACAGACACACACACACAAACACACATCCACAGACACACACACACAGAGACACACACAGACACACATCCACAGACACACACACAGACACACAGACACAGACACACACAGACACAGGCACATACACACAGACACAGGCACAGACACACACACAGACACACATACAGACACACATACACACAAACACACATCCACATACACACACACAGACACACACACAGACACACACACAGACACACACACACAAACACACATCCACAGACACACACACAGACACACATACACAGACACACATACACACAGAGACACAAACACACACACACAGAGGCACAGGCACAGGCATACACACACACAGACACACATACACACACAGACACACACACACAGGCACAGACACACACATAGACACACATACACACCCAGACACAAACACACACACACACAGAGGCACAGGCACAGGCACACACACAGACACACATACACACACACAGATACACACACACAGGCACAGGCACAGACACACACACAGACACACATACACACACAGACACAAACACACACACAGAGGTACAGGCACAGGCACACACAGACACACAGACACATACAGGCACACACACAGGCACACACAGGCATGCACACAGGCACACATATATAGACACACACACACTTAAATTTAATTATGAGTGTTATATTACATTAAATTACATTACATTTAAATGGTCTAAATTCACCAATCAAAAGACAGAGATTGTCAGACTGGAAAATAAAATCAGTAAAACAAAAATCTCAGTTATGTGTTGTATGTAAAAGACACTATTTTTTATTAAGAAATTTTAATTCATTTTACATACCAATCACAGATCCCCCTCTTCTCTCTCCCACCCCTCCAGCCTCCCCCCCCAAATCAACCCCCATTCCCTCCTACAGGAAGGTAAGGCCTCCCATGGGGAGTCAGCAGAGCCTGGTACATTCAGTTGAGGCAGGTGAAAGCCCCTCCTCCTGCATCAAGGCTGTGTGAGGTGTCCCACCATAGGTAGTGGGCTCTTAAAGCCCACTATGCACCGGGGATGGATCCTGATCCTACTGCCAGGGGCTCCTTAAACAGATCAAGCTACACAACTGTCTTGCTTATGCAGAGGGCCTAGTCCAGTCCCGTGGAGGCTCCACAGCTGTTGGTCTAAAGTTCATGAGTTCCCCCTAGTTTGGTTTGGCTGTCTCTGTGGATTTCCCCATCAAGATCCTGATGCACTTGCTCATAGAATCCCTCTTCTCTCTCTTTGACTGGACTCCTGGAGCTCGGCCTGGTGTTTGGCTGTGGATCTCTGCATTTGCTTCCATCAGTTACTGGATGAAGGCTCTATGATGGCAGTTAGGGTATTCACTAATCTGATAATGAGGGTAAGCCAGTTCAGGCACCCTCTCTACTACTGCTAGTAGTCTAAGGTGGGGTCATCCTTGCGGATTCCTGGGAACTTCCCTAGCACCCAGTTTCTTCCTACCCCCATGATGTCTCCCTCTATCATAGTATCTCTTTCATTGCTCTCCCACTCCATCCCTGTTACATCTCGACCATCCTGTTCCCTATGTTCTCATCCCCCATCCCTTACCCTCTGTTGTCTCCCTCACTCCCAGTTTACTTCAGAGATCTTATTTATTTCCCCTTCCCAGGGCGATCCATGCGCCCCTCTTTGGGTCCTCCTTGTTAGCTAGCATCTCTGGAGCTGCGGGTTGTAGTCTGGTTATCCCTTGCTTTACAGCTAGTATCTACTTATGAGTGAGTACATACCCTGTTTGTCCTTCTGAGTCTGGGTTACCTCACTCAGGATGATATTTTCTAGTCCTATCCATTTGCCTGCAAATTTCATGATGTCATTGTTTTTCTCTACCGAGTAGTACTCCATTGTCTACATGTACCACACTTTCTTAATCCATTCTTTGGTTGAGGGGCATCTAGGTTGTTTCCAGGTTCTGGTTATTACAAACAGTGCTGCTATGAACATAGTTGAGTATGTGTCCTTGTGGTAAGATTGAGCATCCTTTGGGTATATGCCCAAGAGTGGTATAGCTGGATCTTGAGGAAGATTGATTCCCAATTTTCTGAGCAGTCGCCATACTGATTTCCAAAGTGGCTATACAAGTTTGTACTCCCACCAACAGTGGACGAGTGTTTCCCTTGCTCCACATCCTTTCCAACATAAGCTGTTACTAGTGTTTTTGATCTTAGCCATTTTTACAGGTGTAAGATGGTATCACAGAGTAGTTTTGATTTGCATTTCCCTGATGACTAAGGATGCTGAGCAATTCCTTAAATGTCTTTCGGACATTTGAGATTTTTCTGTTGAGAATTCTCTGTTTAGCTCTGTAGACCATTTTTCAATTGAATTGTTTGGTATTTTGATGTCTAGTTTCTTGAATTCTTTGTATATTTTGGATATCAGTCCTCTGTCAGATGTGGGGTTGGTGAAGATCTTTTCCCATTCTGTAGGCTGCCGCTTTGAAAAGACATACTTTAAATGTACATATGCACATCAGTTTAGTCTAAGAGAATTATGGAAAAGATTTACTGTTCTTATAATAATCAAGGTAAGTAAAGTGATACATAATTTGTAATCACTATGTAAAATAACCCTGTGAATTCTCAGAAAACTAAAAAACACTATAAATTCAATGCTGTCAATATATCTAAAAGTGTTGAAGGCAGGGTCTTGAAATAGTATTTGTAAAACAGCATTATTTAAAAAAACCCAAGAGGTAGAAATCAGCTAAATGTCATCCATAGCTAGTTAGATGAACAAAAACATGTTGAAATACTACTCAGCCTTTAAAAGAAGGGCAATTCTGAAACACAAAAAGCATGAGTGAAAATCAAGGGCATTGTGCTAAGTGAGACCAGCCAGTCACCAAAAGATAAATAGTGTATAATTAATTCTAAGTCTCTAAAGTACCCAGAGTGTGTGTGATGCCATGGAGCATTCTTTAGCACCAGAAAAAGAGAAAAACACAAATGGAGGTTACAGCGTGGGCAGGTTTGAATGGATGTGATGTTATTTCATGTTTACAGAGTTTTGGTTTTCACGATGGACAAGTTCTGAGATTCATTGTGTAGCAACATGAACATATCAATCCCACTAAATGCTTAGAAATGGTCACAGTGACAAGGGGTATGCTGAGCGGTTTTTATCTCAGTTGGAAGAAAAAGAAAATTGAAATGGCTACATTAATATCAGACAAAGTAGACCCAAGAACAAGGAAAGTTATCAAGGATTGTTCCTGAATGATAAAGGGATCTGTTCACTAGTGGACACAACTATTCTAAACATGTATGCACCTGATAATACACACAAAGCAAAAGGGAAAACACACAAAGCAAAAGGAGATAGAATTAGAAGCTGAAAAGTACATGATAGAAGTTGGAGATTTTAACACCCATCTCTTTATAATTTATACATACACACAGACACACACAGACACAGACACAGACACAGACACACAGACACACAGACACACAGACACAGACACACAGACACAGACACACAGACACAGAGACACAGACACACACAGACACAGACACACACATACACACAGACACACACACTTTAGAAATAATATAGGAGATCTAAGCACCCTAGTTACCAACACGACCTGATAGATAGGCTAGCCCAGATAAGAACGCACACTCATTTTTTTGAAGTGACGTTCTCCGCGCCCACTCAACCCTGCCTTGTTTTCCATCTTTATCATGGAAGTGCTTTTCTCCCCCTTCCTCCCCTCTCCCCCTTCCCTTCTACTGCTTTCCCCGCCGACTTATTTTCTTTACTCTCCTCCTTTTACTGCATTCTCATAACGCATTTTTGTCTCGCTCATTAACGGTCACATACCTTATGCAGCACAAGTATCACAAAATTAGGTCTTTTGTTCTTAACTGAAAAGCAGATAAATTGAATGTTTCTTTCTAAATTCAAACTGAACCATTTTGTATGAGATTATTGTCTTAGCCCCTTTTCTCTGTTGCTGTGATAAAGTACCCCAAGAAAAGCTACTTAAAAGTGAAAAGGCTTATTTCAGTTTACGTTTCCAGATGGGATACTGCCATGAAAGACATGGCAGCCGTCAGGGAAGGCAGGAGGCTGGCTGGTCACATTACATCCACACTCAGGAAGTAGAGAGTGGACAGGAAGTAGGTGGAACTATAAATCCTCAAGTCCTGCCCTCAGTGACTCATTTCTTCTGTCAGGGTTCACCTTCTCCAGGTTTTATGATCTTCCAGAACAGCGCCACCAGCTGGAGACCCAGTGTCCAAACATGTGAGTCTATGGGGACGTTTCTCATTCAAAGCAAACCTCTCTTTGCAAAAGAGGTTCCAGTGGTTTCTTCCCAGGACTCTGCTCTGGGTGTCTGCTGTAAATTGCTTGGGAAATTCACAATGGGATCACTGGGGATTATGGTTCCCGGCGAAGGCAAAAGGATCCAAATAGAGCTTTGACTGATAGGATGGCTATTCCAGAAGGCCATTTCAGTCCATCTCTCTCCAAAGCATGGCAAACTAACTGGCTATCAATATGGTATCAAACAAAGGGTCATACACACATGTCCCTCCCCTCTTTGCTGTGTCTTTCATAGCCTCTCTTTGGCCCATCAGCACCTCTTCCCTGCCCTTTTCAGAAGCAGGTCCTCTGTGATTGCTGTAGGTTTCCGCCTCCTGGGACTCTCCATCTCACCTAAGTGGTCTAATACTGTCGTCTCTCCTGGAGCCAACCAGAACACTGCTGTGGATGCCATGGAGCCTCTGTGGCTCTGTCCTATGCGCCTTGGACCAGGCTTCTCTGCATGGTCTACAGGCATGCTACCTGCTCCTGAGGTCTATGGGGACCTCCTCCTGTTCCCTGGTCTCTCCAAGTGGGGGACAGTTCTCTCCAGTGTGGGTGGGAAGCTGCCTACAGAAAAAATGTGGGCAAGGGTCTGTGCACACGAGCCTAGGTGGTCATGCTGTGTGTGCCTGTGGGTGTCGGAACATCTGGAGATGTATATGGATGTGCCAGAGAACATGTTGATAAAATGTTCTGTCCAGGCAGCCTGCGCCATTGCCCAGTGTCTTTCAAAAGAACCGGAAGTAGAAGCACCAATGTGAGCCCCCCCCCTCTTGTGTGTGTGTGTGTGTGTGTGTGTGTGTTTTCCTGAGGTTCAGTGTCAGCCAGCTTCACAGAACAGTCAAGTTCTAGGCTTGTGAGAGACCTTGTCTCAAAAGACAAAGTGGAGAGAACCTGAATAGTAGCACATGAGGTTGACCTCTGACCCCGACATGCACTGCACTCCACTCCCACACACAAATAAGCTTCTTGTAAAGTTTTTGACCTTTTATAATACTGGATTAAATTTAATATTCTGTTGAAATACTTGTTTCCATTTCTTGGAGAGAATGGGGAGATGGGAAGATACTGGTCAGAATATTACAAGGTTCTGGATTCTAACCTAGGCCATGTGACTGCAATAATGAATCTTACATTTGGAGATTGCTAGGAGGGCAGACTTTTCATGTTCTCACCATCAAAAAAAGGTGTGTGAGGGGATGATGTATTCACATGTCAAAAATCTACACCAAGCCCCATAAATATGAACAATAATTATTTGTCAATTAAAACCAAATTTTAAGTTGGATATGGAGGTGCACACCTGTAATTCCATCACCGGAAAGGTGGAGCCAGCAGGGTCGTGAGTTTAAGGCCATCTTTGGCTACAAATTGAGTTCAAGGCAAGCCTGGGCTACAAGAAACCCTTACTAAAAATCACAAGTAAATAAATAGTACATTTTAAAAAGTAAAAATAAATTAATTTCTTTTACATATTGCTTCTTTCTCTTTTCCTCTTTGCTTATTGTGGCTATCCAGAAATATTTTTTGAAATAATATTTTCTATTTATTCTTTGAAATTTTTATTCATTATACAATGCATATTTATTACATCCACCCACCCCCATCTCCCTACACATCCTCCACCCAGCCTTCCTCCTAAACTCACCTCCTCTTTTCACAATCATTGCTAAGCCCTTGAGTCCCGTGTGCTGCCTGCTCTCACATAGGAGTGGGTCCATCTGCTGGAGCCTTGCCTACCTGAGACCACATCCCCCACAGAAAGTGATGCCATCAACTGCCGATAGCTCCTCCCATAGGTGGATCACTGGGGCCCCCTCTCTGATCCTAGGTGGAATTTGCACTGGCTTGATTGTGTTTGGGTGCTCAGAGCTGCTGCTTCCTGACTCCAGCAGCCACGCTATGTCCAGAAGGCAGCGCCCCCAGCTCTCCTCCTCTCCCAGCTCTGGTGTTCTCTCTGCCCCCTCTCCCAGGTGAGAAGGCCGTCTGCTTCTCCCCAAACTCAGCAGCAGCACTGGAGTCAGAACCTGTGGGTGGGGCATGGGTCCCAACGGAGTTCCCATGAATGGACAGAAGCCTTTCTCGAAAAGGTGAACTTCCTTAACGGAACTGCATCAGACTCAAGAATGGGGGGACAGAAAACACCACCCTCATATCTTCATTTCCCGTATGTTTGACTTCTGCTTTCTGCCATGGATTGAAGCAATGCGAGGGTCTCCTTAACCAGAGGCCCTGGTCCTTGGAGATTCTCTCCTCTGTCCCTCCGTCCCTCCTCCCCTTCTTCCCTCCCTCCCTCCATCCCTCCCTCACTCCCTTTCTTCCCCCAACTCTCCAGTCTGATTCATAGCTCCTGACACTTTGGAGTAGCTTCCTCAAGGGCTCAGCAGCACAGCTGGTGTGGCCCCCTAGTGGACAGCAGCTCTTAACCCTCCCAGGCAGATCCCAGGATTCCATGTCCTTCTCTCTAATAAGACAGATCACAGATTTCCCCTTCCTTCTTCCAATGCAGTCTCCACAGGTCCAGCAGCTGTGCAAGGCTTCCTGTTCCACCTCATGGGGTCCCCCAAGGCTCCACAGTGGAGGAGGGGTGAATGTGCACACACGGAGCAGTGCCATGGGGGTGTACACTCCAGCCACAGGCCGTGCAGCCTATGGGTGCCATGCAGACCAGTGTATCAATGCTGACTGGCCTAACCCCCTTCAAAGGACACTCGGCTTAAGGACGTCACAGAGAGAAGGTCACAGATTGAAGATGGCACCCGTGGTTACAGGGACAAAGAAAAGGCTAAGCTGACATTTTCTACTCCTGGGGCAAGTTCTAATTAGCTGTGTGGTGAGATTAAGAAAGAAGCCATGGGGTTGCTCTCCGCATTCCAGAACAATCAGGAAGGCTGTCTACAGTGTCAATATACACCACTATCATTAACTGAGACCTTCACCCTGAGCATATTTCATGGCCTGAGGTATCAGCACGTGGTATTTCAAATTTTCATATTTTTAAAATTCACACAAACAATAAATTTATTCCATACTATGTTGTCCTAGTTAGCTTTAACCATAAATTTGACACAGCCCAGGAGAAGCGTCAACTGAGGAACTGCTGAGGTCACATTATCCTGTGTTGAGTACTGGTTGATAGAGAGAGCGCAGCCCACTGTGAGCAGCACCATTCCCTACGCAGGTGGTCTTGAATGCATACAAAAGCTGGCTGAGCACGAGCCTGTGGGAAAGCCAGCAAGCAGCGTCTGCCCGTGGTTTTTGCTTCAAGTTCCACCTGCCCTGACTTCCCCCAGTGGTGGACTGTGACCTAGAAGTACAAGTCAGATTCACCCTTTCCTCCCCCAGCTGCTTTTGGTCAGAGTGGGTTTTTTTTTTTGTTTGTTTGTTTGTTTTTAATCACAGTAACAGAATGAAACTAGAACATATGGGAACATAATTTTGAAACATGTACAGACTTGAAAAACATTAGCTGGGTCCGGTCATCCCATCCTCAAAACCTTGGGACAGTCCCCCATCCTACTGAGAGTGACCCCTAAGCTGTGTGAGGACCATCAGGCTCCAGTCAAGCCTGCCCCTTTGTTTCTAATCCCTGTTGCCTCACTCTGGGCTCCAGCCACACTGGCCTCCTTGTTCATTTTACCATAGCTGCACCCAATCTATTCTATTTCACACATTTTAAAGCTTTTTATGAGCAGACTCATACTGTGTGAATTCTGCTATCTTTCTGTGTTGGTTTATATTGTTAAAATTCATCCACGCTAGTGCTTACAGCTCTTACTCTTTTTCAGTGCTATATAGTATTCCTTTATATAGCTAGACTTCAAAGAATCTCTTTCTGTATTGTTTCTGGTTTTTCTTTCTTTTTTCCCCCCCTCAAACCAGATTATTATGGTCATTTTGGGCAGGTGCCCTGGGACTCACATGCTGTGTGTGGCTTATAAGTATACATGCTGTCTATAGGTCTTTTTATTCTATTTCTCACTGTTTGCTCTTAACTAAGCAAGGACCCTTCTTATTACATGTTCTCTCTCTCTCTCTCTCTCTCTCTCTCTCTCTCTCTCTCTCTCTCTCTCTGCCTGTTTCTCTATCTCTCTTTGCACATACACATCACATGTATGTGTATGTGTGTGCATAGGGAGGCCAGAGGTCATTTCTCATGAACCACTGCTTGTTTTGGAGACAAATCCTTCCGTTGATCTTGAGTCTGTAGATTAGGCTAAGATGGCTGGCAGGCAGGTCCTGTCTCCACGTCCTTAGCATTCCACATCCTTTCTGCCCTAAGTTGCTTTGGTCAACAGAGCACAGCTTAGGATGTGCACATGTTCAGACCACAGCATCTTCCCTAACTCCACCTTGCCGGATGGAGGTGAGCTCCTCACCTGCCCTATGATCACCCCTTAGGCCCATCCCCAGAATCCCCTAGCTGCCACACCTGCTCTCCCTACCCATCCCCCACTTCCTGGGAGCCAATTAGCTCGCTCCCAGAGCCCTCTACGTGAACTCCATTTGCTACAGTGACTGCAGGGTCTAGGTGCTGTGACAGGCACCAGTGTAATATGGGCATAAAAGGGGTAAGAGATGGCCCGGCAAGATGGCTCAGCAGGTACCGGTGCTTGCTGCCAAACCTATAACCACGATTCAAGCGTCAGAACTCACACGGCAGAGGGGGAGGCAGCTTTGAAAGGCTGTCTTCTGGTTTCCACACCTGTACCACAACACATGCAGAACCTCTGCTCCCACAGACATTTATTTAAAGAGCAAATGTTCTTTCCATACATGCTAAGTGGAAGGCTGCAGAAAGACATGCCGAAGACCAGGTGCATGTGGGGGCCGACTGGGCTGATGTCAAGGAAATGGTCCTGTCTGACCCTCCAGGTGTGTCCTCCAGGCTGAACTGAAGGGCAGAGAGCATGGCCACTGTCTTAGTAAGGGTTTCTGTGGCTGTGAAGAGACACCATGACCATGGCAACTCTTTTATTTATTTATTTATTTATTTATTTATTTTTTCTGAGGCAAGGTTTCTCTGTGTAGTTTTGGTGCCTGTCCTGGATCTTGTTCTGTAGACCAGGCTGGCCTCGAACTCACAGAGATCTGCCTGGCTCTGCCTCCCAAGTGCTGGGATTAAAGGCGTGTGCCACCACCGCCTGGCGACCATGGCAACTCTTATAAAGGAAACCATTTAATGGGGTGGCTTACAGTTTCAGAGGTTCAGTCCGTTATCATCATGGTGGGACATGGTGGTGTGCAGACAGATATGGCGCTGGAGCTGAGAGTCCTACATCTTGATTGGCAGGCAACAGGAAGTGGTCTGAGGTACTGGGCATGGCTTGAGTATATATGAGACCTCAAAGCCCCCCTCCACAGTGACACATTTATTCCAACAAGGCTACACTTATTACAATAAAGCCACCTCTTCCAACAAAGCCGCACCTCCCAATAGTGCCATTCCCTGTGAGTTTATAGAAACCAATTCCATTCAAACCACCACAGTGGCCCCCGACTCTGTGCCTTCCATTGCAGTCTAAGGAAGGGCTGAGACAGGTAGAAGCTAAAGAGTGTATGTTGACCACAAACAAACAAACAATGTTTGGTTTAAGAAAGAAATCTCCATACATGTGAGTCATGAAAGCAATTGATCAGAAAAGTGGCTGTGGATGGAACAACCTGGCAAAATCTGGAAGGCTTCAGCGAGCACCCTTGAGTTCACACTCCCAGTTAAAGAAAAAGAAAGAGACAAGCCACAGTCCGTGGACTGTGGGTGTGGTTTATGAATCACGAGCCCCACGGTGGAGGGGAAGCTTTCTCTCTTCAACCAGTGAGACAACTAATACACATGCAGTTCTTTATAATTTTTTCATGCTAGTACTGGAGGCGCATGCCTTTAACCCCAGCACTCAGGAGACAGAGGCAGGCAGATCTCTGTGAGTTCGAGGCCAGCCTGGTCTACAGAGTGAGTTCCAGGACAGCCAGGGCTACACAGAGAGACCCTGTTTCAAAAAACCAAAAAAATTTTTTCTTAATTTGTTCTATATTACCTATATCTATTGCTTATGTTGCTTTAATTTATAGCTATCAGCTTAACATTAGTGTGTCTAACAAAGAATACTGAACTTTAGCAGTTTTGTAAAAATAATTTGGGGATATGGGTCAATAGAATGCTCTTTTAAAAGGTCTATTTTTCTTTTTTTTAAGTTTATTTACTTATGCGTATGTGTTTATGTGTGGTTATATGCACATGAATGCAGTTGCCCACCGTGGCCAGAGGGTATCAGACCCCTTGGAGCTGGAGTTACAGGTGGCTGTGAGTCACCCAACATGGGCGCTGGGAACCGAACTCACAGCCTCTGCAAGAGCAATTAATGTTCTTAACCACTAGGTCTCTCTGTAGCCCGGGTCAGGAGAATTCTAACTAAAATATAGTGGTATGCTTGGTGCTGGGGTATACAGCTGGCCTAGCACACCAGAGGCCTGGATTGGATCCTCTCCTGTAGCTGGAGTTTTTCTGCCTGGCCCACAGTCAGGGCAAATCTCTTTCACCTGCCAGTCCCACAGCCTCTCAGACCCGACCAAGTAAACACAGAGACTTATGTTGCTTTCAAACTGTATGGCCGTGGCAGGCTTCTTGCTAACTGTTCTTATATCTTAAATTAATCCATTTCTATTAATCTATACTTTGCCACATGGCTCGTGGCTTACCGGCATCTTCACAAGCTGTTTCTCATCGTGGCGGCTGGCAGTGTCTCTCTGACTCAGCCTTCCACTTCCCAGCTTTATTCTCCTCCTTGCCCCGCCTATACTTCCTGCCTAGCCAATGGCCAATCAGTGTTTTATTGATTAATTAGCAACACATTTGCCATACATCCCACAGCACTCTCCACTACCTAAAATGGGATGGTGGAGCACACAAGCCCACAATCCCAACCACTCCAGTGGTGGAGGCTGAAGGATCAGAACTTACAGCTCATTCTCAGCCTCAGCCAGCTCAAGGCCCACCCAGGCTACATGAGACCCTGTTTCCAAACAAAAAAAAGAAAAATAGCTCATCCAACACGTTCATTCCTTCAACAAGAGCAGCCACCATGTGCCAGGTGTTGCCCCAGGAGCTGGGAGCTCAACAAGAATGAGATAAAGTGGCTGCCCCTGCTGGTCTTGCTGTGGTGCAGGCAGAGTTGGCCCATCAGTACCCATCCCTAAAGCCGAAGGTAAGCACGAGAGTGAATGAGGTCTGCGCTCCTCAGGGCAAACAAGAGGCCACTTCAGGCCATGGACAGATGATCCCAGGCTGGGCGGAGGCCAGACCCTGGAGCCAATACCTTGCTGCTGCTCTGTCCTCAGTGACCCTCAGTCCATTAGACTGTTGGGATGGGTCCCGAGCAGGAAAACAGGAGCCTTTTATCCTTCCCCAATAGCATGGCCATGCACACAGTAGGCCATTAGGCTTTTAGGAGGCCACTTGGTGCTTACCAGACTTTCACTGAGTGTGGGCTTTCTGGAAACCAGGCTGGGAGCTGCAGGGTGAGCTGGCAGCTCTGGGGAGCCTGGTCAGGGTCAACAGGATCACATGGCCTTGTTTAGATGCTTGGGATTTTATTTTAGGGCCTGTGTCACTTGGCTCCTGGTGTTGGGAAACTACTTTCCATCACCTCAATATTCTGAATTGCTGCGGCTCTGGCCATGGCATTCTTCTGATATCCACGTATCAAACTTCAGGGGAGATGGAGGGCTGGACTCACAGGATTCTACTGGATGGAATGACTTCAGTGTCCTTTCAACTCGGTCATTCCCATTTTAAAAAGTATTATTTTGTGCATATCGGTGTGTGCTGGCATGCATGTCTGTGCACCATGTGCGTGCCTGATGCTAGCAGAGGCCAGAAGATGGAGTTGGATCCCTTGGAACTGGAGTTACAGACGGTTGTGAGCCACCGCAAAGGCTCTGGGAATTGAACCAGAGTCCCCTGCAGGAGCAGCAGCCCACGCTCTGATGGCTGAGCCATCTCTTCAGACCCTCCCCTTCCGAGAGCCTTTCCTCCACCCAAGGCTGTGGCAGCTGAGGTTGAGCTTTGCAGATGTGTCTTCCTCCTCTTCTCTCGTATTTGTCCTCTCTCTCCTGCTTCCCTCCCCCTTCTCCCCAGTCTCCCCCTTCTCTCTCTGGCTTCTCTCCTCCTCCTTCTCTCCTCTTCCTTCTCTGCCCTCCCCTCTCTGCCCTCCCCTCTTTCTCTCCCTTCCCCTCTCTTTTACTCCCCCTGCCATCCTGCTCTCTCTTCTCTTCCAGCTTCCTCTCTCCCCTCTCTGCCCTCTCCTCCTCCCTCCTCCTCCCTTCCCCTCTCCTCCTTTCCTTTTATTTCCCTCTTTCTTCTGTACCAGCAGGCCTGCTTTCAAGCTGTAGTCCTCTCAGACAGCCTCTTACCCAGGGTGATCCCTCAGACTCAGGGGGCAGTCTTCCCTCTCCAAGCCAATCTCCACAGTTCTCCCGTAGCCTCTCCATGTTTGAGGTCACATCACTCCGCCTCGAACAAACCTTCCAGTCCACAAGAAAGAATCACAAATCAAAAGCAGTGTGTGTGTGTGTCTGGCATGGCCCCAGACAGACAGCGTGGTTTTGGCCTTGATGCCGTGGCTCCCTCTGCCAGGAAGATTGTTCTCATTCCCTTACTTTCTTTGTCTGGGTCCTTTAGGAGTCTCTGTATCATTTCCTGCCCTATGGGATATTGCAATTGGTCTTTATTGGCTACAAGATGCAGCTGACTCAGACTGGTTCACATCCAGACTGGGAGTGTGGGTAAGTATATCAAGGATAAAGCCAGCTAGGGGAGTTGGGCTCCTGGGCGATCTGCTTCTTGACAATAGACTATATGTCTTATTTGATGTGATGAACACATCAAGGACCCCCAAGGGAGATGATATTTAGTTAACAAACTGCTCTGGGAAAGACTTCAATTCATGCTAACACCCAACTGGCTATCATGAGTTAGACAGAGCAGAGATTTTCAAGAGTGAACTTGGAACTAATACATAACTTCATGCATGATGGTTGGAGACGGGAGGAGGGCTGGCGTGAAGGCTTTGTCACTTGGCTGAGGCCATAAACCTCCCATGGACTCCCCGGACCTGTGAGTGACTTCTATAGTCTTAATTGCCACAGTGTAGAGCTTGTGTGCAGACTGCTGAATTACCACCAGGTCTCCAGACCTCCACAGTGAGAAGAGTCTTGCAGACACTTTCTGACTCAAAGCCAGTGCCCAGAGAGAAGAGACCTTCACAGCCATGAGGCTTAGACTCCAGGCCCATGGTGGGCCCCAATCTACGATTCAGAGAGATGTCCTTTTGTGCTTCAAACTAAATCTTCCCCAATAGGTTCTATTAGCAGTAAGTGGCTCTGGTGGACTCTTAGATTCTGTTCTCCTAGAACGGCTTTGTCACCTCAGACTCCTGGCACCTCGTTCTTCTTAGACACAGAGGAAGTGGAACTCTCCCTCCACCCCTACCCTCAGCCCCTGAATCCCAGGAGCTCGCTGATCTAGTTCCCCAGAAAGAAGCTGAGGATCCGGGAAGGCAATCTCCCTTGCTGTAGGTGCAGGTCTTTGTGCTGGCTGCTTTCCCACACTCTCTCCGGGAGGAGAGCTCTGTTCATTGAGCATCCCTGCCTCTGGGTCCAGCATGTGGACACCATCCTCAGCATTAGATTGTATGGGTTTGGCTACAAAAACCCTCAGCACTTGCTTGCTTGTGGCTTAACCTGTCCAGATGTTCATGGGTTTGATGTGAACGAGGCCCCAGCGGTGTCCAGAGGCTGAAGGTCAGTGGCTCAGCACCGCACCAGGAGCCCAGCTGTGGCTGTCCTTCTCTGCTGTTCTCTGTCTCCCCTGAGATGGCAAGACGGATGCCCTACCTCCCAACAGCATCAAATGACCAGAGTCAGGAGCAAGGCACACAGAAACCTTCCCTTCCCTTCACAGTTCATTGACGGGATCTGGGTCACATGACCCTAAGCCTATTCCTGGACCAGCAGCTCTCAACCAGCGACCCCTTTGGGGGTAGAACAACCCCTTCACAGGGGTCAGGTAAGACCATCAGAAAACACAGATATTTACAAGTCATAACAGTAACAAAATTACAGTTATGAAATAACAACAAAAATAATTTTATGATTGGGAGTCACCACAACATGAAGAACTGTTTTTGCAAAATGGCGTGTGGCAGCGTTGGCGGGTTTGAGCCAAGGTGCCCCATGGTGGATGAGGGGGACACACCATGTGGACACGGTGGACAGCGGCCAAGGGGGCACGGCAGAAAGTCACTCACACTATGCAGGCGGCACCCACGTGGAAAGTTTTATTATTAAAGGAAGAAGGGAGAAGGGAAGAGAGGGAAAGAGGGAGAAAGAGAGAAAGGAGGTACTGGTGCCCTTGTGGCAAAGAAGGGAAGAAAGAAGGGAGAGAAGAGGGAGAGGTTCTCTCTTAAAGAGGACTTTACATAGATGTGTTGTCAGGATGCTGGGTGGGTCCCCAAGGGGCAAGTCCCTCCTCCGAGGGGCGGGTCCTTGAGGGGCTGGTCCCCGAGGGGCGGGTCTGAATGCTAACAGCTGTATTCGAGTCACAGCATTAGGAAGGCTGAGAATCACTGTCCTAGACCAACTGTAGGCAAATGGGTGTGAGACACTGCTGGATGCCATGGGCAGACAAGATACATGGTTCATGGGAAGGATATTAGGGCAGCTGGAGCATCAGCTGGCCCTCTCATGTCTGAATCCCAAAGCTCATGACAGACCTGTGTGGAGTTCCCAATCAGGGAGAAGTAGGTAAATACTTGAGACAGGTAACACATTCCTGGGAAAATAGAACCACAGAACAAAGGATCAAGCTTGTGTCTCTGAGCATTGTGTGAGTGACCAGTGAGCTTCGTTTTGGCCGAGAGCCTTGGTGGGGTTCAAGGGCAGCAGCCAGATTGACTTGGTTGCTCAAGGCTTAGCTTGCCACAGGAATTTCTGCACAGCTCTGTGGGATTCATACCCACAGCCCCAGCGGAAGGTGAGGACTGAGTAAGGAGGGTGGAGCCCCCAGGATGCCACTATCTAAAGGTGGGTAGGGGCAGAGGGGAGCAGGGGGGAGAGCCAGGACAGCGCTGGGCAGAGGCATGGACACTTGAGGAGAACATGGCTCCATGGGTGTAGCTTCCATTGCTGTGATATAACGCAATGACCAAGGCAACTCACAGAAGGAGTTCATGGAGGCTTCCAGTGTCAGAAGATTTGCAGTGGTAGTGATGCCTGGTGGCAGGCGCTGGAGAAGAAAGCTGAGAGACCTCATCTTCACCTGCAAGCATGACATAGAGAGAATGTACCAGAAGTGGGGAGAGTTTAAGAACTCTCAAAGCCCGCCCCCCAGTGACGTACTTCCTCTAGACTGTACCATCTGCCCGTACAGTGCCACCAACTGGGGACCAGGTGTTTACATAGCTGAGCCAATGGGGGCCATTTCTCAGTTAAACCACACGTTCGACATCTCTGTCTTCCTTAGAGGAGTTTCAGCGGTAGACGCTATCAGTTTATAGTAAGAGTCTGTTGGGGCTGGGGAGGTGGCTCAGTAAAGTGCTTCCCACGTAAGCCTTTGATCCCTGGAACTCGGGAGAGAACTTTGTGAAGAGAGTTGACTCCCCAAAGTTGTCCTCTGGTGTCCACACTTGTGTTGTGGCAAGAGAAGAGAGCATTTGTCTGTGTGATGTCCACCTTGGGAAGGCAGAGGCCGGTGTGGTGTACAGTGCTGGGTGAGCGCTCATGAATTACTTGGGGTTTGTGTTACCTTGTGGCCATTTCTGTGGTGTAAGGCCATTTCTTGTTCCCCAAGTGCAGAGGATGAAGGTATTTCTTGGCAGACAAGAACTCTTGCTGTGGGAAGGAAATGGAGTAGAGAGTAGAACTGGAGGGTCTTACTCCGTTTCTAGAGCTGAGAGAAAACTGCTGGCCCTGGGGGAAGGGAAGACCACAGACACATGCCAGCGACAGGACCAGGGGCCCAGGAAACTCCCTTGCCTTCCTCCGAGTCTATCACATGCTGGCAGTAACTCCACAGCAATCTTTCCCCTCCAAGCCCCAGGATCCAGGGCTGAGAGAAGCCTTGGGTCTCCCTGGGCCACCTCTTCATAATACACCTCTGCTGCCTCCTAGGGGTCACTTCCAGGATGGTCACCCCCTCCTTGGCTTCTTTCAAAGAGCAAAGGACCATGTTCTCATCCTATCTGGCCACAGACACACTGTAGTCTGTGGTGTTCGAGGCATCACCGGGGAGATCCCGGCAAGTTCTCCCACCCCACCATAGGCAGCGAAGCCGTTTTAGTGTTTACGGAGTGGAGCCACAAAGAAGTGAACTCTATCATTGCACGGCTCAGAAAGGAGGATCCAGAACCTGAACCCAGGGTCTTCCAGCCAAGGGAATAGCGAGGGCTCATGCCTCATCTCTGGATTTCTTCTTCCTGAGTGCTTTGCTGACAGCGTATATAAAGATAAATTTCACTCACCCCCTAATTTACAGTGCTGGGAAATGATTTGCTCTTCTCCCAATCCCCCCTCTCCCACTAGTCCCTCGAATCCCTTATAAAGGATAGGACTCAACCCTGAACCACACAGACACCCTCAACCTCTTGCCTCCTGATACCCTGGTTCTGGGAAATGAGGCTGTTTCTAACCTGCCTCCAGGCACCACTTGGGGCTCCCAAAAGCCAACCTAACTAAACCCCCTCCCTGGTTTCTCTAGTCATATTGGCCGCAGTAGCAGCCCTTTCTGGAATGGTAGGTGAAAACCGTGTTCACTGTATTCCATCAAGGAGCAGGGAGAAGTGCCCAGCGTTGATTGCATTCTCAGGTAGAGCGAATCCAGTGGCATTTGAAGAGGAGAATTTAATTTGATAGTTTATATTCTGCATAGCTTCCTCCTTTATTTGACTCAAGTAAACTGCTGCCTACTACCACAGCTGTCTCTGCAACAGAGAAGAAATACGATGTGTGTGTGTGTGGGGCGGGGGTGCTCAGGGGGACTACAGGACCCTGAGGACTTGGGATGGCTGACTTGGTGTGGGCAGAGGCTGAGCTGGGAGTGAAGATTCTGTGTTTTCATCCTTCTCTGGCCTCTGCAGTACCAGGATGGACTCAGAATGAGTGATCATAGCCCCTGCTCTGAACCTCATACTAGGGAGTTCAGTGGAGGTGACTAAAGATTTGGGGTCTGAAAACCAGAGATAACCTCTTCCCAGTTCCATGCAGGGACTTGGGCCATGGCTTGGAGGATGTCAGGGAACTGCAATCTGGGTCCACCCTGTCCAGGGTGCAGTGAGGTTAGCCCACCCCATCGGATGCCAGTAGATGCTGCTCACCTTGTCTTTTGCAAGCAGGGTCTTGCTATGTAGCCTGAACTAGCTTGAACTTATGATTCTCCTTCCTCAACCTCTGAGTGCTGGGGTTACATGGTGCACCACAGTGCCTGTTAATGGGACAGAGAGGTTCACACAGTGCATCTTGCTTCTAAATCTGTCACCCAGGCGGGGACTTCAGTTGGCTAGCAGAAGTTCCTCTTGCAGGAATGTGACGCCATTCAGGGTCATCCCATGTTTGAGAAAGTTTCCATACTGTCTCCCTTGTCTCATTTCCCAACAAAGCTTACCTTGGTGCAGGATCTAGGAAAGCATTTTGGTATATTTCTCAGGAGGTGACAAGTCTACTTTTAGCCATGGCTTCTCCCCCTCGGTGCTTAGCTCAGAGGGGCAGGAGGCAAACCTGTAGTGGGTGTTGTGCAAGCTTGGGGCATGTGGCAACTGGCCACTGTGCCATCTCTTCATTGGTTTTTGCCTTGATTTAGCAGCTGCAGAAATGATTGAGTCAGGGGCTATGGATTTAGTGAAGGACCCAGGGCCTGTTGTAGGGTCAAGAGTGTGTGGATGCACACACATACACACCTCTACATACATACATCCCACCTTCCCCCAAAAAGGGTGAATTCTCACTCATCAGTGAGAGTGCACAGAAACCCCTATGACATCCACCTTCTGCTCACCCTTCAAAAATTTAGGCATATAAATAAAGTGCAAATCAATTTGCTTTGCATAGCCTTTAATTCAGTGCTACAGGGATCCTCTACCATGTTTTACCCTGGGTAACTGTGACATCTGCTTCCATAATGGTAGCCACTAGCCCGACAAGGTCACTTCTTACTTTCAGAGAATCATGTCAGTTATATACATCAAGACAGGAGAGGGACCAACAGCCCCATGACAAGGCCAGTGCCCTTGGCTTAAGATCCCCAAGGCTGATCTTAAAGACCCTGGGGATGATGCTTGGTGCTGAGACTGAGGCCTGAGCCACGTGAAAGTGTTTGCTCTTAGTGGGTGGGTGATGATAGATCCTGCACTGTTTAGGAGAGGAGGGCCCTGTTATGTGACAACCGTTCTTTGTGAGACATGAGCAAAGTTCTACATGCCACAGATGAAACCGATGACAGCAGACCTAAGTATGGATGTGATGCTACCAAAGTCCAACTCGGTGAACCAGTGAGTTTCTCTGGGGCTGCTTACAGGAGTGCGGCCTCAGTTACTTCAGGAGCAAATGTACACGCCCACGCCAGCGTGGGGAAAGACTGTGAAAGCCGGAAACCTGGTGCTCACGGCACAGCTTGCAGGTAGGTCAACAGGGTGAGCATCTATTTCAGTTTCTCAGTTGATCTGAGCCTCTTTTAGGCAGCTTGGCTCATCTTGAGAAGTCTCTCTGAAGTCCTTACCACTTACATAAGCTTGGGAGGGAGGGACCTGGAGATTCTGTTCAGTTTCAGAGACATCCTGAATCTATTGAGTTACTTCCTGAGTCTTAATGAGTTTCTCTCACGATAGAATGTTTCACTTTTCCCCAGTGGTTTTCAACCTGTGGGGCAAGACCCCTTTAAGGGTCCCATATCAGATATTTTGTACATCAGACATTACAATTGATAATAGTAGCAAAATTATAGTTATGAAGTAGCAATGAAATAATTTTATAGTTGGGGGTCACCACAATGTGAGGAACTATATTAAAGGGTCACCACATTAAGAAGGTTGAGAACTACTGACCTAGAATACCCTGAATCTCAAAGATTTTTCCCTTCAAGATGGATGCTTCTTGTGGAGGGAATTTTGATACAACACCATCATTAAGGGAGAAGGTGAAAGCTAAGATCATGTACCACATGCACTCTTAAAACAAAGGTTAGTTAATGAATTCCCCCCAAGTACCTGCCTTGAGGAGATTTCTATCAGGGTCCAGAACAGATGCTACAAGCGGCTAAGGATACTAATCTGGGGGATATCAAATGAATCTAAGCACACTGAGTTAATCTTTAGTCCATTCACTTTATTCTTCTAGGTCAATTCTGTCTACACAGTTTCAGCCCTGTCCTCACACTCAGTTTATGTCTGTGCCCAGTTTTCCTGTCCTCATAGTTTTAGTAAGCTCCTATGCTTTTGACCTGATCTATGGCCTCTGTCCTCCATCTCGCCTTCCTAGCTCCTCACTCCTGGCTCTCAGAAAACTCTATGAGATCTGCCTTACCCTCTACAGAACCTCTGTCTTCCTCTCTTCTCTGTGGCCACACGGTTCTGTGTCTCTGGAATTCTGCTCCAGTCCTTACAGCACCTGGTTATGCAGAAAACCCTATTCCTCAGTCAATCTCTCTGCCATGCCCCCAGCCTAAGGGAAGGGGATGGTCTGAGCTTCATTTGCACAAGAAACAAAGCTATGATCTAGGAGCCTGCTTGTCTCTTAGGCTCAGCAGGGGAGTTAGTTACCTAGAAGTTCAGCAGGTCTGGAAGCTTAGCTGTTTGCCAAATGGTCTATAGTACTTGGGCACACAAGAATTTCATAGCAGAAGACAGATGGAATATTAAAATCTGGATAACACCAAATATTCCATAATAAATGGCTTGCCTTTTGACAGACCCTTGGCCTGTCAAAGTATAGCTTTAATACACAACTGAATCTCTATGATATATTCTTGCAGCCCACAAGAGTTAGTGAGCTTGGACATGGCTCAGTGGGTAAAGCCCTTGCCAGAACTTACATAAAAACGTTGGGTATGGTGGGACATGCTTGCAATACCAGCGTTAGGGAGGTGGAGACAGCCTTAGGGTGGTGGAGCCCTGCGGCTCCCTGGTCATCTAACTTAGCCTTCATGAGGAGTTTCAGGTTAGTGAGAAATCATGATACTTTAATAACACCTGAAGTTGCCCTCTGAATTTTACATAGGAACGTGTGTGTGTGCGCGCGCACACACACACACACACACACACACACACACACACGCACACCTAAATCACAAACCATGACTGAAGGAGCAGCTCCTGGCCCATTTGCCTGTTTTCACCCCACAATTTATAGTCAAGTGCCCATGCATGAATTCGACACCACCCCTTTTCTTCCTCCCTTTCATGTAATCTGAATATAAAATATACCCCACAGGCTCTTATCCTTGAGCACTCACTTGGTCCCCAGCCACAGGTGCTGTTTGGGGGCAGTGCTATAGAGCCCAGGGTGTGATGTGGGCTGCTAATGGTGATCTTGAGGGTTGTAATTGGCTTATAGAGGTTTGAGTGAGAAGCACCTCCCCCCCCCCCACAGGCTCACATGGTCTCCAGTTGTTGGCACTATTTGGGGATGTTAGTGAGCCCTGAGGAAGACCAACTTCACTGGAATGTGTCACTGGGGGTGGGCCTTGTAGCCCTCTACTTCCTGTTCTTATCCTCTGTTTCCTGTGTGTGGATGAAGTGCGATCAGCTGGTTTCCTGCTTCTGCCACTGTGCTTTTCATGTCCATTGCCATGATTTTCTGATTCTATCTCTCTGGAACTGTGAATTTCTTCCTTATGTTGCTTTTGATCATGGTGTGTTATCCCAGCAATAGAAAAGTAGCCAATATTGTCTTACTTAGGGTTATGATTGCCATGATGAAACACCATGACCAAAAACAACTCGGGGAGGAAAGGGTTGATTTGACTTACACTTCCACATTACAGTCCATCATTGAAGGAGGTCAGAGCAGGAACCAGGAGGCAGGAACTGATGCAGAGGCTGTGGCAAGGGTGGTGCTTCTTGGCTTGCTGGTCATGTCTTGCTCAGTCTGCTTTCTCGTAGAACCCAGGACCACCAGACCAGGGATGGCAATACTCACAGTGGGCTGGGTGGACTGGGCCGTTCCACATCAGTCACTAATTAAGAAAATACCCCACAACCAGATCCGATGGAGGCATTTTCTCAATTGAGATTCCCTCCTTTCAGATGACCCTATCTTGCGTCAAGTGGCATAAGATCAGCAAGCACAAACACACACTTCTGGCCTGAGCTCCAGGCTTCTTGTCAGTCACTGTGTTGTGACCGGATGGCTGATGCTCCCTCAGCCATGACGTCATCACCACGATGCAGTTTATACACTGAAGCTGTTTCCGTCAGACATTTTGTCACAGTGACATCAAAGGAGCAATCAGATCCCTCAGTCCTCTGCTCTCCACCCCCCTTCCTTCTCATGTGGGGCAGGTTGCAGCCTTCCTCAGGCCTTTGCCCCTGTGGTGCCATTGGCCCATTGACCAGTCCACTCTTCCCATTCCTGACCACCTTCAAATGTTACCTCTTCAGGATTTCCCTGACTCTTACACCTCAAATGAGACCTTTGTCACGGTCTATCCCAGTGTCCGGGAAGGAGCAAGCTGCAAGTAACTGTAAGTATTGGTTGAATTGTTGTACCTACTTCATGAAACACCCAGAGACCACCAGGGAGCCAGTTTCCGATGCAAGCACATAAGGGTCCTTTTATTCAGGTTCAACCTGGGCCACCACCAGGCAGATGGAGGGAAATGTGGCAGCGGCAGCCTGGAGCCCAGGGGTAGAGAGGTTTTTATAGGGAAAAATCACAAGCTGGGAATTACATGCTTTGGCAGTTTGGGATTGGGTAGAGGGATATGGGGCAAGGTGATTTTTTGAAACTATTGGTCTAGACTTCAGGCTCGAAACCACATTTGAAACCACTGGGTTCGACTTTTTGGCAGGGAACCACAACTTGCTGAGCAGGATTATCTGGACTACTCAGCAGGATTATCTAGATATCTTCAAGGGCCGTAAATCGCAGACAGGATGTCTGCAGGAGCATACTGCCCTCCGTCTGTTCTAGTTTTCATGGCACATTCCTGAGGTCCTTCCTGGAACTGAGTGTAGCGGGTGATCTAAGATGGTGGCCCTCCCCTAAGATGGAGTCTGTATTGCCTTCACAGAATGAACTTTGGTAGCTGGATGGAAGTGGAGCTGAGTGCCCAGTACCCAGCAGCACAGGGTATGGCAGGATAGAAGGTTGGGCCCAGGGGAATTTGCTTGACTGTCCTTTGGGCAACTGAGTAGCATCTGGGGTCACGGGACCTGAGGTGACGGAGAGGGGACAGGTGGCAGGCAGGGTCGTGCCCAGCACTCGGCCTTCATTCCAGGCCCTCTTAGCTGAGCGCCTCGCAGACCCCCAGTTCCCTGTTATATATACTTCATTCGTTTCTGTCCCTGCCAGTTCCTGCCGGAACTAGTGAATTATGACAGGCCCTTGACTAGACGGAGAGCGGATTCACTGTTGTCCCTGTAGTCAGTGCTGGGAGTCAAAGGTCTGCTCCCCCACCCCAGCAGGCACATGCAGCTTCTCCTCAACACTCTCGCTCTATCCAGCCATTATTTCATGCAGAGAAAATTGCTTCCCAGTATCCTGGACTGTGAGAAAGAGACCAGATGTAGATACCTTGCCTGGAAGCTTGGATAAGGTTGGAGATGCTGTCCCTTTCTGTGATGCTAGCCGGTGAGTGGCGAAGGCAGATCCAGGAGCCTAGGTTTGCACATCTCACCTGCCAGGTGTCAATTTCCTCCTCCATAAATCCTCAGAGCTGAACAAGATGAGTAGCTTTTACATGATGTTTACAACACCCCGAGGAGGGAGAGAGACACGGGCTGGATGTTAGATGAAATCCGAGAGAGCAAGGCACAGATGGTACCTGGGAGAGGCTTTCTGGGAGTCTGTACACCCTGGAGGGGTGGGCTTCGAGAGGAGCGAGTTCAGCAGCAGCTCTCACTTCCTGTTCCCACCCCGTGATGAGTGACTGTTCAGATTTCACAGGAAAGCCAGCCAATAATTCCGGCACTTGGAGGAGATCCAGGCCATCCTCAGTTACGTAGCAAGTTTGAGCCTAGCCTGGGCTACATGAGATGCTGTCTTAGAAAATCAACTCTTCCCCCTCCCGTCTCATTTGAAAGCTGTGTTCGAATGTGCATGCCTGTTATCCCAGCACGTGGGAGGAGAAGGCAGGGACCAGGGGTTCAAGGCCAGTCTTGCTTACATACCGAGTCTGAAGCTAACCTGGGCTATGTGACACCCTGTCTCATCATCCTCAACCCTAGAAGGAACTTCACTGAGACTACGCTTCTTCCGCTGACACCCGAGAAACCCCACGACTCCAGAGGTGGTGGCTCACAGACTTTCCTCCAGTTTTGGTTTTGGCACTTACATCTTCTGCCCGTCAGGAGCACCACGTCCCGGGTGTTGGGGGCAGTTTTGTTCCTTCTGCAGAGTGAGTCTATGAGATGCACTCAGGGTGCCTGATGAAAACAGGTGGGCAGGTACGGCCTTGGTGGACATTGTACACGGCACACACGGATACCCACTAGAGAGCTGGAGGGAAGTCTGAGCATGAAGTAGCGTTCATGGGAAGAAGGTGTGGCAAGGACATGTGGAGCTTGGAGCTCCGGAAGAAACAGAGAGGTCGCCTCAAACCCCGATCTTGACGCGCACTTCTGTGCCTCTTGCATGCCTGTTAGCAGCAACCACAGAGTGTTCCCAGTCCCATTCCATGGCACGTTGTCCTGGCCTTGATGGGGAATGGCACGCTCGAGGCTCAGTGGGAGGAAATGCAATGGGAGCCAGGAGAGAAGAGCCCAAGAGAACCCCTGGAAAGAAAACCAAGCATCGAGATACAGTATAACAGAGAAGTACAGCCAGAGAAGGCTCAGTTGGTAAAGCACTTGCTGCATGAGCAGGAAGACCTGAGCTCACCGCCCAGCACCCACATAAAAAGTTGGGTGCAGTGCTGAACATCTGTAATCCCAGCCCTGGGGATGTGGTGACAGGAGGGTCCCTGAGGCTGGCTGGCCAGTCAGTCTAGACAAATTGATGAGCTCCCGTTGCCGCAAGAGAGCCTGTCTCAAGATGGAGAACAATTAAGGAAGACGATGGACATTGCACTCTGGCCTCTGTACATACAGGCACATGTGTATTTGCAGGCAAATACGTAAGTTCACACATGAACATGTATACACACATACAATTAAGAATAAAGAAGTAAATATCTAAAGATACAGCGTAACTCACCATGGGTGAATGAACTTGTACCTTTCTGAGGAGATGGAGACACTAAACATAGACCTTATAGAAGCGGTGGGTCTCTGGTGCAATTTCAGAAACCCCAAGAAGAGCCGGTTCAAGCAATGAGGACACATATTCTCATTGCATTAAATGTCCTGGGTGAGGGGTAGGCTTCAGGACCACACGGATTTGAAGTAGCAAAGGCACAGTGTGAACTCAGCAGGAGTGTGAGCCTGGTGTGAACTCAGCAGGGGTGTGAGCCTGGTGTGAACTCAGCAGGGGTGTGAGCCTGGTGTGAACTCAGCAGGAATGTGAGCCTGGAGTGCTTGGGGGAAGCCAGAAGGACCTCTCTGTTTAGTAGCCTCCTCCTGGCAGACCTCAGTGGACAGGGTGGGTGGGGCTTTGTCAGGGTCAGGCTGGCTGAGGGGTGGGCTGGGCTGGTAGCCTGGCTACTAACTGTGAGGCTGATGGGGCAGTGGTGTGTGTGTGTGTGTGTGTGTGTGTGTGTGTGTGTGTGTAGAAAGCAGCCTTCGTACAGATGTGGGGTAGATGCAGAGACTGCATCTGGAGTGATTCCCTGCCTAGAAGTAGGAGGCAAGTTGATTGTTGGGACAAAGTGAGGAGGTCCTCAGGGACCTTAGGAATTCACAGACAGAAGGAAATAAATTTCCCAGAGAGGCAGGTATTTAATGTATTATCTCTTTAATCTTTACGGAGGAAATGTGGTTCAGTGGGCAAAACACTTTCCAAATAGAGGACTTGGGCCTGATCCCCAGTACCCACTTGGAAAAGCCAGTAGCTTCAGAGTGCTGGTAATCCTGTCAGAGGCAGAGGTAGGGGGGTGGGGGCTGCTGGCCAGCCAGGCTAGCCTAGTCAGTGAGCTCCAGCTTCAGTGGAAGAGTCTGTCTAAAAAAATAAGGTGGAGGGTGATTGAGATAGACATTGGACATCAACCTCTGGTCTCCATATACACATGCACAAATGTACAGAGAAAGAGAGAGAGAGGAGGAGGAGGAGGAGGAAGAAAAAAGAGGAGGAGGGGGAGGAGGAGGAAGGAGGAAGCAGAGAAAAATGTTGAGTTATTTGTCCAAGAATATCCAAGAGGAAGCAGCAGAGCCAGGATCCAGACCCAGGTCTGTGGAGTACTGAACCCATGGTTTCCACATGTCAGACTGGGAGGGTCACAGGGCCGTTTCTAGCTTGTGGTTGTGTGAGTATATGACTCTGGGGTCACGAGGTGTCATGACTACGAAATCAACTCTAGCTGCCAGTGGCCCCCAGGTGGGAGTCCAGTGCCGACTGACTCAGACCACTTCTGTCTGCATCGGCCAAGGGCTAACCAAGGCCAGCACCTTCAGGACTAACGGTCTTTGGATCAGTATAGTGGCTTGTGAGTCGCTGAGCTCCTCATCCCAACAGGGGTCCCTGTGAGGGTAGGATTTCATTTCTCACCCACCACAATCTCGTTTTTATTTAATTTCCATCCTTAATGTGCCCTTCCTTTTCTCCGGCTGCTTGGCAGGCGACACCCCGTCTTTTGGGTGTGGGGCATGCTGGAGTTGCTTAGCTGGCTTTTCAATGCCTTCCTGCGGCCTCAAGTGCTGCCTGACAAGGATTTAAAAAAAAAATTATAGGACTGTGATTTCCCCTAAGCTTTTCTTCCTCTCTTATTAACAGGAAAGGAGGGATATTATGTCTTGGATTTGTAATTCCCCACCTCTCACCTGGGCGGGTTGCTGCTCATCAAAGAGCAATTGTTTCCCACTTCCTAAGGCTCACCTAGAGCATCTGGAGACTGAATCCCCAGAAGGGTGGGTCCCCAAGCCTCAGCCTAAGCTCGACCCTGACAGCTGTTCTAGGAACATTCCGATACTGTGACAGTGATGTGGCTTAGATGGACGAACTCTTGCATCCTACGCATGGAGCCCTGGGTTCACTCCCTAGTGCTGCAAGAACAAATGTCGTGGGGGCACTCCTGTAAACACTGGACTAGGGAGGTAGAGGCCGGGTGGTCAGAAGTTCAAGGTCATCCTCAGTTACATGGGGGGCTTGAGGCTAGCCTGGGCTCTATGATCTCCTGTCTCGAAAAGGAAACTGATATTCACCAGTGAAGCCCTGTTGCTGTTGAACATGAATCTCAGTCACACAGACACCTCTTCTGGCATGGAGACCAGTGCATGGGAAAGCAAACTTCTCCAAGGTAAGCTGTTTGCTTGCAGAAGGGGCTGTTGAAGTTTTGCGGGAAAATAGTGCTCCTTTCTTTCTCCAACAGTTAGGATATAAAAGGAGCAAAGCCACGGCAGGATCGCCCAGGACGCTGCTCAGGGGAGAGAGAACTTACAGCCCCGAGCTGGGCTGTCAAGAAGCCGTGTCTGGGAGCGGCCCCTCGTGTGACTTCCCAAGCAGCCTTGCCATGAGGCTTGCCTTGCAGGGCGGGGGCAGCGGCACAGCTCTGCACTGTGGCCCGCAGCAGCCTGGGGGCTTCCTGCATCATAAGGGACCCTGGACTCCCGTACAACCTGATCCTCAGCTCGAAGCAGAAAAGAACAGACAAGCCAGTATGATGCAGAGTTGGAATTCATTGAAAATAGAAAGGTGGGGGTGAAAGAATAAGGCACATCCCAGAGCATAGGATGGTGTCTCAAGAGAGTCACAATTAAGTGTCTTAGCAGCAGACGGAAGCCATTTTGGTAGCTCTTGGGTCACATCCCAAAGAACTACTAGGAAGCTGTCCCCTCCTGCTGCCTTCTCAATAATAATGAGGGTAGCTCTGGGGGTGTTTTGATGGACTGCAACCTGTAAGGTCAAACTGGGAGCCCCTAGGCCTACATAAGGGACACAGGACATGTCCTTTCCACATTTCTGCTGAGAGCCGGGCAACAGCGGGTTTCCAGCTGGGAGGGGAGAAAGGCCTTGAATAAATGTTGTCAATTAAGTTGGAATTTAAAAGAAAAACTACTTACATGTATATGTGAGTGTATGCTACCTGTGTGTGGGTGCCATGAGAGGCCAGAAGATGGTGTTGGCTACACCAGAGCTGGAGTGACAGCAGGATGTGAGCCATCGAGTTGGGTCATGGGAACCAAACTAGGGTGCTCTGGAAGAACTAGTGTTCTTACCCGCCGGGCCGCCCTGTCAGCCTTGGGATTCTTTTTTTTTTTTTTCTTTTTTCTTTTTAGTTTTTTCAACACAGGGTTTCTCTGTGCAGTTTTGGTGCCTGTCCTGGATCTTGCTCGGTAGACCAGGCTGGCCTCGAACTCACAGAGATCAGCTGGCTCTGCCTCCCGGGTGCTGGGATTAAAGGCATGCACCACCACCGCCCAGCCAGCCTTGGGATTCTTGAGTCTTAGTTTGTGAGAGGTTTCAACTAGAACCCAGGGTGAGGAACTCCTTTCTCATAATTTTCCTTGTCTTTTTATTGTGCCTCGGATAGATGATCCACGAAGCAGGTGGCACAGCTCTATAAGGTCACATGGGTCACTGATTCCTTTAGGGAGCTGCCCATGCCCTTGAGGTCACTATTGTTTGCAGGGAGCATGTAAAGCAAAGGGATCAACATCAACCCCTGAAGGCACACCCAGGCATCAAGGGTAAGACTACTCCTTAAATCCCTGGGTTCTCAGCTACAGAAACAGTGAAGATGTGAGATGCTCCACAGACAGCAGCAGTGGTGTGGAATTCTGATGACGGAGGAGTAGGTGCAAGGGACTACTGAGCAGACTCACAAGTAACAGCTTCTGAATAGTTCTGGAAACCTCTTACTTCATGCTGATCCTAAATCAAAACAAAACAAAACAAAAACAGCTGGACATTTCGGTGCACACCTGTAATCCCAGCACTCAGGAGGCAGAGGCAGCTTGGCCTATGTGGTGAAACCCAGGCCATCCTGGGCTGTACAGTGAGATCCTGTTTCAAAAACAGTAACAGCAGCCGCATGCTTGGGATGTAGCTCGGTGGTAGATTGCTGTCTGTCTCAGCATGCTCAAGGCTGTGGGTTCAGTCTCCAGCACAGCCAACAAACAGGTAAAAGCAACTCCTGTGCCCACAATGAGAGATCGATGGGAATTCCATGGCTTCAGGACAAAGAGGCAACTGGCCCCCTTCGGGCTCATGGCTGCAAGGCTGCGATGCCCTTGTTTACACCTGTCCGCTGGGGCCGAGGTCCTGCTTCACTCCTTTCAGGTAAGCACCAGGAATGATAACTGGCAACATGCTAAAGAACGTGCACTTTATTCTGTACAAGCATAAAAATCTTACCTGGAGGCTTCACTGTTGGGGCTTTCCAATCTTTCCTGAGCTTGAATACAGAAAATAAATTCAATTCCAGCGCTTAGCGGCTGCCGCGTGGTGGCCTCTCGGAACACAGCTGCTGAATAAATGCTTAGGAGGCGGCTGTCTCCGTCATGTCCAGGCGTCTGATGGAGAGGAAGCCGGCTTTCACTGCCACAAATGGCTTAGCCTACCTCGCTTGTATAATGAGAATGGATTGTGAACGTGCAGGGGACAGATCTTGTCTGTGCAGAGAGGGTGCATCTTGTTTGTGCGAAATGAACAGATCCCACATGTGTGACGAGCCCAGGAGCCATGGCTTCAGTTGAATTGCCAAGCCTTGATCAACAACCCAGTCCCAGGGTCACTCCCATCCGCTGAAGGAATGACTGTGTCTATGTGGGCTTGGAACAGGATCTGTACACTCTTTAAAGTTGGTGGCGGCGGGGAGGCGTGAGGGGGGGGGGATCAGCACAGCAAGCAGGCCTGTCCTGTTAGTCCTGACATGCATGTGACGTGCCTTGTCCTAACGGAGGCTCACAATGGGCTGAGGTTCCCAGGAAGCTGCTGCTGCAGAGTAAGGAGCCAGAGAGTCTGACATTCAGGGATGTTCGGGAAGCCCTGCAGGCCAGGAGCCAGGATGGCTGACAGCTAAGGACGTCCAGGATCAAAGAGGAGGATGAGCAGACGCACACCCGGGAAAGCAGCGAGGGGGCTGTCTATAGGAGCCGCTGGGACAGCCAGGCAGGTGTGTGGGGACAGCCAGGCAGGTGTGTGGGGACAGCCAGGCAGGTGTGTGGGACAGCCAGGCAGGTGTGTGGGACAGCCAGGCAGGTGTGTGGGGACAGCCAGGCAGGTGTGTGGGGACAGCCAGGCAGGTGTGTGGGACAGCCAGGCAGGTGTGTGGGGACAACCAGGCAGGTGTGTGGGACAGCCAGGCAGGTGTGTGGGGACAGCCAGGCAGGTGTGTGGGGACAGCCAGGCAGGTGTGTGGGGACAGACAGCCCCCATCACACATACAGCTACAGCCATCCATGCAACATGTACCAAGGTCAGTACCGTTACTAACCCTCATTCTGAAGCTGGAGAACAGGGCACAAAGGGTGAAATAAGCTGAGTTTACACCTTCTCACCTTTGCCCAGGTCTGGAGGACTTGGGTCACACTCTTCTGCTCCAGGACAGAACGGCGCCCCAAGAGCCCTCAGACTGACACTGAGTGACAACAAAAACACTTCGGTCTTCCCTCTAAGTCGTGATGGGGATGTAGCTCAGTTGGTAGAGTGCTTGGTTCAAATCCCAGCATTGCCTAAAACCCAGAAGTGTGGTGCTTGCGGCAATCCCAGCACGTGGGAAGTGGGGCAGAAGCATCGGGAGTTCAGGTCATTCTTGACTCCATGGTGAGTTCAAGGCCAGCCTGAATTACAGGGGACTCTGTCTTAAAAAACAAAGGCTTATGGTAGGCACACCAGCAGCTTCACGGCCCACTCACAGACAGACACGAGAATTCTCTAGAACGCCTGAGTGCGGATTCTGAGAGAGGGCAGGTCATGACAGCAGGAACTCCTAGGGACCATGAAGTCTGAGTGGGAAATTTACATGAGGAAGCTGGTATGGTGTGGGAACTAAGCAGCTTTCTGTGAATTCCACACTGTTTAGAGACACGGACACTGCCCCTCCAACCCTCTCCACAAGCCGATCTTGTCTGTTTCCATTCTCCCTGGAAAAGTCTTGTACATCCCACAGTTTGTGGAACATCACCCTAGGACCAAGCTCAGGTACAGGGGACCACGTGACTCTAACACATATTGTCCTACTTGCTCCTCTCCCGTGCCCCCCACCTTGACTGTGGATGACCCAGCTCCGCTCAGAAGTCCAAGAAGAGGCCTGGGAGTCATTCCAAACACGAGGAGCTGCATGCAGCGTTTGCCTCCAGCTGCTCCCAGATCTTTCTTCTGCCTCCACACGGCTATCACTTGTTTCTCCCACTGATCCCCAAAATGTGTGTCTCTCTGTCTGCTTGTTGGTTTAGTTTGTCCCCTCTCCTACCAGAACCCCTTGAGGTCCTGAACACAGGCTGCCCCGTCTAGACGGCTGGTGGTTGCTCCTCTTGCGTGGTCTCTACAAAGCACACTGTTATAAGATGAAACTCCTTCTTACTTTTACTATTGGTCAGTCTAACACCTGACTCTTCCTCATCCCCCTCTCTTCAGTCTAGTATTTGATCCACACCTCTCTCCCTCCCTCCCTTCCTCCCTTCCTAATCTTCTACTATGAACATTTCAAACACAAACAAAGTAAAATGCTATAATGAACCCTCTATGGTATACTAAATTATCCAACATTAACTTCAATAATTTTTATATTGCAGACAATGCTGTTTGATCTGGACATTCCTTCCTGGCTCCCCCCCCCCCCCCGCGCGCACACACACACACACCACACACATGTGCACACACACACACACACACATAAACACATATATACACATACAGCACCCCCACACACCCCCAGCACCACACACACACACACACACACACACACACACACACACACACACACACCACCACACTCATGCATACTCAGACACACACACACACACACACACACACACACACACACACGCACACACATCATTTAAAGCCAGTCATGCTATATAATTCCTTAAAATAATCACTATCCACAAATATCCAGTGTTTCCCCCTTATTTCTTTATAAGTGTTCTTTTAAAAGATTTATTTATTTTTAGTTATGTGTGTGTACATATGAGCGAATACCCTTGGAGGCCGGAAGAGGGCATGGGAACCTCTGGAGCAAGAGTTCCAAGCAGCTGTGAGCTGCCTGCGGGGGTTCTGGGAACTGAACTCGGGTCCTCTGTAGGAGCAGCAAGCCCTCTTAACCACTGAGCCAGCTCTTGAGTCTCATACACGTATTTTTAACTACTAGCTTGTTCAAATCAAAATCTAAATGAGGTCTCATGCTACTGTAAGCCCCACCAGACTCCTGTATTCTAAAGATTTTCTCCTATTTTGCCCCTTGCAATATGTCTATTGAGAGAATCCAGACTTTGTCCTGTGTGCCCAGATGTCAGGGCTTTGCTGGTGGAATGTGTACGGGGTCCTCTGGTGCCACCTCTAGCCCTGTGCTCCTTTGACTCTCCTCTGGCACCAGTGCCCTTCTCAAAGGCAGAAGTCCCTCCCCTTTACCTCCGATGCCAGAGCCTGGAGCAGAGTCTGCCACAGAGCAGGCTCACAGGGGAAACATCTTCAAAGGAAGACAACCAAGGAAAGGAGAGGTAAGAGAGGGTGGGGCTGACCCCACAGGCCCGCGTCTCCCGGGGAGTCCCCGGAATGGAGTGACCTCTGGTCAGCCTGTTACTGGTGGGGCTGCTGGGCCTTCTCCCAGTTCTGTGTGAACCCTGAGTGCCAAACCCATGGATCTGATCTCTAGTAAGTTCCCAAGGCTGTCTCCTCCCTCTGGAAGGCAGAGTCTTCTCATTTTCAGAGAGAGGATCCCTTCAGGAAGGCTCCTGCCCTGGCCCTGTGACTCTGGAGAGGGCCACTTCTTCAATGTCACACATTTGAGAAGCTCAAGCTGGGAGGGTGACAGGACCCCTTGCTTCTGAAGTCACCTGCTGGTGGTTTTGTTTTGTTTTTGTTTTTAGCAGCTTTGATCTTCCAGAGTCACAAGACTCTTCAAGGCACAGCCTCCAGGAGGGCCATGGGGTGGCTCACCTGGCACAGACCCTGTGATGACACCCACTGTGTGGCGGAGTTCTGGGCAGCTCCTTCCCAGGCCTGTTTCCACACTTCTGCACATTTCTGTCGGACAGCAGCGCCCAGGCCTGCCTCTCTCCCGTCCTCTCTATGTCCCTCCTCCTGTCCTCTCTATGTCCCCCTTCCTGTCCTCTCTATGTCCCCTCCTCCTGTCCTCTCTATATCCCTCCTCCTGTCCTCTCTATGTCCCTCCTCCTGCCCTCTCTATGTCCCTCTTCCTGTCCTCTCTATGTTCCCTCCTCCTGTCCTCTCTATGTGCCCTCCTCCTGTCCTCTCTATGTCCCCTCCTCCTGTCCTCTCCTTCTGCCCTCCCTCCTGTCCCCTCCCCCTGCCCTCCCTCCTGTCCTCTCCCCCGTCCTCCCTCCTGTCCTCTCCCCCTGCCCTCTCTCCCGTCCCCTCTGTCTTCCCTCCCTCCCATCCCCTCTGTCTGTCCTCTCTACGTCTTCTTCCCATTCTCTCCTAAGATCCTGGGCCTGGGCATTCTCCTTTAATCATTATTTGTTTATCTTTCTACTAGTTTCCAACCCCAGGGATAGTTCTCCTCACCAAGCCAATTTGAATTAATTTTGCAGGGACATTTCCACGAGACAATATATCAATTGCTGTATTAAAATCAAGATGTATAGCATCTCCCTCATCCTTCGCGTTCCTTAATTTCTTAGTTCCCTCAAAGGCACAATCAAGTGTGTCTGGCATAATTTGTTCTTTATAAACCCCGATGCTCATCGCGTTTGTTTGTGATTTCCCGAAGACTCCTGGCAGCTCTTTATTCCTGTCATACTTTTCTTTATGGTATTTGGTGACGGCAGCTCAGTGATTAAGGTGACGGTGAGATGGACCCAGGCCACAAGTCCCCTTCTTGGTGGCTTTTCCAGGCCTTCAGCTGTCCTCACAGCCTCTGGCTCTGGATCTGTCATCCAGCCACACTGTCGCTTGAGGGTTAGAGTCCCCAAAGCAACTGGGGATGCAGGCTGGAGGGCTCTTTTTCAGATGCAGCACACAAACTCAAGTGATTTAGACAGCAGAAGCAAACAGCACGGGGACAGCTGCCCTCATCATGGGCGTTAGGGATCCAAGTTCTCACGGGGACTCCCGAGGCCCTGGAACTGTGGATATAGTTAGTTAAGATAAAGTCATGAATACGGGGCCTAATACAGCTCATATAGTGATCTTATACAAGGACATTTCAGGGCTGGAGATGGCTCAGCAGTTAAGGGTGCATATTGCTCTTGCAGAGGACCTGAGTTTGGTTCCCAGTACCCACAGCAGGTGGCTCGCAGCTGTAACTCCAGCTCCAGAGGATATGACACCTTCCTGTGGCCTCTGCAGGCACATGCGTGCACATGCACGTACACCATGCCCCACAAACATACACATAAAATTAAAAATAAGAATATTAGCTGGGCAGTGGTAGCATACCTTTTAATCCCAGCACTCAGGAGGCAGAGGCAGGTGGATCTCTGAGTTTGCAGCCAGCCTGGTCTACAGTGTGAGTTCCAGGACAGCCAGGGCTATTATACAGAGAGACTCTGTCTCAAAAACAAACAAACAATAAAATAAAATAAAATGAAAATATTGTAGAAGGGGACATTTGGACAAAGAGACATACACGTAAGGAAAGGAGCCTCCGTGAAGCCAGATTAGAGTGAGGCCTCTACAAGTCAAGGAATGCCAGAGATACCCAGAAACCCCCAAACCAAGAGAGGTGCTTAGGGTATCCCTCTTTTTCCTCCTAGCCCAGGGGGAAACAGACGCACTACACCGGGAGCCTCCAGCTCTCTGACTTCAGAGCTGTGTGATGGTGTGCCCCTGTCGTGAACTGTGTGATGGTGTGCCCCTGTCGTGAACTGTGTGATGGTGTGCCCCTGTAGTGAACTGTGTGATGGTGTGCCCCTGTCGTGAACTGTGTGATGGTGTGCCCATCGTGAACTGTGTGATGGTGTGCCCCTGTCATGAACTGTGTGATGGTGTGCCTCTGTTGTGAGGTGTGCGGTGGTGTGCCCCTGTTGTGAGATGTGCGGTGGTGTGCCCCGTTGTATGAGACCCCTTAGCCCATGGCTCTGCTCTGCCAGCTGCAGGAAGCCAATTGAAAATGGACGTGAAAGGGTCTTCTGGCCCAACACAAACCCGGCTCCACCTTAGTCAGCCAGTGAGCGTGGTACCTCCCCTGTCAGGGGAGGCCTCCTGGATGGTGATGCATCCCGAGGTCACACTTCAGCCAGCTGGAAGCTCCTCTGTGCACCATTTCTACGCCTGCGCTTCCTTCCGGGCCTCGCCTGGTGTCTCCTCTTGGGCAAGGGCGCTGCTGAGCACCAGGAAGGGTGGGCATGTCCGAGAGTTCACGTTAGTTACTCGCTGCCGCGACCAAACCCTAGAAAGAAGCAATGTCGAGGAGGAAGTCTGCTTCGGCCCACAGTTCGGAGTGTCAGTCTGTCCTGGAGGGAAGGCGGGGCATGTGAGCGGTTCGTGTCTGTGGCAACACATGCGGAGCTTCTCGTTCATGGGATGGCGGGTAGGAAAGCAGAGGGAAGGGAATGTACGCATTTGTCTGCCCTTCTCCTCTTTTACTCAGTCTGGGACCCCAGCCCAAGAGAGGGTACCACCGCGTTCTGGGCAGGACTTCCCTGATTAGTGTCCTTGAAGGGACTTTAGTCAACCCTAGCATGGCAAACATGGCTCTGGCAGGCCTTGCCCTTCTCTCCATTCCCTCTGCCTCTCCAGACTGTTCGCTTACATCCCTGAAGCTGCCCCCAATGTCCATTCCCTTATGCGGCCACTTCCTCCTCCTGAGGCTGACCTCCAAGGTCCAGCTACCAAAGTATTGAAGTCCAGCAGTCAGAAGCCCACTTTTGCTACCCTAATTAACATGCCCAATTACAAATAAACAGCTCATCCTAACACAGGGGTTCCCATTTTACAGTAATAAACTGTCATTTGCCTACGGGCCATGTCTGTCTCATCTCTATCCAGAGGCAGTCCCTTGTCCCTCTTGGGACAAATGCCCCTGCCCCCTCTCCCCTGTTCCCTTCCCCTTCCCCCTTCCCCTCTGTCTCCTGTCTTTGTCTCTTATTCAGGCCTCTGTCCCTCTGGGGCAAAAAAACATCCTTTGTGCTGAGAACTTGGTCTTGGGGGCCTGAGGCGATTCTGTTCCCTTTCAGCCTTCACAGACTTACTCAAAGGTGTGTCTCCTAAAATCCAGTCAGATTGATAGTGAAGGAGATCTGAACATAGTACATATCCCTGGAGCAGCTCAAGAGCTCCCTCCCCTCTGTGCGGAGACCAACCTGGGCTGTGTTCTGCAGAGTCTTCCAGCCGCTCCCCGGGACTAGAACCCCAGTTTCCTTAGTGGTGGCGCCATCACCAATACAATCTAATCGGTTTTTCTTCCTCTGCTACCTGGCTCCAGCCACCTCCCAGTGTAGCCGGCTACTGGCTCACACACTTTCGCTCTGAGGTTTGCTTTTGAAGGAACCGGATGAAGACAGGATGGCTCAAGGAGATGATGTATGGATGCACTGACAGCGTGTGGCACACGGTAAGCACCCAATTCATTTTAGTGAGCGTGATGGGCCATTTGTAAAGTGTAAGTGATGGATAGTCAGCTACAGGGTTGGAAAGAGAAGGTACATGTGCATACGTCAAACGCCCAAACTGGTCAATATTTGGTGAGAGGGAGTTGCCACTCAATAGCCACTGTGATGTGTGGTCTGATCTCGTGGCTATCACGGGGGAGTGTGAACTGGGCGGACCTGTAGTCATTTAAAAGCTCCCTCTGAGTGTTCGGTTATCATAGGGAATGTGTGCACATGGGCAAATGCCATAAAGTGGTATTTAAGGGGCAGCTGGTAGACCACTGACATTTCAGCTTCAACGTCTCGTCTTGGCTGGAGCCAGGCAGTCTCCATCATCTCGCCTGCTTCCAGGAATGGCTGGATTTATTTCATCTGCCGCCTGGCTGCTTGGATGCCAGGAGACACAGCCACGGTCTCTAAGAGGGAGAAAGCTCAGGCAAACCGGTTGTCTCTCTTCTCCACACCGACAGCCGACTTGCCGTGTCTCCCTTAGACCAGAGTCTGCCTGGCTTCGTGGTCAAATGGAGGCTGAAGGCAGCACCTGTCTGAAGAAGTCCTCCCGAGCTGAAGACTATGCTGAGGATGTTAGATGGAGTCTGGCATTTCATTAGAGCTGACCTGTCATGGTCCCTATAAACAAATGACAACATTGTTCTCTGTATTCAGAGCTCTAATACGGGTGCTCAGAGCAGACAATTCATTGCTGGGTGATCTGTCCCGTGGGTTCAACAAAGCCCCTGACCTCTCTCTATTGATTTCCAGTAGGACACCCTGCTTGAAAATGGTTCCAGCCAACAACATCTCCAGGCCTTGCCAAGTGTACCCTGGGGGACAGAATCGCCCCTCTGAGAGCACTGCTGTGGAAGCTCTGAGGACCACAGAGATAGGGGCTCCAGCTTGCCAGTCCTACATGCAGCCAGCTTGCTGTGCAGTTGAGAACATGGCTCTGTGGTGATTAGCATGACTTGATAACTCATTTCTCATTCGCTGGTTTTGTGACCTTGGATATAAAATGGAAATCAACTCATACCACCAGCTTCTCATTGAGCTTAAAGTAAGATCCATGCTTATTATTGCAGTCTACCAGAACTAAGCCTCATTTACAGCACCCACCACGCTCCCTCGCTCTCCTGCAGTCCATAAGAACTCCTTTCTGCACCTGGAGTATGAAAACCTCCTTCCAGTTCCTACCGCATGGGCCTTGCACATGCTCGTCCCTTTGGTTAGAGTCTCTTCCTTCCCCTCACGTTGCTGGGTGTCTGGCTTCCTCCTGTGGCTCTCTCCTCAGCCCATGCATCCCCTCTCACCCCACCCGGTCCCTCAGTGGCTCACCCTGGCCTCATCTTCACGCATCTTCAACATGCTCCCATTTATCTATCTTTTTCTCATTTGCTATGCATGTTTCTGCCCACCAATGTGAGCTTCTTGAGAACAGGACCTGTGACAGCATTGTAACAAATAACATGCCTTTACAGGTTTACTGGTTACTGTTCTCAAGGCTGCCCGAATAAGGGAGGAGGGGCTTATTTTGATTACAGTTGGAGGGAATGCAATTAATCCCAGTGAAAGGCATGGCAGCAAGTGTAGGAGACAGTTGGTCACATCCACAGTCAGGAAGCAGAGGCTGAACAGGAAGTGGGGCTTCACTCCAGTGACTCACTTCCTCCAATGAGACTCCATCTCTTAAAGGGTTCCTCAGAAGGTGACCGCTGTCCTGAAGACACGTATGGGGACACCTGGGGTCATAACATATGACCCACAAGGCCATTCTCTTCTCACTTCACGTGTTACCTAAAGAAGTAAACTGAGGCAGGCAGTGAGGAGTGATAAAAATATGCAAGGTGAACCCTCTTCCTGTGGTAAACAGCCTCCCCTAGGGAGAGGAAGGAGGATTGTGGACACTGGCAGCCAACCCAAGGCAGGCAGGCAGCTCCGGTGGGGCCAGAGCAGCAGAAACACCCTTAGGGCCGACAGCAGCTGTTGCCAGCCAGGACTCTGCCCCCTGCAGGCTCCTGGCCTCAAGGCTCCATCACTCACTATTTTTTTTCTTGCATGCTCATGTTCTCTGTCTTCATCCCCAGCTGTCAACTCATATGTCTCAAAGTGACACAAGTTAACTATCTTAAAGAACTCTGGATTCATCATGTCACTTCAGAAAACGGCGCTTCTCAGTCCTGCCACACACCGGGTTGTCTTTCTCCCTCACAGTGAATAACTAAGTGTCCTAGGAGTTATTCTGATACAGCAATCTTGCACTACCAACTAATTAATAGACTGTGTCGTGAGTCAAATTGTGTTTTCCCCACAGATGTAGTGAGTTTGAACGGGACTTTCGTTTTGAGTTAGGTCTTAGTGGATATCATTAAGGCAAACACGGGCACTTCTCAAGATGCGCTCTAACTCAGTGTGACTGCTGTGCTTAGGAGTGAGTGTTCTCAGTGTGACTGCTGTGCTTAGGAGTGAGTGTTCAGTGGAAGGAAACCCCAAGTTCTCTTCTCTCTTCCACACTGGAAGTCTCTCTCCATTTCCTCTGTCTCCTTTCATCTTTCAGTTCCTAGTCAGCAAGTCTTTGCCAATGAGCCCAGGTCCAGTGGAAGATCTTGTCTCAAAAAAATAAAATGGATCAGAAGACTGACACCCAGGACTGACTTCTGGCCTCCACCCAGGTACACCCCCCTTCCTTATCAATACATAAAATAAACACCGAAAGCAAAAAGCAGCTTGGACGCGTTGTGGAGGGGCTACTAACTGGGAGTAAGACGTGACGGAGAGACACGCTCAGCTGATTCTTTTGTTTCTTCCACAATCACCCGGAAGGACAGTGACAGGAGACACTAGACTCCAAAGAGATTTTTTTCCCTTTGCACATCCTGCCCAGCCCAGTGCCTGGTGCACACTCGCGTGGATGCACAAGCATGCGCCTTCCTCTGGGATCGCCGGGTGCCTGTGCCACTTCTCTGCTGCGCTGCCCCTGCTCCTCCAGGCTGCTGGGCGGCTCCTGCTGTGGTTAGCTAATGGACACAATCTAGAATCACATAGGAAGGCGGTTGTCACCAGAAGGAATTCCTACATTAACCATAAACTACTGGATTGGGCGCCGAGACTTTAATCCAGGCATTGGCAGCATTCATGGACACACACACACACACACACACACACACACACACACACACACACGCAGACATTCCAAAGTGGGAAACGGGCCTTTTGTCCCATCATTCACTAAAGAGAACTAGACAACTGACAGTTTTACCAGCCAGCTCTGGGCTGGTGCTGTTTCCTGTTATCTCTCCTGGGGCCAGGGGCTGAGTGTCACATGAAATGACTTTTTAATGTCCATCTGGGAATCCAGGAGAAAAGAGAGGTGGCAATACCACTCCCTTTGTAGCCTGTCTGTCTCTCCAGCACTTGAGAAAATTGAACGCTATTAAAATCAATTTAACTCTGAAGGGCAGTGAACGGAGGCTGCGGGGCGGGGGCAGGAGAGGCCTGTAGCTGCAGCGTGGGGCTTGCCTGAGCAAGGTGAGATGCCACTGGGGGCAGGATGAGACTTCTGCCCTGATGCTCTTTCAGGTGGTCCCTGCATTTTTCTTTTCTTTTTTCTTTCTTCCCCCGCCCTCCCCAGCAAATGGGGCAGACAAAATTATTTCTGACCAGGCTAGACAGTCCAGCAATTAGTAGGGCTTGCCGCTCTTTCAGAGGACTCGAGTTTAGTTGCCAGCACCCACCTCAGGTGGCTCACAACTGCCTGCAATTCCAGCTCCAGGGCATCTGAAGCCTCTTCTGGTCTCCGAGGACATGTGTAGTCATGTGCGCATATCTACACAGAGGCACACACAGAGGCACGTAATTAGAAAGAAAACGAATCTAAAAGTAACCATTGCAGTGACTCACATCCATCCTTTCAGCAGCACGGGGTGCAGCACCTCTTTTGGGTTCTCGGGTGACCTCAGGAAAGTTGGGTGATGAGACCCCGTCCCTGGGAGGAGTTTCAGAGATTCAAGAGCCATGCTCCGACTTCACATTGCTCCTGGCCTGTGCAGAGCATCTGCGGACAAAAGGGCAATGAAAGAAAAGTAGTATTGGAAGATCAAATATTTGTTCGGTTTGATTAGCAACTACATCAAATTGAGAAACCTTCAAAATCATTCCCAGTGCTGGAGAGACGGCTCAGCAGTTATGAGCACATACTGTTCTTAGAGAGGACCACCATTCAGTTCCCAATACCCAAGTCAGGCAGCTCACAATCCCTGTAACTCCAGCTCTAGCCCTCTTCTGGTCTCCTTGGGAAACTTTACTCTCATGCGTATACACATACTTAAAATAAACCTAAAAACGTGGAGACAGCGTAGGTCTGCTTTGGGGATCCATGCACGGGATGAAGAGCAGTCCTGGCCTCGCTCACTCCCCATGGGCATGCCTTCCTCGTCATGGTTTGTCAAACCCTTCCTACCACTGTGATTAGTCGGCATGGTGTACCGACTGGGAGCCTGGCTTGAAGCAGACTTTACTACTGGTTCCTCAGTCACAGACTGCCGGTGGCTGGCCACTCAGTTCACACACAGCAGCTGTGTGGCTGGGTATCTTGTAACAAACCCACCTGGTGTTTTATGGAAATTAATAATCTAAGGGGGGAACTTGCCAGCCAAGATGAAAAGTGGAGTGAAGAGATATAAGGGGGTGCTGCTGGAGACGCACCTCAGGCTGGATGCTGGGGGGGCGGGGTGTGCTGCTGGAGATGCACCTCAGGCTGGACCCTGGGGGCGTGGGGGGTGGGGTGGGGGTGGGGTGCTGCTGGAGACGCACCTCAGGCTGGACGCTGGGGGGTATGTGCAGCTGGAGATGCACCTCAGGCTGGATGCTGGGGGGTGGGGGGGTGCTGCTGGAGACGCACCTCAGGCTGGACACTGAGGGATGCTGCTGGAGGTGTGAACACAGCCATGGCCACCACTGGAGAGATTCTGGATGCACAGAAAGGGGAATTTAGTGAAGGAAGAGTTGGTGACATGGACAAGGGACAGTTATGACCAAAAGAAGATGAAGATGTCCCAGAAGAAGTGATGCCAACAGAAGCCACACAGTAAAGGAACTCTTGAAGACAGTGGGGGACAAAAAAAAAAACCCAACCCATAAAGAACAAAATGCTGGAAATTGACCCAGTCTTAGAAGAGTGTGACAGTCACCAAGTGTACAAGGTTTTGTTGCAGACCAGGCTGGCCTCGAACTCGATGGTGTAGTACTTCTGTGTCTCCTGCCTCAACGGCCCCAGTGCTGGGATGGCACTCTTCTCTGACACTATCCTGTCAGGACAGCTGGGCAGGTGATGTGGCGGTCCTCTCTCGGGTGTGATGATGTCTAATATCAGCCCTATTTACAGGTGAGGTCTGCTAGCTTTTTGTTCTTGGTGCCGTAAAACACCTGACAAAAACAGAAGGGAGGGAGGGGGGAGGGGAGGGAGGGAGGGAGGGTGGAAAAGATGGGGGGAATGGAGGGAGCGGGAGGGAGGGTTTAGTTTGGCTCACAATTTACCCATATAGTCCACCCGTGGGAAGCCATGGTGGGGGCAGCGGACACAGCTCGTCACATTGTATCCACAGTCATTCTCCATCACCAGCCCGTGAGATGGTGATACCCGCTTGTAAGGTAGGTCTTCTCATCTTTATTAACCTAAACTAGAAACTGCCTCACAGGCTTGCCCAGAGGTTTGTCTCCTAGATGACCACGGATCTTGCCAAGTTGACAATCAATGTTAGCATCCAAGGACGAAAACCACATCCCTGCCCTGCCTTGGCCTTGGTGCCTACATCCGTCAAAGAAAGATACGAGAGAAGCGGCTTTCAAAGTCCGCCTGGCACCGTGGTCCGTTGGGTGTCGGTCTAGCTGACTGGGTGGGCCAGGAAGCCAGGGGCTGATGCCTTCTGAGGCAGCTGCTGCTGTGGCTTTGGCATACTCCCCCTGCCTGGGTTAGTCGCCCCCGTGCCTGGCTCTGGTTTCCAGTGAAGTAAGCCTGTGTGGGAGTTCCTAGCTGCTTCTGCCTTTCGGCTTCTCCCTTTTGGGCTGTCTTTTCACACCTCCAAGAGCTGGGTAGGAGTGGATGAATGTCACTTGCTTGGCTCTCTCAAGATGTCTTTCTTTGCCCTGGGTGTGATACTGTAAGCCTGAGATGTGGCTGATTGTGCCTCTGTGATGGCACCAGGCAAGCTTCTGCATGGCAGTGACTCTTCCTCATTGGTGGAAGACACTCTGCTCCGCCATCCTAACGGGGTCGGAGGAAGCTGATCCCCACCCAATACAGAAGACCAATTAATTATGCTGCCTTGAGCAAGTGGTGTTTCCCACCAGGGCCTCCGTCTTCACATTTGTAAAATCAAAAGATTGCATCCCGTGGTCCCCTGCGGTCCCCATCTCTAATGTCTTTCTGTTTATTTCATTTGTTTACCTCATGTCCTTCTCCATGCTCTCATTACCTCTGAGCGTTGTAGACATCATGTCTGTTCACAGAGTTGAACTTCAAACACCCCACGGGAGAAACCAGCTCAAGCATGCTGGGATGGATGCTATTTGGGAAGAATAACTCGTCATTAAAACATGATGAGTAGTGATGCTTTGCTTATGGAAATAACACTTATGAAGAAGGCAAAGGAAGGAGGAGAATACACGGTCTGTTCCCACACAGACCGTGTCAGTCAGCGATGAAGACAGAATTCTGAGAGAGGGGCTCCACTCCAGCGCCAGCCTCAGTGGATTCCTCTGGCCGTGATGTTGTTTAAGTTAATTATTTCTAGAAATCGTGGCTGATGAGAGCAAGGGGCCTTTCAGATCTCATCAAAGAGCCTGAGGGGCTCCCCGAGAATTTCATTAGGAGGAGACCAATTTAAAGATTAACTAATGTGAGAGACGCAGCTAGCTAGTTAATTGTAGCAGGCCTGAGCAGTAATGAGGAGAGAGAGGCTCCTGGTGGCTCATCCAGACCACAAACACCACGAAGATTGTCAGTGTTTCTGTGGTCCAAGTTCAGGGTGGACGGAGTCTTCGGCATTCTTATACTCCAAAGAGGGATGTCCTTGGAACTCAAGTTCCTCCACACTGATGGGCTATGCATAACATTGACGTGGATTCCAACTTCCTTTCATTTACTTAAAATTCCTCAGCGGACTTCTAATCAAGTTTATTCTTTCTCTGTGTAAGCTGGTCCAACAGGAAGAAGTCGTTTGCACGAGAATTGTCATTAAGCTGCCAGATAGCTCTAGCAGTATGAATAATACCAGCAGCCATGAATCACTGTGCCTACTGTATAGGAGGTACCTCACATGCATTCACTGTCATTGTCACAACAGCCCCACAGAGTGGAGATTGACATTTCAGGGCTATCGTGTAAGGTCGTGTGGGCTGCAGTGTATCACTCTGGGGCACTATTCATATCATGTGAATATATCTATGGGATGGTACCTTCTGGAGTTATGTAGTGTACAATCTGTACAGCAGATTTAATAATATTAAGTCTTTGACTATGCCACACACTATCTAAGCCCTTGCATGTATGGCATTGAATTTAATATCCATCACACTGTCTGAAGTTGGTCCTCTCTACTGCCCCTGTTTCACAGAAGAGGACTAGAGAAGTGTTTAAATGCCCTTTATGAGATTATACATAGAATATATAGTGATGTCCACTTTAAACCTCAGCCTGCTCCCATCATTCCCCTTTGACCCTCGGGAGCTTATGCTGGTACAGTGTCACATGGTGATATCTGCCTGTGATAACAACGTGCTTCCAAACCTATGAAGTGAGAATTGGTGGTAACCCAGTGAAGGAGATGTTCTGGAAGGTTCCGCAGGCTAGCCACACATCAATGGTCACTTTGACAAGGCCTCACAGTTCCTTCCTGAGGAATCAGTTCACACCCCACATTTTTACTTAGAAAGAACACAGTCTATCCCAAAAGATTATGAGTTTTTTTTCCATAGTATGGAGGAAGTGGATGAACACTCTGATGGCCACTGTAACTCCCAACCCTCCCATCAAAAGTGTTCAAGGAAGGATGCAAGGTTGGGCCCCGGATTATTAAACTTCATAACGGCATCTGGCTGGGATCGACACAGTGTATGCCAAGGACTGGCTATATCTGTGGTGATCTCCCCAGGAGTCTTGCTTTTGCTATTCCCATGAAGGCACTAATGTGATAGGAGTCACCTGTGGCTAAGTCTGATGGGAGACTGACCAATCCCATTCAGGAAATGGTACACCCCTCTGCAGGTGTAACCCTGGACACTGTTGTTCTTGTGGTCCTTATTGATGAGGCTCCTGCCCTGACTTCCTTCTCTGCTGGCCCTGCTGGGCAGTTTTAGTTTTAGTTTAAATTCTTGCTGTCCCTCAGGTGGGGAGGGCTTCCTGACTCTCCAAGTCAACACCATGGCCCACAATCTTCAAGAAGTCTTGCTGTTGCTACGGTAACTCTCTCCAGCTCATTTCAGAGTGCAAGCTGCATCTTGTCATCTTGTCCAAACGCCTGGGGCAAGTTTGATTTGGGAGGAGAGCGGGAGGGAGTGTTTAAGTCAGATTGGACAATTTCATGCCCCCAGGCCACCTGGGCAGGGTGGGAAATAGTAAGAGGCGAATGGGGAGTGTCATTCTGGTTAGCCTTTCTTATCCCTCCTACACCCCCGGACATAGTTCACTAACTTCTTCAGGCATACTTCCTTCTCTGCACACTTCGAAGGCTCCAATGTCCTTAACCCACCCGGTCCTCAAGGAAGCCTCAGTACTGGGCTGCAGACATAAGTAGACAAGAGATCATGTCAGAAGGATTGAAGTATGAACCTTGGGCTGGAAAGATGACTCGGCAGCTAAAAGTGTTTGTCAGCCAAGTACAAGGACCAGAGTTTAGATCTCCAGAATTCATGTGAACAGGTGAGCAAAGGGATCTACCTGTAATCCCAGCTCTGGAGGAAGGCAGAGGCAGGGAATACCCCAAACAAGCAGGCTGTCGAGACCAGCTGTACTGGTGAGCTGCACTGCTTGAGTCCCTGCCATGGTGAATAACGGGGAAGAACTATGGGCGTGGAATGATTCCCAAAGTCAAACTTGGGCCTTCACTTATAGTCACACCCATGAGTACCTACACCAGCACACACGTGTTCCCTCACACATGCAGAAACGTGCTTCACACACATGCACACCCACAGAATCTGAAAATGGAAGAAAATATTTTTGAGTACGAATCAAAAGAAAGACTGGCTCTCTGGGAAAACTCACAATTTTGCCTCTTGATAGGGGTGGGGGAAAGAAAGATACAAGTATACGGAAGTCTTCTCATCCACACCCAACATTACATGGTGTCCCCAAAGACTCTGTTCCCTAGGGTAATTTTCAGGGCCAATCTCTTTTTTCCCTCTCAAAGTTGAGTATTCTTACACTGCTAAAAATTCAGTGTCATGTGTTTAAACTCTCACTGAGCTCTTTTATGTGCACGTGTTGTGTGTGCATGCATGTGTAGAATGTGTATGTGCATGCATGTGTGAAGTGTGTGTGTGTGCATATAAGTATGGAGGCCAGAGGTTGACATCAGATGTCTTCCTCGGTCACTCTCCATTTTAGTTTTGGAGACAGGGTCTCTCACTGAACTTGCGCTTCACAGATTAAGCTAGACTGGCTGTTCACCATGTCCCAGGAACCCTCCTGTTCTGCCTCCTCCATGCTAGAATTACAGGACACTCCACTGCATCCACATTCAACAAGCATGCTGGGGACAGAATTCCAGTCCTCATGCTTACATAGCAAGCACTTTACTGGCCAAACTGTCTCCTCAGTCCCTTCTCTTTGGGCTGGGATAGAATCTCACTCTGTACCCCATGTTGGTCTGGAACTCATGGCAATCCTCCGGTCTTAGTCTCCTAAGTGTTAGGATTATAGGTGTGTTCCACTGTGCCCACTTCTCATCAAAATCTTAAACTGCATCATGGGGCACTTAATTCTTAAATACTTGACAGAACCATAAAAAGACCCTTCTTCCTTGCCCTAACGTGACTTGTCAGGGCATCCTACACCATGTCTCAGAGGCTGTGGAGATGGGGAAGTCCTCTGATGAAAACAACCTGACATGTTGCAGATGTGGGGCAGTGGATGCCTCCAGCAGGGCTGACCATGGGGTAAGGCGGACAGGACAGGAGACGTGAACATCTTGGTTTGGGAGATGCAAGGACAACCACAGCCTGGGTTCAGCCCATGAAGCTTAGAATCTGGAAGGATGAGACAGGAAAGGAAATGCTGAAGGCAGACAAATCCCATCCATGTTCCAGGAATCTGAATTTGTTTTTACCACTGAGGGTGGAAATCAGCAATTTCTACCATACAGCCATGATTACATATACCTTAAAATAGTATTCATTAATAAGCGTTGCTACCGTTATTCTAAGTGTCTATTAGACCTGTCTCTAGATTTTACTCAGTAGGTTAAATATGTGTTTATTACTTACAAATCAAAAAAGGAATTGATAGTATGTATCAATTTGAAAAACTTAGAAGACTGGGGGTAAGTTTCAGCTGATAGAGTCTTGTATGCACAAAGTTCTGGGTTCCATCACCATTACCCCATTAACCAGGCTTGATATGTTGCATGCCTATAACCCCAGCACTGGAGACATAGAAACATGATGGTAAAAAATTCAAGGTCATCCTCAGCTAATTTGAGGCCAGCCTATGACCTAGTATGTGAGACTCTGTCTAAACAAAACAAAATGAAACAAAATCCTTAAAAGAACAGTGTGAAGGTTTAACTGTGTGAATGTTCACTTTGAAACCCTATGTGGCTTCCTCGAGGTATGTACAGGCAGCATTTGGCACCCATGTCTCATGGCTTCACCAAGCACTGCAGAATGGCCTAGCTCACAAGGAAGGGTGAAACTGTGGCTCTGGTTTCCCTTTTATAGAATCAGATTCTGGAGCTGCTACATAAGTCCAGACAGGAACAGGAAAGCCCAAGAACTCCATGTGGGCACGTAGCATGTAGAAAAAATGATGAAGGTGGTGAGCTTGGGGTGACGAGGCTTAAATCCAAGCACAGTGTGGATGAGAACAGTCCCCATAGGCTCATGTATTTGAATGCTTGGCCTCCAGTTGGTGGAACTGTTTGGGAAGGATTAGGAGGTGTGGTCTTGTTGGAGAAGGTGTGTAACTAGGGATGGGCTTTGAGTTTTCAAAAGTCCATGCCATTTCCAGTTAGCACTTTCCCTCCCTCTCCAACTCCCCAATCTCTTTCTCTCTGTCTTCTGTTTATAGATCAGTTGTAAATTCTCAGCTGTTGCTCCAGCGCCATGTCTGCCTTCCTGTTGCCATGTTTCCTCCATCCTTCTGGAACTTTCTTTTGTAAGTTTCCTTGGTTCTGTTTTGTCATGGCAATAGAAAAATAGCTAAGACACCAAAGTATAAGTTTCTAATGGTGGAGCTGTGGAGATGGCTCAGTGGGTAAAAGAACTTGCCTTGAAAGCTTGAGAACATGAATTTAAATTCCCAGAACCCACACAGAAGCCCGTCCAGAAGGTTGTGGGCCAGGTTGGTGTGAGCACTAGAAAAACGACAAAAGCATCCTATCTCAGACAACATGGGAAGGAGGATCAACACTCAAGGATGTCTTCTGACCTCTGTGTAGTCCGTCTTTCTTTGGACTGTCAGTTCCCAAATAATGACAGAGACTTCTTATTAGTTATGAATGCTTGATTGGCCTTAGCTTAGGCTTGTTCCCAACTAGCTCTTATAACTTAAATTAACCCATTTCTAATAATCTATGTCTGCCACATGAATCATTACCTCTCCTCCATATTGTATGTCCGACTCCCTCCACACCTCTCTGGCTTAATCCTGTGCTCCTCAGATTCTTTCCAAGTTCCTCTTTTCCCCAGGAAGTTCCACCTATTCTCTCCTGCCTAGCTATTGGCCATTCAGCTCTTTATTAAACCAATCAGAAGGCACCTTTGTATACATCTTCACAGTATACGAAAAGATTATCCCACAACACCTCTGTACCTGTGCTGTGCCACAGACAGGCCCACATTCGCATATAGGGATGCAAAATAAAAATAAATCTTAGCTGGGTGATGGTGGCATATGCCTTTAATCTTAGTACTCGGGAGGCAGAGCCAGGTGGACTCTGTGAGTTCAAGGCCAGCCTGGGCTACAGAGTGAGTTCCAAGACAGGCTCCAACGCTACACAGAGAAACCCTGTCTCGAAAAAAACAAAAATAAATAAATAAATAAAATAAAAAATAAAGATAAAAATAAATCTTTAAAAACTAAAATAAAACATCCTTTACAAATATCATGTGGGAATCCTTTTCTAGAATGTAGCCCAGTAAGCCTCTCTGATCCTCTTCATCCACACACCCTTCTTAACCTGCCAGACCTGGCCTGGGTCCCATATCCAGTACCTCTGCTGGAATTGCAACCAACTTATAGGTTTCTACCAGGATCTACCTTACCTATCACCACCCACATGTCCCTCTGTACCACATCCAACCTTTCCACCCAGCCAGATCTACTTGCACATTCTAGACTTAGACCAGAAGACACACCTGTATGCCAATATGGTTCATCCTGCCTACTTGACTTTATTCCACCCAAGGCATACAGCCTCTAGGCCCAACCTGCCCACAAATCCTCTCTTCTGTCCCGATATGTTCTGTTAGTATAAGACATGCCCAGATCACATAACAAGACCCCAACCATATGAAAAAAAATCAATCCTGAATCTTCTCTTCAAAATCTACCACACTGTAGAAATGTTTGCCAATGAGAACTACCTAGAAGAACTCAGGACACAGAATTTAAAAGAACAATCATAAACTTAATCAAAGAATTCAAGGAGTTTAAAGATCACACACACACACATGCACACACATACATGCACACACACACACACACACACACAGGGCTCAATGAAGTTAAGGAGAAGAACTTGAGGAGAAAAAAATCCCAACGGATGTAAAAACAAACAAACAAACAAACAAACAAACAACAAACCAAAACAAAACAACAAACCAAAAACCCCACAAACACAAGGCTGACGAAAATGGCAAAGACAACCCAGGACTTGAGAACAGAATTCAATAAGGAAATAGAAACCGTGAAGACTACTCAAGCTGAAATGGAGCTGTAATTGAAACCCCAGTAGCTCAGCAAGGAAACTCAAAGAAAAGCCTTACAAGTAGAATTAATCAAGCAGAAGACAGAACATCAATACTAGAAGATAAAGTAGAGGATCTAGACCAAATAAACAAAGAAAATTAAAAAAAAAACACGAAGGTATAGGAAATCATGGGACAACATGAAACAACCACATCTTTGAATTACAGGGATATACAAGTGAGAAGAATCCCAAATCAATGGCAGAGATCGGATCTTCAGCAAGACCATAGAAGGAAACTTCCCCAAATCAAGAAGCACACAGAACACCAAATAGACAAGACAGGAAGATAAAATACCCTTGGCACATCATACTTAAAACACTGTCAATATAACTAACAAAAAAAGTATATTGAAAGCTGCAAGAGGAAAAAACGAAGGCACACATAAAGCAAAGTTCACTATAATAACAGCTTTCTCAGTGGAAATGTGGAAAGCCAGAAGAGCCTGGAGCAATGTACTCCAAGTCCTAAAAGACTATGATGCCAAGTCTAGAATAATATACCCAGCAAAACTACCTGCCAGCCTAGGCTAATATAACCAGACATGATTGAAGGAGAAAAAAAAAAAACTTTACACAATATATACAGACTATACCCAACAAACCAAACCTAAAGGAAATTCAGGAAGCAATATCTTCAGCTGAAGAAAGGAATAAGCATAGCAGGGAGACTGTGGAAAAATTATGAAGCCATAATTATTAAAATACAAACTACTATTGAGAACACAAACAACCACACCAAAAATCAACAACAGGATGATTGCAGTTAACACACACATTTTAAGAATAACTTCAAACACCAATGACCTCAGTTCTCCAATCCAATGACAAAAGCTGACTGAAGGGATCCAGAAACAAAACCCATAAGAAAACCAGTTTTAAGGATCTGTACCTCCTTAGAGAAAACAGATGGACAAATGACATGGGATCAGGAAGCAAGCAGTTATTACTATCCTAACCTCTGATAAAATACACTTCAAACCAAAGCTAATCAGGAGAGAGAGAGAGAGAGAGAGAGAGAGAGAGAGAGAGAGAGAGAGAGAGAGACTTCATTCTAATTAAGGGAACAGTTAACTAAGAAGACGTTACTATCCTAAACATATGCACCAAATTCTGGTGCACACAGTTTCATAAAAATTTTTGATGGGATTTAAACACTGATTAACACCAACCTATTAACAGTAGGTGATTTCAGTTACCCCATTTTCTCTAATAGAAAGGTAATCTAGAAAAAAAAATAAATAAAAAGAGAAACATGAGAATTAATTGACATCATACATCAAATGGACTTAATAGATATCTATTGAGTATTCTACCCAAAACCAAAACATACACGTTCTACTCAGAGCACACGGGAGCTTTCTAAAATAGGCCACATGCTGAGACACAAAATGAATCTTCACCAATTCAAAAAGATCGAAGTCACTCCTTGTCTCCTATCTGACCACAATGTAGTAAACTTAAAATGGAAGCAAACAAACATCCAGTAAATACACAAACCCATGGAAGTTAAACAATTCAATACTGAATGACAAATGGGTCAAAGAAGAAATTGAGAAAGAAACAAAAATTTCCTGGAACTAAATGAAAAAGAAAACAGAAAACAGCAAAACCTCTGGAACACACTGAGAACAATCCCATGAGGGAAATTCATAGCTCAAAGGCCTAAGTTAAAAATCAGAAAGAGCACAAATAAATGGCTTAATGAAGCAACTAAAACATTTGGAAAAACAAGAACAAACCAAATACAAACCCAGTTGACAAGAAACAATAAAAATCAGCAGAAATCAGTGAAATAGAAACAAAGGAAACATACAAAAATTTAACAAATCTCGGAGCTGGTTCTTTGAGAAGATAAACAAGATTGACAGACCCTTGACCCAACTTACCAAAAGAGAGAAAGGAAGGACCCAAATTAACAGAATCAACAATAAACAGAGAAACATTAAAACAGACACTAAAGAAACTCCAGATACTGTAAAGGAGTTTTTTTTTTTAAACCTGTACTTAATTAAGTTGGAAAACCTAAAAGAAATGGATGTCCATCTAGACTTTGTCAGATCATCAAAATTAAATCAAGAAGAAATTAACAACTTAAACAGACTCATAACAAATGAGATTGAAATAGCAATAAAAAACCTTCCAGCTTGAAGAAAAGGGTCAGGGACAGATGATTCACAGCAGAATTCTACCAGATTTTCAAATTTCTACAGCCAATCCATCTTAAACTATTAAAGAGAGAGAGGGAGGGAGGGAGGGGAGGACAGAGAGAGGCAGGGAGAGAAAGAAGTAGTAACCCTAAACTCCTTCTATGAAGCCACTACCGCTCTAATACTAAAACCAGGTAAAGATATAGCAAAAAGGAGGTCACAGATCACTACCCCTGATGAACATAGACTCAAGCATGCTCAATAAGACATTTGTAAAAGGATTACAGACATATATCAAAAAGATTATCCATGGTGACCAAGTTGGCTTTATTTCTGAAAAGCAGGGATGGTTCAACATACCCAAGGCACCAAATGTATAAGCCACATTAATGGACTTAAAAAGACAGAAATCACATCATCATTTGGTTCAGAAAAAGCCTTTGACAAAATCCAACATGCCGTCATGATAAAGGAATATAGGGCTAGAAGGAACATACCTCAGCATAAGTTGAGAGAAGACCACTGTTGTAGAATATTATTTTAGAATGTATTACATTTGTTTATGCTGTGGGACATTTGTTTAATGATGCAAAGACATGTTGCATTCTTTCATGTTGCATTTGTTTAGCTCTGTGAAGCTGTGTTACTTTGCCTGTGTAAAACACCTAATTGGTCTAATAAAGAGCTGAATGGCCAATAGCAAGGCAGGAGAAAGTATAGGTGGGGCTGGAAGACAGAGAGAATATATAGAAAGAGAGAAAAGAGATCAAGAAGCAAGAAAAGAAGGAAGAGGACTTCAGGGTCCAGCCACCCAGCCACCCAGCCACCCAGCCACCTAGCTACCCAGCTACCCAGCTACCCAGCCACCCAGTCAACAAGAAATAATGAAAAGTATATAGAATAGAGAAAGATAAAATCCCAGAGGCAAAAGGTAGATGGGATAATTTAAGTTAAGAAAAGCTGCCTAGAAACAAGCCAAGCTAAGTCTGGACATTCATAAATAAGAAAAAGTCTCTGTGTGTATTTATTTGGAAGCTGAGTGGTGGCCCCCAAAGAGTAAAGAGTAATAAAACAACCAACTACAACCCACAGCCAACATCATCCGAAGTGAGAAAAGGTAGAAGCAAAGCCACTGAAATCAGGATGAGACAGTGATGTCCACTCAATAAGGCAGGAGAAGGAATAAACATAGAACAAAACTAAAAACAGGGAGAAATTCAAACCATTTCTGTTTGCAGGTGACACGATGCAATACATTCATGATACAAAAATTCTGCCAGAAAAATTTTTAGAAATGATGGACAAATTGAGCAATGTGAAGAACCTACTTACACAAATTAATAGCTTTTCTACACACCAACAGAAAACATATAGAGAAGGAGATCATGGACACACTCCCACTCACAACAGCCTCAAAGAAAATTAACTATCTAGGAATAAACCTAACCAAGGAAGTGAAGGGCCTCTACCAAGAAAACTTTAAACATCTGATGAAAGAGACAGAGAAAGACACTAGAAAATGGAAAGACATCCTGTGCTTAGAGGAGTTAATGTTATGAAAAATGACCATTTTATCAAAAGCTATTTACAGCCTTAGTGCAATCCCAATCAAAATCCCCATCTCATTCTTCACAGAAACAAAGAAACTATCCTAAAATTCGTACAGAACCACAAAAGATCCCAGATAGTCAAAACAATCCCGAACAAAAAGAAATTGCCATTCTAGATCTTAAGATATATTCCAGAGCCATAGTAATAACACCGCATGGTACCAGCACAAAAATAGACATGTAGACCAACGAAACAAGTCTGAAGACCCAAACAGGAGTCCAGGTAACCTCAGCCACTCAGTATATTTAACAACGATGTCAAAAACATACATGGAAAAAAGAAAGCAGCTCCAACAAACTGCTGAGAAAACTGGACGTCCGTAAGCAGGAGGAGAAAGTCAAAGCCGTATTTATCACCTTGCACAGACGCTAACTCCAAAGAGATCAAAGACCTAAACGTGGGACCCGAAACACTGAAATTCCTTGAAGAAAACATACACTATAGTGACCTAAATGATACATGTAGGAAAGGGGTTTCTGAATGGGACTCATTTGCCCAAGAATTGAGACCAACAATGGACAAGTGGGACTCTGTGAAACTAAAAAGTGTCAGCCCAGCTGAAGAAACCACCAACGGGGTGAGGAGGAAGCCCACAGAGCGGGAGAGAAGCTCTGCCGTCTATCATGTGACAGAGGATTAATATCTAGAATATACAAAGAACTCAAAGAATCAAAAAAAAAAAAAGAAAAGGAAAGGAAAAGAAAAGAAAAAGAAAGGAAGGAAGGGAGGGAGAGAGGGAGGGAGGGAGGGAGGAAGGAAGGAAAGAGGAAGACACATTCAAAAAACAGGCTGGGGGCCTGAACAGAGAGTTCTCAAAAGAATAAAAAAGTGACTAAGAAATAACTAAAGAATATTCATTATCCTTACTATTTAGGGAAATGAGAATCAAAACAACTTTGGGATTTCATCTTACCTCAGTCAGAATGGCTCAGATCAACAAAACAGCCAACAGCGAATGCTGAGGGGACCCTCATCACTATTGGTGGGATTGCAAATGGATACAGATATGATGGAAGTCACTGTGGAGAATTCCCAAGGAGCTAAAAATAAATCTATCCTGTGACCCAGCTGCATCACGCCTTGGCATATGTCCAAAGGACCAGATGCCCTACTCCTCAGATCCATGGTCAGCCATGTGCGCTGCCGCTCTGTTCACAATAGGTAGGAAATGGAAACAACCTAAGTGTCCTACAACGGATGAGTGGGCGATGAAACTGTGCAGACTCACTACGGAATACTTGGCTGTAAAGAAAAGTGAAACCAGGAACTTCTCAGGCAAACGGATGGAACTATAACGGATCACTCTGAGTGAGGTAACCAGAGCCAGAAAGACAAATGTAGCATGCCCTTTCTCATCTGAGGCTCCTAGCTCCAAATCTTCAGGTGTGGTTGCCTACCCTGGAGTAACTGCAGAAACAGAGAGAGTGAAGGGGGTCGGGAGATGGGCGAGCAGTAGACGGGGGTAGCAAGGTTCAAGTGATCTGACTGCAGCATGGGGAGAGGAGGCTCTGGTCGGTGGGGTGGAGTGAGGTAAGTACAGAGGGAGGGAAGAGCGTAAAGTACCTGCCAGGGGCTGCGGTCCCGCCAGTGTCCACTCTGCCCACCTCTCCCTCAGGTGGTTACAGCAGAGTGAGCCCGAGGCCCCTCGCCAGCCTGAGTCCCACCATCTCTTCTCCTTGTCAGTGCAAACAACATCAAAAGGCCAGACTCGTCTGTAAAGGAGCATTTCTTTTCCACAGTAGCAGCTTACTGCTGGGTCATAAAATCAATTTAGTGGATCACAACAGACATTAAAACACATGAATAGAAAGTGGCAGGTGTCACAACCTCGGTTAGGCATTATCTTGTGATACTGGTTTCTGTTTTATGTGCATGTGTATGTGAGCACATAAAACAGAGATGTGATGTGATTTATTTTCTGGCAGTGGGTAATAGCCAAGAGCTTGAAGAACAATGTTGTGGGGTTGCCTCTGTCGCCTCAGATGGAAGTTGCAGCAGTTGGGGACCAACCATGAGACAGAAGTGTACCCTAAAGAAATAACTTAATGTAGGACCACAGCTAATTTAATCTCAGAACTACAGTTGTATTTTAGCTCATAGTAATAAAAATAGTACACCAAACATCTGGGACTCCAATATCCTGTTTAATATTGGGGACCTTCTGCAGACCTCACGACTCACTGTGGGCTGCTGGGGTGACTTTGGTCTCAAATGCAAATATGGCATGCTAATCACCACATTTTGGGAAACGTGGAAAATGGAAAGAATGAGGTCAGCAGAGCATGATGAGAGGGCTAGCCTCAGACCAGGGTGGACCTCAGCTCAGTAACTTGTGTCTTCGTCACTTAAGTGGTGAAAATTACACTAGTTTTTCTAATTCCGTGGTCTTCTTTCACAACCAAAAAGATAATGCCAGCAGAAACTATGTAAAATGCGGAGATTTGGGAATGAGTGGTCTTGGCAGCAGAGAGAGGGCTGGGGGTGGATGGCTCAGTCCATAAAGTATGTGGCTTCTGAGCTCAAGGACCAGAGTTTGTTCTTCAGAGACCAGATGAGAAGATGAAGTGAGTGGGCCAATTTTTTTTTTTTTTTTTTTTTTTTTTTTTTTTTTTTTACTGTTGCCTGATGTAACCTAAAATAACCAGGAAGAGTCTTTATTAGTGAGAAATTATCCAGATCAGGTTAGCCTGTGGGCATGTCTGTGGGGGATTGTATTGACCTACCCACTCTCAATATGGACTGGGTCATTTCCTGGGCTAGACTCTGCATTGTATGAGAGAAGGGAGCTTGCTGAGCATGAGCAGCTAGCAAGCAGGCAGCATGGATGCAATCCTTTCTCTCTGCCCTTGACTATGACATGGTGTGATGAACGGGTCTCAAGTATCGGCCACTGTGAATTCCCTGCAATATGGACTGTGACCTGAAGTGATGGGCTGAAGAAGCCCCCTCTAAAAGTTGCTGTTGTCTAGGGTGTTTTATCACAGCAACAGGAAGCATAGTAGAGCACCAGGTGGAGTGGGGGACACTTGTCCTCCCAGCACTGGGTAGGCGGGGACAGGCTGATCTCTGGAGCCCACCCACTGGCCAGCCAGCCTACTTGGTGAGTTCTAGGCCAGCGAAAGACCCTGTCACCAGAGGAATGATACCTGAGGTTGTCCTCTGCATCCAACACACACACACACACACACACACTCATATGCCCTTGCACACAAGGCAATGCACACCCACACCCACATACACAGACTGGTAGTTCCTAGCAGGTTCCTAGCTGTTTGCCTCACTGCAGGAAAGAGCCCAGGTGAGCACATGGTCGCCACAGCTTCCTTTTTCTCTGGCTTCTTCCAACACCATTTCCAAGCAGACACATGAGGTGGAGTTGGTGGCAGGGTGCCAACAGAACCCAGTGTAGCCTGCAGCCTGCCATCCAGAGAGTGCAAGAATGATGAGCCAGCTTGGAGCCGCCATGCCTCTGTAAGTAATTTGTCACCCTTTCCCTATGTGATGGGTCGGCGTACCTCTAGCATTGGCTCCAGGGTCCTCACGGAGAAACGTGTCCATAGGTAGCCATATCTCATGATGTGTTGCCTCTGCCACACATGCAGCCTCCATTTATCTCCCTAAAGCTATGGGTGCTTCTCAAAAAGATTGGACGAGAGAGCCCAGAAACTGCTACAGGGATGCCAGGTCATGGAAGGTCCTTGCTCCTGTAAGAAAGAGGGAGAGACAGTGTTAGGGACCGTTGTGTGACAAACTTTCCCAGGAAGATAGCATGTGTGCACGTGTGCAGACATACATAACACACACACACACACACACACACACACACACACACACACACACACACACACACTCACTCACCCCAGAAAAGGGCTCAATGACAAGTTGGTGACCGATGGAGTTTTATTAGGGTTCCTCACAGGAGGGGTGGGTGAGGGAGGGGTCCTCAAAAGCAGCTGCGTCCCAGGGAGCCCCCGACCTGGACGATGGCTCAGGAAGCTACAGCCTGAAGCTCTGCACAGCTCGCAGGAGTCCACTGGTCTGAGGGCTCTGTTAGGGGCAGGGACACAATGAGCAGCTGTGCAGTGAAGCAGACCTGGCATGTGTCGAGGCGAGACAAGGAGATGTTCCTTTAGTGGTCCTCCGTGGGTCCCAGGGGCAGCAGCATCTCCTGAGAACTTGGCAGTCCTTGGACCACCCTGACACCCACATCAGCATCTCTGGCAGTGGTCTAGCAGTTTGCTGTGAGCGAGATAGTTGAGAACTTCTGTTTTACACAGTCTTTCGCTGGTTAACCAAAGGAGCTGTGAGGTTGTGTCATGCACTGGAGGAAGCTAAGGAAAGTGGTTGCTATGGGAATCTATCCCACAGCTGAGTTCTGAAGGGGTCCCTGGAATGTGTGGATGAAAGGGAGGTTTTAAGGAGCCAAGGAGCCATTTTGGTTCCACAGTTCAAGGTCTCCCTGTCCCCAACCCCTCTTAAATAGATTTATGTGCATGTGTACTTGTCTCCAGGAGTGCATGTATGTGCAGCATGTGTGAGCTTGGTGCTGAAGGAGGCCAGACCTGGAGTTTTGTAGTTATAGGCAGTTGTGAACTACCATGTGGGTGCTGGACATTGAACCTGGGTCCTCTGTAAGGACAGCAAGTGCCCTTAACCATTCAGCCAATCCGAGAAGCTCGGGTTCACATGACCTGGGCACTTGGCTCATTCCAAATCCCTCTCAACACATTTTCTTACCAGGTTCTCTCTAAATCAATACTTCACTTAATACAGAGAATCTCAAACAGTGATGTGGGTTCCTCTAAGATCTACATGCTGGGACACACAAGGGTGGAGGGAGATAAGGGAAGCAGGGCTCACTATTTAAAGAGTGCTGACCAGCAGCAGAAGGTGACTCTCAAAGGCGACTGTATTCAGTTGATCTGGGGCAATGAACCCCAGCACAGAGGTAACTACGGCCACCATGGCTCCTTCATCCTACTCACCATAGCGAGCAGAGCCATCCTAGGTGTCCAGCGGCACAGTAAGGATAAAGAAGGTGTGGTTCATACACAATGGGATTTTCTTCAACTGAAAGAACCAAGTGACGTCATCTGCAAGAAAATGAACTCGACTGGTGATCGTGACATTGAGTGAATTAAGCCAGTTCCAGACAAATATCACATTTTCCTCTGATTTGTGTTTCCTAGATTTTATCATATACATAAAATAATGTATGTATAAATGACATAAACAGAAATAAAACTTCAGGGGGATAAAAGGAGTAATGGGAGAGAGAGAGAATATGTTCAATGTACAAAACATTCTTGTAAGAAAAACTAAAAATCTCTATTATTAAAATAGAATAATTTCAGTAAGTTTAATAATTTTAAGAAGTTTAGTATACGGCTTCTATTATGTCCGCTTTAAATAGTTTAGGACGCTCATCTAGTTTGCTTTCTGTTGCTGTGACAAAACACTCGGTCAAAAAGCAGTTCAGGGAGGAAACCACTGATTTGGTTTCCACTTCTCTCGGTGATGGATGACTTCTTCCATCACCGAGAGAAGTCAGGGCAGGAACTGGAAACAGAAGGCATGAAGCACACTGTTCGCAGGCCTACTCACCGGCTCTTGCTCAGCCAGCTTTCCTTTACAGCCCAGGAGCGGCTGCCTGGGGAATGGTACTGCTCAGAGTGGGCAGGGTCCTCCTGCATCAGACAATAGTCAAGAAAAGCCCTACAGACATGCCCACAGATTTCCTCTTCAGGTGACTCTAGAGTGTCACGTGGACAGTTAGAGTTACCTAGGGAGGATATAATGCTGAACCGGTTCTAAGAAAGCCTCCCAGGTGAAACTAAGGCAGTGCAGTTCTGTAATGTGGCTTCCTGCCAGGCTGACTGGGGTCAGGAGTTCTGGAGCAGGAATGACCATTTAGAGCAGAGGTCTTCAACCTTTTGACATCACCACAATGTCGTCTTTGAGTGTGGTAGGCTATTCTGGAATGCATGTGGCCCAGGAGCCAGAGATTAGATACACCTTTGATATAAAGATAGAGTCTTGTTCACCCTCAAGGTATACACAGTGAGCATAAATCCTTCCCAGAACATTCCCCTGTCTCTTCAAGTTTCCCATTGAACTGCAGAAGACGTTTGAGTTTGTGAGTCTCAAAGTCGTCCTCAAAGCATGCAGTGACTGTTGGCAAAGCGGGACATCTGCTAATCATCTGGGTGCTGCGTGTGGCTCACCGAGTGCCCTCTGTCGAGGACAGTCTCTTCCCCTGCTCTTGCCTTCCCCTCCCATTTGTGTCCAGAGCCTTCTGCTGGTTTTCCTGACATACAGTTGAACCTCACCTCCTTGGCCTTCACCTCATCTTTCTACTTTAACTTTTGAGAAGATTTCTTGATCTTTATTTTATGTATGAATGTTTTGCCTGGGTTTATGTATGTATGGCATATTGCGCAGTGCCTGCAGAGGTCAGAAGAGGGCATTAGAGCCTCTGAAGCTGGAGTTACAGAGAGTTGCCAGCTACCATGTGGGGTTCAAGAACCAAATTCAGGTTGTCTGCAAGAACAACCAGTGTTCTTAACTACTAGGCCATCTCTCCAGCCTCAGGTTCCTATTTTAATATCCAGTGTGCTGGTCCACTGCCAGACTTCACATCCCTGGGACTTTCCTTCCCCTTCCCACCCTTCAGAAAGTCTCTCCACCCACTGAGCAAGATCAAAGTCTACCTCTCCACAGTTCTACCTCTCCAAGAGACCCGCCTTGATCTCAGCAGGATGGGGCCACACTCATACCACTGTAGGCCCATGACAGTTGCTCCCTTAGGAGCCCTCCCACCACGGATTCTAAAGTCGGATTTTGTGCATCAGTGACTTCAGATTTTCATAGCCTTTGATTTCTGAACAAAAATGTACAATCTTCCCCATACCTGGTCCTTTCTCCCAGGTTCTTTTAAAAAATATTTTATTTTATTTTCTGTGTCTGAGTGTTTACCTGAGTATGGATATATGCACCACGTGTGTGCCTGGTGCCCGTGGAGGTCAGAAGAGGGCATTAGATCCCCTGGAACTAAAGCTACTTAGGGTTGTGAGCCACCCTAAGGGTGCTGAGAACTGAACCCACGTCCCCTGCAAGGGCAGTCGACTGCTGAACCATCTCCCATGCCCACTCCCAGGGTCTTATTACCTCGGCTTCTGGGACCACAAACTCTTTTTTCCACACCCTGCTGTCCAAAACTCACATGCCCTACTGTGCTCCTGTGGAAACTAGGCAGAGAAGCACAGGGCTAGCTTAGTCTGGATCCCCTTTGGCTCAGGTTATGCATGGAGCCTAGTTCCTTCACCTCACACACCCCTCTCCAAACAGTGCACCTAGCAACCTCAGAATCCTTGACCCCCCACCTGCACTGGGTTATACGTACTCCCATCTTTCCACATTATGAGTTTTCTTACCACAGGTAACAACCAAATTTATACAATTTCTCTTCAAGTATACATCTAATAAATCTGGTTATGAAGAATAGAAGAGAGCCTATCTAATCTGAACCAGTTTGGGATACATGTACAATAAGATAAAATTGCATCCTCTAGTAGCCTTTGGGGAGAACTCCCTATTTACCATCTTATGCCTATTAATTATGGGCGTGCATACAAATAAAATCAGATGCATGATGGGAAGGGACACGTGCAGTGGGAAAAATGAATGTATGACCTAATCTATCAATCACAACAGGGAGACACCCAAACAATGCCCTCTGTAAGCAGCCCTTACTTCTCTTGAACTCCATAAAAGGAACAATAATGAGCTGTCTTATACCCTCACTGAGTGATGGCTGTCCCTTGCTCCCTCTACAACATGCACTAATCCTTTGCCCTGAATAAAAGTTCCCTTGCTTCTTCTGAAAATCTGTGTGAGCCCCCAAATTTTCACTTCTCTGGATAAGGCCGAAAACCTGGAAACACCGAGCCCGACCTCCAACCATCAGTAACAGAGACTGCCACAGGAGCACCAGCCTTCAAGCCCTCTTAGGCTGAGCTCTCACGGACATTTTAAACATGGATCTGAGTTTGAATTGGTCCCCGCTAAAGTTTCGAGGTTCTAGTGTCCTGGGACAAAGGATTGGACCATGGACACATGGTTAGAAATAGAAATGGGAAATATTCTTAAGGAAGAGAAAGCACTCTGTGAACGGGAGTGGGCTGGCGAGCTGGGGAAAGGGCATCCACTCAAAGCTCCTCTATAGGTCATTCCCATGGTACCACCTCTGCCATGCTTGCATAAGGCAGACGTTTCCTGAGCATGCTGTTCATTCCCCAGATGGGAAAGGGCTTCCAGGTTCTCTCTGTCAACTGGCTTCTTTTATTTGTTAGTCACGTTGTCTCTTCTCTCCGGTCTCTACTCTCTGGTCACACAGGCACTGTGATCCACCTGTGGTCACCCTTTGCTGGCTGCACTGTGACTCTAGTCTGCCACCTCCAGGCTTCAGCGTATGCGCTGACTTTCCCTCTGTGCCCCGCCTGGCTTCCTCCAGTGGAATCCCACTCTGCTAACTAGACCTCAACATCCCCCTTCCCACGTTCACACCCTCAACATCAGAACATTGGTCAGGTTTCTCCCAGAACTACTTCTGAGGCCATCTTGGGAGGGAAATTTGTTCACTCTGAAAGTTTGCCCCCACTTCACTTCCACTCAAATGTCCCTTCTGTTCTACCTCAGGACGATCAGTCCCAGTCCCTTGTCACCCCACAAGATCTGTAAAGTCTCCTCATGGTGAAGCCCACCCAATGCTCCCTTGGACCCCAGGTCCATTCTCCATTATCTCTGTTCTCACTCTTCTTATTTACAGACTCAGATTCTGCAACTTAGTCTGTGGTCTCTGTTCCCACACCAGAGGCTGCTCTTGTCAACTTGAATGAACCAGGAATCAAGTGAGACAAACCTCTGGGCAGATCAGCCAGGGCACTTCCAGGCAGGATGAACTGGGCAGAGAACTGGACAGTCCTAGAGTGGATGCGGCCACCCAGAGGCGATTCTGGTCTGTAGAGGTCTGGGGCAGCTATGCTCCCTGTCTGCCTTCATTTCCTGCTGCTGAATGCCTCCCTCCCACTTGGTTGCTGTGCCGTGGAGACCATCTTTTGCTGCCGTGAGAAGCTAGTTTCTTTATTCTTCCTACACGGACTCACGGACTGAAGAACAGTCTCTAGGAATCATCGGGCCCCCCTTCAGTTGGGACCGGGGCAGCTGAGCTATCCGGCTCAGTGGACTGAGCAACCACTGTGTGCTCAGCCTCTCCTCCTGTGTGCACACAGAGATTGTTGGACTAACCAGCCCCCACTTGGAGAGGAGATTTAGAGGGGACAGAGGAAACACTGAGTCCTCCTCCTGATCCCTCCAAGGGCCCCATGGTATGGGCTCTCCAGGGTCAACTTTCCATTCTTTTCCTCAACCACCCTAGGGGGGTCAGGTATTTCACATGGCCTCTCTCAGGCTGGCTTGGTTTTTCTGTCTGCTTTGTATTTGCATATGCAAAAAGATCAGAGACCATTCTCACATGCATGCATTTTCAAAGACTGAGCCAGAAAGAAAATCCCTTTAGGCATTAAAAAAAAAACCCACACTCTTAGGTGCTAAAAACATTGATGGGTCGTAAGCATAAATAACTTTGAAAAAGCTGCCTTCTTGGAACAGATCTGAACAATTTGTCCAGTCACTGTATGTCAAAAAATTTATGTATGAACAAGCATTTCCTGGAAATGCGTTAACCAATGGTATCATCTCTGGTAGCTTAAGTGATAAAAGACAGAGATGAAAAACATGGAGTGCACTTCTCCAGAGTACATGTGTACCTTGAGGGTGGACATCAATTTGCCTCCCATAAATCATGCTGCTTCCCAGCCAGTTTACACCAGTATCTTGTTCCTGTGCCTGGTCCCTCCAAGCTTGACTCTACCAGTCATGATTTTCCTACCCCCTCATTCTCATACCCTTCTTACTCCAACAAGGGAAAAGCCAAGTCCTCAAGAGCTCAGGCATCTGTGGGACTTTCTCCTACCCTCTTCACCCCACCCCCCCCACCACCAGGCTCCCTCCCCTGTCTGCAGTTTCTCGACTGACTTCTGCAGAGTAGAAGGTTTTAATATCCCTCTTCTTCTTTACAAATTAACACGGAAATTCTGCTGACGAGCCTTCCCCTTTCCAGGGTTTAAATCCCAGGACTCTTGAGCTGTGACAATTTAAATGAACAAGATTTAAAAAAAAACTGATGAATGAGGTTTATAATGTTTTACAGGAGCACACAGGAAAATCCTCCTTCAAGACTTGTGTAGGACAAAATGGCGGGTGGACAGAGGCCTGTGTGCCTGTGTGCACGTGGACCTGTATGTGTGTGTGTGTGTGTGTGTGTGTGTGTGTGTGTGTGTGTGTGTGTCTGGTGGAGGGAGGGGTTCCATGAAGGATAATTATGAGCCATCAGATCTGGGAAACCTTTTAGTGTGTGATGGTTAATCTTGATTCTCAACTTGACAAAATTTAGAATCATTATGGCTGTGTTTGTGAGGAGTTTTCTAAATTAGGTTAATTGAGGTGGGAAGATTTGCTCTAAATGTGGGCAGCACCATCCCATGGGCTGGGGTCCTGGACTGAGGAAAAAAGGAGAAAATGAGCTGAGTATCAACACTCCTCTTTCCCTGCTTCCTGACAGGTGCCCTGTGACCTCCCCACCCTGATGAATTGTGCTCTAGTCTCCTTTCTGCTGTCACTGTGATAAAACACTATGCACAAAAGCTGCAGTGGAGAAAAGGCCTACTCCATCCTTTACTTCAAGTCACAGCCCGTCATCAAGGGAAGCGAAGGCAGGAACTCGAGGTGTGGTCTTGAAGCTTTCTAGCTCTCACATGGGCTCATGCTTCTGTAGCTTTCTTACACAGCTCAGGACCACCTGCCTAGAAATGATGCCACCCACAGTGGACTAGGTGATTTCTCTCTTGCATGTTCACAGGCCAATCTGATATAAGCAATTGCTTAATTGAGGCTTCCCTCTTAGATAATGCCAGGCTGTGTTAGGTTGACATTACAGCTGTCTGGGACAGACTCACACTGTCAGCTTATGTGAACCTTTCTCCCTTACGTAGTTCTCATCAGGTGTTTAGTCACAGTGACTGGAAAGTGACTAACATAGGGAGCCATCCTCATCAAGCGCCTCAGAGAGACAGCTTGATGGACATGGCTGTCACTTGACCATGGCCACAGTGTCAAGTGTAATTTGGGCCTCCAAAAATCCAAATCTTAGCTCTTTATTATTGCTAAGGAAGTGTGGTTCAGGCTGAGAATGATCAGTGACCAGAGACTGAACTCACTCCCTGGGGAAGGCGCTATGAGGTGTCAGAACACAAGTCTGTTTAACACACAAGTGTGTTCAAATGATAACTTTTGGGTAACTTTGGGAGGCAGAGACAGGATGCCTGGGGCTCCCTCACTGACTGTCAGTGCATCCCGGATCCAGTGAACGACCCCTCTCTCTGGCCTCTGTGTGCACATGCACAGGCTTATGCACTTTCACAGACATGTGCTCATACAGCACACACATATCACCCTCCCAAATAAAATAAAGAATGTGAGAAAACTAAAAAATAAAAAAGACTAATTGGCCAAATGAATAAAAATATACAACTCAGCCACACACTGTCACCAAGCAACCTACTTCAAGTAGAGTAAAAGAAGTAAAATTAAAATAAAGAGTTGAAAGAGACAGGCGATGCACAAGGTACTCGAATGAAAGCAGAAAAGATGTACTGATTCTAGAGAAAGCGGACCTCAGAGCACAGACCTCAGGGCTAGATGGGAGGACCCAGTAATGATAAAAGGGCCAACCTAACAGAGAGATGATAGGACTCTCAGTGTGTGTGGAGTAAAGAAAACAGAGCAGCTGATAGGACCAACAGGAGTAGACAGACTCATATTCACTGGACATCTGATTCAACAGCTGACAGAATAGCCAGCCTTAAGCAGAAGCGAGCAATGGCCATGCTGCAGGGATGGATGGATGTGTGTGCATGTGTGCACCTGTGCACGTGTGTGTCTGAATTACTCTATTGACAAGAGGGAAGGCATTCTTGTGTGCCCACAGAACATGTGCCAGGATAGAGCATACACTACGCTGTAAAGAAGACCTCCACACATCTGAAGAGCTGACATCACATGAGAACTCAGAAGCAGGAGATCAGATGAAATCTCCCAGTGCTTGGAGCTCAAACAACGCACTGACAGAGAACCCAAGAGGAATTCTCAAGGCAAATACCCAAATCTAGGGTGGATCTAAAAGACATGCTTAGCAGCTAAAATTACAATAGAAAAGAGGAAAAGTCTCAAATCAATAGTGTGAGCTCCCATCTGAAGAAGCAAGAGAGAATAAGAGCAAAACAAGCAGCAAGTGGAGGGAAAGGAACAGCAGAGGGAAATGGAAGGAAGGAACAGCAGAGGGAAATGGAGGGAAAGGAACAGCAGAGGGAAATGGAGGGAAGGAACAGCAGAGGGAAATGGAGGGAAGGAACAGCAGAGGGAAATGGAGGGAAGGAACAGCACACTCTGGTTTTTAAATCCTGTGCTTGGCCAGCAGAGGCAGCAGGTTCACCCGGACTCACCCCACACTGCACCAGAGGCACTGCTGAGTGCTGCATTTGGAGCAAAGTGCCTGCGTTAGGCTAGACTATGCACAGCCAGTGCTTCTGGCTCCGCTGGGAGAGCACAGCCTGCTCTACCCTGCCCCACTCCTAGCAGCTTGCGGTGTCTGCATTCCACAGCCTCTGAGCTACCTCCCGCCCACCTGGCTCCCACCTGGTGCACCCTGCCAGCGTTTAAGCTGTGCCTGCTGGCCAGTGGCAAACAATCCTGGTCCCTCAGCACCTGTTGAATGTGTGAGCAAGTCCCTGTGTGTGCCAGGAGGCTAGTCTGTGCTCTCTGGGCAGCCTGTGCATGGCATCACTCTGAGCTTTTGGTTGACATGCCCCCAATATAGGTTCTGCTCCATTCCATCACTGGGGCACAACCTGGTCCAGCTTTTTGATCACTTGCTTAGCCTGAGGACTCTCAGTTGCTCTTTCTAACCAAATTTGTTCAGTGTAAATAATCTGCTACCAGCCTGGGTAGGACCTTAATTCACAGGACAGTCAACTCTGGGAGCCTGAATCATCCTGAGCCAACCTGTTTTAGTGCCACACCTGCAGCATCTGCCTGCCAAACATCAATATTACATCCTAATTTTCACACGAATGAGCCATCTAAATATTGGATTTATCTGCAGGTCAATCAAGATTATTACACCTACAACAATCTTCTGAGGATTTTAACTGAGTTAAATTACTGCATAACTTTACACTTTATACTGATAAATAAATAAAAAAAATACAATTTGTAAATCCTTTCCTTGCCAGTGGCAGGAAATTTCATACGAAGGCAATTATGTTCCTGCTAATTTCTAGTTTGGACAGGATATTATCAGACATAAGTAACCTAGCTGGAATATATACATTTTTAGCTATAATTGCTTTTAGCCTGGCAATTCATATCTTATTCTTAAAAAAATTGTTTGATAACAATGCTGAAAATGAGCAACTGACAAAAATTATACAGACTTTACAAAATGGTTATGAGAAATTGTCAAGAAGAATCTAGCTTTGAAAAGTAATTTGAAAGCTGTACAGATAGTCACTACGGAAGACAAGGCAGCCCTGATAGATAATATTAAAATCTTTAGGATTATATACAAATGACAAGAACAAAAAACTGATTTAATGAAGGCTTTGGAAGCACTCACTGTTCAGGAGGTTCAGACCCTACAAAAAGCAACTACTAACAGATTCCAAGCATTAGAAGAACTTATTAAAACTCATTAAAAAAGGGTGTTGAAACACAGACTAAAGAAGTTAGAGGGGAGTCAAACTCACCATTACCTTACAGAGTTAGAGATGAGCTGCCTAGGGGTGTTAGCACGGCTGCCATGATTTACCCTGTTAGTGTTTCTGAAAGGCCAGCAAATAACAATTATCCTGAAGGATATGCAGACTGAAATGGGAACCTATAGATATGTATATGAAAGATTTAAAAAATACTAAGGAAGCAGACATTGAATATGTGATCCTCTAGGAATAGAATTAGTCCAAATGACTGGAATCAATTAGTCTCAGCAGTATTAGAATATAGTCTTCAGTTACAATGGAAAAGCTGGTTGAGAGAAGCAGCTAAGGCCCTTGAACAGCAAGGTAAGATTAGAAGTTTTGAGATTTCCCAAGATCAAGTATTTGGCGAGGGCCATTATGTTGATGTAAATAATCAGGCTACATTTGATGAACACACCTTGTCTCTTTGCCATATAGCAGCCTTAAATGTTTGGGATAAGTTTCAAGAGTCAGGAAAAAGAACTGAGTTATTTATAAAAGTTATACAAGATTCAAAAGAACCCTTCACTAACTTTTTGCAAAGATTAACTAATGCTGTAAATAAAATGATATCAGATCCAGAAGTTAGACAAGTACTAGTTGAATCCTTGGCTTTTGAAAATGTTAATTTAGAATGCAAAGATAATTGTGCCTTTAAAGATCAGATCGGCATCCATAGAAGAATGGATCCAACACATAGTCAATATCGAATCTCTTAACTATAGTGATGAGACTTGGGTAAGAGAGGCGATTTCCAAAGGCTTGAAGACACCAAAACGTCAAATGTTTTAATTGTGGTAAACCAGGCCATCTAAGAAGAAATTGCAGACAGGGCATTCCTAGAAACAGTGTTTGTTCTAGGAATGACCCAAACAGAAGGCCCCAACCTTCTGGATTACGCAGAAGATGCAGCAAAGGCAGACATTGGACCAATGAATGTAGATCAATAAGAAACAAACAAGGCAACCCTTTACCATTGTGAAACACCTTGAGGGGCCTCTCACAGACCCCCATGTCAAATGTGGTCCAGTCATTCCCAATCACTGTTGAGGAAACTCGTCTACAGAACAATTAGAGGACCCAGTGCCTATTGTAAAAAACCATACAGCTCTGGATAATAGAACAACTTTAGAAGATGAATAAAAAATTCCAGGAAAAAACATAAAACAAATATTTTGGCAGACTTCTATAAGTAATCAAAGATCAAAGCTTAGAGTACATATAAATGGCATTGTAATTGAAGGTCTATTCGACACAGGGGCAGATGTGACTAAAATTACACAAGAATCATGGCATCCATATTGGCCTCTTCAGGAGGTAGATGTTAAATTCTTAGGGACTGGAACCCTATCTCAGGTAAAACAAAGTACAAGACAGGTTGTATAGGGCCAGAAGGACAGAGAGGAAGGCTCAGGCCATATGTGGCTAATGTAGCAGTGAATCTATGGGGTCATGGTCTGTTGCAGCAATAGAATGCCCAGATTAATATTTCTCTAGTATCAGAAACAGACCATAAACCAACTCTGGTTTCTGGGAAGAATATTACAAGGCACTATAAAAAAAGTTACCAACCATTCAGGCTGTACAAAAACAGGGCACAATAGCTGTTGATCTCTCAGAGGTACCAGGGGCCCTACCCTTAAAATGGTTAACTGACAAACCTGTCTGGGTTGGGCAGTGGCCTATGACATCAGAGAAACTACAGGCCTTAGAACAGCTGGTTCAGGAGCAGCTAAATGCTCAACATATTGGAGAATAAACCAGTCCTTGGAATTCTCCTGTTATTGTTATTTTAAAAAATCTGAAATATGGAGAATGCTGACAGATCTGAGAGCCATAAATAAAATAATTCAGTTGATGAGCTCTCTACAGCCTGGAATGCCTTTGCCTTCTCTGTTACCTAAGAGTAGCCAACTGAAAAGACTGTTTCTTCACTATACCTCTACAAGAAAAGGATAAGGAAAAATTTGCCTTCACAGTGCCTTCTTATAATTCTCAGCCTGTTAAAAGATGTCAATGGAAGGTTCTCCCACAGGGAATGTTAAATAGCCCCATCCTGTGCCAATATTTTGTGCAAAAACTGTTGGGACTAATTTGTGTACAGTTTCCACAATCTATAATTTACCATTATATGGATGATATCTTATTAGCTGATTCATATGTCGATACTTTAGAAAAAATGTTTGAAGAAGTAAAGAAAGTTTTGCCTCACTGGGGATTACAAATTGCTCCTGAAAAATAGAAAGAGGGGATTCTATTAATTACTTAGAATATAAAATAGGTTTCCAAAAATTTGACCCCAAAAGGTACAAATTAGGAGAGATTGATTGCAAACTCTTAAAAACTTTCAAAGATTGCTAGGAGACATTTCCAATCTATGGTCCACTATTGGGATAAAAAAATGATGAACTGAGTAATCTGTTCCAAATCTTAAATGGTGACAAGGACTTAAATAGTCCAAGAGAATTATCAGCTGAAGCTGAGAGAGAATTGGCTTTGGTGGAAAAGAAATTACAGAATGCACATGTGGATCATGTGGATCTGAAGCTTGATTGCATTCTAGTTATATTACCCTCCAAGCATTCCCCTACAGGGATTTTTAATGTAGAGGGAAGATATTATTTTGGAATGAACATTTTTACCACATAAATAAAGTAAGAAATTAAAAACATATGTGGAAAAATTTTCTGATTTGATTCTAAAAGGAAAATTAAGACTTCCTCAATTGTCAGGAATGGACCCAGTAGAAATTGTAATACCTTTAACTAATGAAGAAATCTCCTCTTTATGGGCAGAAAATGAATATTGGCAAAGAGTTTGCAATATTTTTTTTGGGAGAAATTAACAACAGATATCCCAAAAGCAAGAGACCTCAATTCATAAAAAGAACCAGTTGGGTACTTCCTCACATCATATGGGAAACACCAATCTCTGGAGCCCCTATATTCTACACTAGCAATAAATCAGAAAAGGCAGGATATAAATCAGGAAACTTAAGCAAAGTGGTTTAAAGCCCTTATGATTCTGTGCAAAAGTCAGAATTGTATGCCATTCTCATGTTATTAATGGATTTTACATTATCTTTCAATATAGTTACTGACTCTCAATATGTAGGAAGAGTTGTTTTACATATTCAAACAACCGAATTTATTACTGATGAAACAATTTTCTTTATTTATACAATTACAGGAAATACTCAGGAATAGGAATCATCATATATATGTGATGCATATCAAAATTAAGATTTGATTTGAACAGGAGAGACTTTTTAATAAGGAAAAGTGATAGCTCATCAACCAATCTGGACAAGCAGGACACAAGGAAAAGTGACTGCTGAACCTTGCCAAGCCAGGGTAAGACAGTCTTTCAAATTTTCCTGCTTCTGAAAATGGTCTGTAAGATATTCTAGGCCTATATTCAACGTTGGATTCCCTAACATTGCAGAGAAACATTGGGTGACTGTTCAGGCAGCCAGCTGTTTCTGTCACTTTTTGCATTTTTCAGGAGTTGCCTGCTTGCACTTCCTGCTTACTCAGCTAATATTATTTTCCTTCTCAGGTCTTAGATGGGGTTGAAGATTAGATAGTTATAGTTACAATCCTCTCATATCTTAGCTAAGGGCATATTAAATACAAGAGTTAGACTCTTCAGGACAGGACAGCCATTGGAGTAATCTCTGTAATTTGCCAATTACCTATGATCTGGACATTTAGAATGTGTTTTTTGCTTGATGTTGCTCTTATAAGTTGTTGTTCCCTTTTTGTTTGCCTTTGTTGGCCTACAATGGTATCAAGAGCTATAGACATCAACAGACTGGCTGAGGTAGGGCCATGGACTCAGACATGGCCCTCAGCAGCAGCCTTGGCCCTGATGACACCATGCTGTGTGATGTATGGCAAATGTGTTGCTAATTAATCAATAAAACACTGATTGGCCGTTGGCTAGGCAGGAAGTATAGGCGGGGCAAGGAGGAGAATAAAGCTGGGAAGTGGAAGGCTGAGTCAGAGAGACACTGCCAGCCGCCATGATGAGAAACAGCTTGTGAAGATGCCGGTAAGCCACGAGCCATGTGGCAAGGTATAGATTAAAGGAAATGGATTAATTTAAGCTATAAGAACAGTTAGCAAGAAGCCTGCCACGGCCATACAGTTTGAAAGCAACATAAGTCTCTGTGTTTACTTGGTCGGGTCTGAGAGGCTGTGGGACTGGCAGGTGAAAGAGATATATCCTGACTGTGGGCCAGGCAGGAAAACTCAAGCTACAAATGGCGTCCAACGTGGTGGCAAGAGTTTCCACCTAAAACCTGAAAAAAGATTCTAAAACGGAGCTAAAAACAGCTTCCTAATTGTCTCTCTCAAATGAGCGGCAGCTACTGGTTTGAGCTATTGGCGGGTTCCTAGCGCGTGTGCTTGATCTGCAGTAGGGCGGAAATGAGGCCTCTGCAAGTGGCACATTAAGCTGCATGGTGGATTTAGACATTGCTAGTATAAAACAAAAAAAGAAGTTTCTGGACTACATGCTGCTTGGATAAAAGCATAGACCCACGATAGCTCCCAGAGCTGGCGGTAAACATAGCCATGTTGGGAAGCTGAGGTGGGCAGAGCCAGCAGCCACAGCTGCTGCAGTTTAAAGCAATAGATTCACAATAAGACAGATTCAGATGTAATAGTTTACAATGTGTGTAAAAGATACGTAGGCTTGAAAGAGACAAAAAAGGTGATATATATAGAGTTATAGAAACAAATACATAGTTTTAAAAAATAAAGTCTTTAAAGAGACAGTAAAATTAATATAAAAAATAAGCCATGTGAAGATGACTATTACACAGAGAATCTGGATTGTGTTGTCTTTGGAATTTTTAACTGCAGAAAAACATTTGATTGTAAAAGCTGTTGAGTTATGCCAAAATGTATATTTTAAAGGTACCTTGACTTCAAAATTTGGATATAAGGATATGTTGCTTTGGAAAGGAGTCTCTGCTTTTGTTCCCACAGAAAGCCAAAGGCTATGGAATTGTTCCAGATTAAGATACATCAGGTTTGACCAGCCAAGACCCCCTGAAGGTCTCCAATGACACCATGGCCCAGATGATCCAACATCCAGAATGGTTTGAAGGCATCTGGCTCAGATGATACAGCCTCATGGACTATTCCATAATTCTAAAATTTTCTTTGTTTCCCCATAAGATACAGCACCCCCCTCCAGCAGGAAGTAGTAAGAGAAGCTACGCCCAAATTCCCAAATGATATGTAATTTTACTTTGTTAAGGTTAAAAACCTTCCTTTTTGAAAAAAAAAAAAGGGGGGGGGGAAGTGCTGTGTGATGTATGGCAAATGTGTTGCTAATTAATCAATAAAACACTGATTGGCCGTTGGCTAGGCAGGAAGTATAGGCGGGGCAAGGAGGAGAATAAAGCTGGGAAGTGGAAGGCTGAGTCAGAGAGACACTGCCAGCCGCCATGATGAGAAACAGCTTGTGAAGATGCCGGTAAGCCACGAGCCATGTGACAAGGTATAGATTAAAGGAAATGGATTAATTTAAGCTATAAGAACAGTTAGCAAGAAGCCTGCCACGGCCATACAGTTTGAAAGCAACATAAGTCTCTGTGTTTACTTGGTCGGGTCTGAGAGGCTGTGGGACTGGCAGGTGAAAGAGATATATCCTGACTGTGGGCCAGGCAGGAAAACTCAAGCTACAACACCATGGCCCTAGGTGACAGTGTTAGCCACTTCATGGCCTTGGCGATGGCAGCACAGCCCTTGAACATCAACATGGTCATAGGTTGTGGGCTAGACCCTGGGCATCCATGTGGCCTTTGCCGTGGGCCACTGGACATCAACATAGACTCCATCTGTGATAGGACCATGGGCACAGACATGGTCTTAGGCAGCAGCACAGACCTGGATGTCATCATGGCCCTGGGTGTCAGTGTGGGCCACTCAAATTGGCATGCCCATTGGCAGCAGCATGTCCCTCGGACACCAACATGGTCCCACGTGGTCGTCCAGACTACAGGCCTCTGCATGGCCCTCAGTGGCAATGGGAACCACAGGCATCAACTAAGGCCCCTTAGCTGCTTCACAGCCTCAGACCAAGCTGGCCCTTGGCAGTAGCTGAGGCTTGAACATCACCTTGGACTCAGGTGGCAAGAAGGCCATTCACATTAGCCTGTTCCTCACCACACTCACCACTTCAGATCTGCCTCTCTCTCCAGCCCATGAACCACTGTTCTTTCTCTTCCACCTCCCCACCCTTTGCTCACTCAACATAACAGTGTCTGAGGGTCCTGCATGAGAGGCACTGGGCAGGCAGTTTGTGTTAGAGCCCTGCCCCCACCAGCCGCATGGCATGGCGCCTGTTTTTGTTTTGTTAATATGATCACTTAGTGCTCTGAACCTCTTAGCACTGCCTTCATGTGTCCCACAAGTTTTGGAATGTTGTGTGTTCATTCTCAACCATTCCTTGAAGGTTTTCAATTTCAATTTCCCTGACCCGTTTTTCAGTCTGGATTGAGTTACTCAGTTTCCATGAGTTTGTAGACTTTCTGTTGTTTCTGCTGCTATTGATATCCAGTTTAATCCACCGTATCAGATAGGATGGAGGGTGTTATTTCAATTTTCTTCTATCTGTTGAGACTTGTTTTGTGTCCAAGTATGTGGTTAGTTTTGGAGAAAGTTCCATGAGGTGCAAAGAAGAAGGTGTATTCTTTTGGGTTATGGTGAACTGTTCTGTAAATATCTGTTAGGTCCATTTGTTTTATAACCTCTGTTAGGTCCAGCATTTCTCTGTTTAGTTTTATCTGATGACCTGTCCACTGGTGAGAGTAGGATATTGAAGTCTCCCACTATCAGTGTGCGAGGGTCAATATGAGATTTAACCTGCAGTAGTGTTTCTTTCACAAGCTTGTGCTCTTGTGTTTGGTGCATAGATGTTAAGAATTGCAATATCTTCTTCATGGATTTTTTCTTTGAGTGTGTAGTATCCTTCCCCATCTCTTCTGATTAGTTTTGATTTGAAGTCTATTTTGACAGATATTAAAATGTCTACACCAGCTTGCTTCTTAGGTCCTTTTGCTTGGAATATGTTTTTCTAACATTTTACCCTGAGGTAACGTCCATTCTTGATGTTAAGGTGTGTTTCTTGGATGCAGCAGAAGGATGCATCCTGTTTTTGAATCTATGCTGTTAGTGATTTTTTTTTAAATTGGGAAATTCAGACCACTGATGTTGAGAGTTATAAATGAACAGTGTTTGTTGATTTCTGTTATTTTGTTGTGGTGTAGGATTTTGTTTCCTTGTTGTTGTTGTTGTTTTACTGATCTGTTATTATTTATTCCTTATGTTTTCTTATGTGAGGTTAGCCTCTTCAGCTGCAGATTTCCTTCTAGCACCTTCTGCAGGGCTGGGTTTGTAGATAGACATTGCTTAAGTTTGATTTTATCATGAAATGCCCTTCTTTCTCCATCTGTTGTGACTGAAAGTTTTTCTGGGTTTAGCAGACTGAGTCGGCATCTGTGGTCTCTCGGAGTTTGTAGAACATGTGTCCAGGCCCTGCTGGCTTTCAGAGTCTCCATTGAGAAGGCAGGTGTAATTCTAATAGGTCTGCCTTTATACGTTATTTGATCCTTTTTCCTTTCGACTTTTAATATTCTTTCTTTGTTCTATACACTTAGTGTTTTGATTACCCTGAGCCATGAGCAATTTCTTTTCTTGTCCAGTCTCTTTGGTGTTCTGTATGTTTCTTGTACCTTGATAGGCATCTCCTTCTTTAGGTTAGGGACATTTTCCTATATGATTTTGTTAAATATATTTTCTTTGCCTTTGGTTTCTTCTCTTCTTTTATTCCTACTATTTGTAGATTTGGTCTTTTCCCAGTGTCCCAGATTTCCTTGATGTTTTGTTCCTGGGTTCTTTTGGATTTCACATTTTCTTTGAGTGAGGTATCCATTTTTTCTGCCTTGTCTTCAGTGCCCGAGATTCTATCTTCCATCTCTTATATTGATGAGGCTTGCCTCTGAGATTCCTGCTCAAGTTCCTAGTTTTAATCTCCATTTTCCCCTCAGTTTTTTTAATTGATTCTACTTCCACTGGCAGGTCTTGAACTGTTCTCTTCATTTTGTCCTGCTGTTTGTCTTTTTAGATTTGTTAGTAGATTTATTCATTTCCTCTCTAAGGACCTCTAACATGTTCACAAAGGTTATTTTGAAGTCCTTGTCTTATGCTTCAGCTGGGTTGCATTTCTCACATCCTAATTTAATAGGGTTGCTGTGCTCTAGTGGAGACACATTGTGCTGGCTGTTATTGTGTTTTTATGCTGATGTCTAGGCATCTGGGTTTTGGATGGTTGTAATTCTAGGTGCTAATATCTGGTCATGTCTTTGCTGGGTGAATGTTCTGTCCCTTGATTTCTGTTGCTCTTTCTGAGTTTTAGGAGAGTTTGATGGCTGTGGGTCGCCTGGTAGGGAATGCTCCCAAGATCCTGCCACGTGTGGCCATTGTGGGTTCCAGGTAGAATGTGTTTCTTGATATAGGAAGCTGACACTTAGGAATGGAGGTGGGCTAGAAGGGAGGGCTGAGGGGGTCCATGGCAGTGGGGAAAGCAGGGCATTCCACCAGGATCTGCTTAGTCTCCTGGGAATGGGGGCAAAGAGGGAAGAGAGGCCGCAGCAGGTAGTGTGTTACAGACTTGGGGGTGAGACTGAAGGATTGGATTTGGAGGGGAGGAGGGAGAGTGAAGGTCTGAGGCTCACTTACCTGCTTCCCTGGCCAGAGGGTTCCCAGGGAATGCCTTGGGAGTTGGTGACTGAGAGAAAGGGATGAGGTGGTGAGTGATATAAAAATTCTTAACAAATTTTCAGCAAATAGAATTGAGATACATAAAAAGCCAACCTCAAAAGGTCACATATTATATGATTGCATTTCCATAACGACAAAATTATAGAGGCACAGAGAAAATTAGCGGTTGCCAGGGGCAAGGGATGTGGTAATGATGGTGGTGGGGAAGAGGAGTGTGAACTTCTTGGGGGTGAAATCACTCACATCTGGACTAACTTTCTCACTGATCTATGCTTGTGATAAATGCTATAAAGTTATTCACATCATGTGCCTGGATGTTTTCTAGATTCCAAACTGTCTTACAGGCTTGGGAGAGATGGCCATTAGCAGAAAATGGGGAAAGGACACAGGAAGTCCAGATGGTCCCTGCAGCTTTCTGTGCATCTGTTTATGAACAGTCTTTTAAGAAAATCACGGGTGGTTGCTAAGAGCTGCAGCCACTCCCTCCTGCTTCTAAAACAGAACTCTGCACCATGACAGCAACGAGCCATCCCTCGGCCCTCAGCTTTCCAACTCAGTCATTTCCCTGTCTCTCCTTCCCCTGCTTTACCACCGCTGGATGAGCTGCATCTGGAAAGGGCAGCACGAAGGAGATTGCCTTGGTGTGCCTAGGGTAGATTTAGTCTCTCCTGCAAAGATGCTCATGGTTTCAAGCCAGAATCCCTGTGGCTGGTTTGGAGTCCACAGCTCTGAGCTTGGGATGTGACAAAAAGCTAGTATTGCTGGCTGGAAAGCAGTCACAGGAGCCGAGGGTGGCAGGGCTGGAGAGTGGAGTGGCTGAAGCAGACAGGAGCTGAGGACCAGCAGTTGTAGTCAGAACCCAATGACTTCCAGGATCCATTGCTCTTGGAATTCTGAATGGCTCTAGGAACAGACCACTGAAAGTAATGGGTCCCTCTAAGGTATTCTCTCTTTGCCTAACAGCTACCCTGTGAAATATTTAGAGGAATCCGGCATTCTGCAGCCCAGCGAGGAGCCCGCCACAGGCAACCCCCACAATGGAGTCTTCTGTCTCATCTGCAGGAAGTCATCAAGGCAGAGCTCACATCTGTGCATTTGTGAGATGTCGGATCAGGGTACATGAAGACTTCCTTTGGCCTCAGCCCCAGCGCTTGCTCTGACTGTGCCTGAGAGCTGTGTCCTCACACATGCGCAGTGAGTTCAGAAAGGCTGACCTTGGGAACTTATATTCCACTAAAAGCGATTTGCTCCCAGCGTCATGGTTGACCAGGATGCCCAGCCATTCTCTTACAGGTGTATTTCTGTGAAAATTGCTTCTCAGAAGTCAAGCTAATTTACAGCAGGGTATGTCTTTGATATCCTAATTCAGTCTAGACATCTTTTTTCCTACTTCACCTCAAAGCCTGTCTCTTTATGGGAGCCCAGCTGTCAATCATTCTCAGCCCTCAGAAAGGACTCAGCATTCTCATGGGGGAGGCATCCATACGCTCTGCCTTCTTGTGTGCTAGACTGGAGCCATGGAAGCCCAATACTGCCCCTAGTACCCAACTACTTGGTTGCGTCTCTGTCCAGCAGGTTGACTCCCGTCAACAATCTCATTACAAGCCAGACTCAGTTCAGTGACCAGTGTCAGGGCCCTTCATCTACTCACCTCAATAAAAACTTAAGGCTCAACTTGCTGGCTCCAGTCTCTCACTAAACCCAGGAAATGAGAGATAATGCTCATGCTGTGCCAGGAGCCCTGCCCTGCACTGAAGAGCGAGCCTGCAGCATGGTGGATTCAGAAGCCACCAAGCTTCCTAATCCAGGCTGAGGCAGTTGTACCTGAAGCCTCTGTAATAAAACTCTAAGTCCTAAGGATAAGATTTTTAAAAAAGTGGTGCAGGAGCTCACCAAGAAATATCCAGAATATTTCTTGGAAGGACCAAAGTTTCTATTACCATTTCTTTGGTAGTATTTTCACACAATGTGCACACGATGGTCTTAAATGCCTGGGCAAAATTCTAGACAGATTCACAGCATTTGTTTTCTTTTAAAGGTTTGTTTATTTCTTACATATGAGTGTTTTTCCTGCATATGTGTCTGTGTACCACATGTGTGCAGTGCCCAAAGAAGTCAGAAGAGAGCGTTGGATGCCCTGGAGTTGGAAGTACAGGTGGTTGAGTCAATATGTGGGTGCTGGGAGCTGAACCCAGGTCCTCCCAAGAACAACCAGCACTTTGAGCCATCTCTCTAGCCCCCAAATTCACAGTATTTGTTCATGGTCCACATGCTTCAGAGTCTGTGGGTTCTGTCCACACATGCACGGTTCTAGGGAGTCTCAGTGAGGTTCGTGACGTGGGAGAATGGGATGAGTAGATGCCATGGTCAAATGTAAATTCCTTTATGTTAAGGCAAGTGTAGCCATTTTCAGACTGGCAGATGCCTCTATAGGTAAAGCAATTGCCCTGCAAGCGATCGGAGGACCTGAGTTCAAATCTCTTGAACTTATGTAAGGCCAGACACAGTAGGGTGTGCCTATAATTTCAGGGTCCTTATTGTGAGATGAGGGTGGAGACAGGAGACTTCAGAAACTTGAGGGTCAGCTAGCTTAGAGAGGCCCACTGCAAGGAGACTCGGGTTCAAACCAGGTATAAAGTGAGCAATTGAAGGTGCCCTCTGACCTTCACATGAGCACTGTGGCACACATGCACCCCTCCCCTGCATGTACATGCCTTTTTGAGCACACATGAACACACACACACACACACACACACACACACACACACACACACACCGTGGATGGACCCAGAGGGTCAACAGCTGAGGTTGTCTTTTGGCCTGCAGACACAAAGGCACATTGAACCTGCACACACACATGTACCTATATCCATGAACATGTACATACACAAGGGGGCTGGAGAGATGACTCAAGTGTTAAGAACACTAGCTTCTCTTCCAGAGGACCATAGTTTTCACCTCAGCACCCACGTTGGTCCCCTCATACATGGACACACATCTTCCACCTCCGAAGTCCACAATACTCATTTCTGGGAAAGGCTCAGCACAAGATTGAGCCAAGAACTGTCCATACTGATTCCAAGATCAGAGAGTTGTACTCACAAATCTCTAGCATTTAATTAGAGTCATGGGAATCACTTATCCATAGGTTTATAGCTTGTACTTATTTCTAATAAATGTTACTACGTAACTGAATTCCCCAGTCAGCTTTCTGAAAAGGAGTGCCCAGGAATTTGTATCTGGAAACACTTATTCTCTCTTTTGGATTTTAGACTCAACAGAAACCAGACAGATGGAGGAAAGGTACTTAAACACAAAGCCTGAAGCTGGGTGGGCAGAAACAACCTTGAGTAAAACAGCTCTGGGCAGTCGCTTAGAGCTCCAGCTGCTCACACTTAATCTCAGGGAGGGCAAGGATGGGGGACGGTCTTCGGAACAGCCCAGAAGTCAGCAGGGTGAGCGATGAGGGAGGGCGGCAGCTGGAAGAGAAGCTGGGTAGCTGGAAGAGAAGCTGGGTAGCTGGAAGAGAAGCTGGGCAGCTGGAAGAGAAGCTGGGAAGCTTCTGTGTTTTCTTGTTGACTTCTGAGCAGCAGTGGAAGGAGGGGGAGCCAACACCTGCACTAGCCACACTGGTCTGAGCAGAAATTCCAAGTTGACATTCAGTCGCACATCCAGGAAGTCATGACTTGATTCAAAGCCTGCCAATACGCATCAGGTTCAGTGTGACAGCCATGTCTCAATCAGACTTGAATTATTTCTTTTGGAAGAAATAAATTTATTATTAAGAAATTAAGACTTTGAATGGATAATTCACTATTAAAAACAGAACCGAATGTGTGAATGAAAACCCTCCCGAAAATCTGTTTCTGATCCTGAAGGGCATCTGTGTTCAGTTTTATTTCTGTAGGTGTAAAATTTCTGCAGCAAGCAAGCAAAAATAAAGCATTTTGTTAACTGCCCTCATGTTTGCTTTAAAAGTGTGTGTGTGTGTGTGTGTGTGTGTGTGTGTGTATGTGGTGTGTATGCTGAATTCGTGTGTATGGACCCATGGATGTGAATGTGCATGCTGCTGCACTCACCTGTGTGTGCACATAGACACCAGAGGTCAATGTTGAGTTCCTTCTTCAATTGCTTTCCAGTTAGCTTTTCTTTTGTTTTTAGATTAATTTTATTTTTGCTTATGTTTGTGTGTGTGTGCATCAGTCTGTGAGTGTGTGTCACATGTGTCCTAGTGCCCATGGACACCAAAAGTGGTTGTCAGATTCCCTGGAGCTGGAGTTACAGGCAGGTAGACAGGAACCAAGCTCAGGTCTTCTGCAAGGGCAGCCTGTGCCCTTAACTGCTGAGCATCTCTCAGCCCTCTTTATTCATTTCTTTAGAGACAGTGTCTCTCTCTGAACCAGGAGCTTGCTGCTTTCAGTAGATTGCTGGCCAGCAAGTCCCGAGATCAGCCTGCCTCCACCTGCAAGTTGTGGGGGTACAGGGATAATGATTAGCCTGGGTGCTGGCGGTCCAAAGCCAGATCCTCAAGGGTTGTCCACTGAGCCGTCTCCCCGGCCCCAACCTAACTGTAATGACACCCTGCTTTTTACTTTTGTTCTAACCTCCCCTTCCTGAATGTGCCTTCAAAATCTCAAGTGCCTCAAGTGACTGTTTTCTTCCTCTAGCTGTAGCCTTTAGTTGTGCGAATGGGCTGTAATTTAACCTGTCCCTTGCAGATGCTACTTCTTCCAGTCTTTCTGATATGATTAATTACCTTCCTCCCCATCATTCCAGAGCACACACATCCTTAGGTGAACACTCACTCCTAAGTGGACCTGTGTTTACAGCATGTGGTTTGGGTAGACATTACCACATGGCTTCATTCTTAACTGTGCCCTGATAGTAAGTTTCCATTCTTGCCAGTTCTCCGTAGATCAGGATAAATGCAAAAACACAGTTATAACCTCCGGAATAAGAGATAGTTTATTCTGGAACCAAATATAAGCAACCATGGCTCAGGAGTACACACTCATGTGACTCTAAATACCATGTTCCAATGTGGTAAGTTTCACCAAGTTTTTATAGTAACAGAACAAAGAAAGTCATAAATTAAGGTACATTGAAAGCACACTGGTAGGGCCAGCGGGGTGGCTCAGAGGCGGCTTGCTGTCAAGCCTGAGAATCTAAGTTTGTGTTTGATCACTGGGATTCATTCATGGTCAAGGGGAGAACTGATTCCTCACTATTGTCTTCTGATACCTGTGCATATGTGCACATGTGCACACACACATATACACATGTGAACACACATAAATGTATTGGAAAAAAACACTGGTAGGAATATCGAGTAGGTGGATTAAATCAAGGCAAGGAACTCTCTGCCATGAGGCTTAGATGCTACCCGACACTCTTAGCCTTCGAGATGGGGGAAGCTGGGTTTGTTCATTCCCAAAGGTTTTTCCCTCATCTTCACAAACATGCTAGGCTGCTCAGAAGTGGGTAATAAGTGGGTATCAAGGGAGCTAAAGGCAGCCTGAGATAAGTTGTCTCCCAACTGGTAACACTCCGGCTTTCCACCATCACTAAGTTTAAACAAGTCAGCTTGTGGAACGTGTAACACAGGTGTGGCTTTTCCCCACTGGAAACTTCACAGCAGAAGGTTTCTGTGAGGCACGCGTGCACACACACATGTGCGCACACACACACACGCAGGCATACACACACACACACACACATACACACACACACACACACACACACACACACACACACACACCCTTCAGACACCACAGGAATAGGGTCAGAACACAGGAGAGGGTATAGACTTCACAAGGGACTTTCACAAACAGGAGTGTTGCAGAAGGCGGCATAATTTACAGGGAGGTGCAGCAGAGACGCCCCTGCTAAGAAGAAGGACTGCCCGTGACTTAGATTAATTTGTCCAGGACATGAGAATTCGATTTTCTTTGATTATAGATTTAGTTCAGCTCCTCTCATCCCTGAAAATGGGGACTCTGGTGGGCTCTCCAGATGTGGTCCTGCCTCTGTTATGGGATTCTAATCCTTATATTTCAAACAGAACCATGTTTCTCTACAAAAAAAATCCAGCTGTTGCCATTGCTGTTGCTATTGTGGCTACAGCAATGGACTCCTTGTTTCTGAAGAGACTGGTCAAGAGGAAGACAGGACAACCAGTTGGCTCACACAGGCTCCCTTCACACACGGGGGCTGGAGTTCCTCATTTCACCTCAGAAAGTATTTTGAGTGATAGAGCTTGCAGGAATGCTCTGGGTGCTGGCACAATTGTCTGCTGCTTCTTTGGGTTCAGCTAATCGGACTCAGTCCTACTGAGAACACTGGAGACATGTTTGCCTCACCGAGGCAAGAGACCTGGGATCCCTTGCCAGTAACAAATGGACTCATGATGTAGCCAGAATCAATTGCCAGAAAACTTCTGAAACTTGAAGCTACCCCCATCTTTCCGTCTCTGTCTCTGTCTCTGTTTCTCTTTCTCTCCACAGACATTGCTCGAAAGTTTCAGGCCATCTGATAGAGACAGGGAAGTATTGACAATGTCAGGCTGGAATGTCATATGCTGTAATGCCTCCTAGGCATGACACTGTGCCCTGGAAGCAAATTGCAGCCATAATGCGCAAGCAGCCACAGAGATAGAGTGCCAGAAAAGACTCGAGCTGTTTTAGCAAGATTCTACAAATAAGATGCTTGGCACAATTGATTTACTCCCTCTTATTACTCCTGGGAAGATACTCATCAGAGTGGAAATTGGTTCTATCTGAGGCACAAGTTTCTCAAGCAATATCCTAAGATACAGTCGCTCTTACAGATCCAACTAAGCTCCATCAACGTCGCCTGCAGGTTAAAAGGGTCCTAGACTCCAGGACATAACTAAGAAGAAGACCTAAGGCTGATGAGAAGGACACCACAGCCTGGGGACACGGGCTTGCACTGCAGGAGCCTTCAGATCTTGGAGGGAGAGAGTTTGGAGCGGAACAGGAACTTAGTCGAGGGGACCCAGGTGGAAGAAAATGGATGTTTGGTTTGGATGTGTTTGGGTGTGTCCGTGAAAGGTTCACTGAGGCTCAGTACCAGTGTGGTGATGCTGAGAGGCCCTCTGAAGTCCAGTGGGAGGTTTACAGCTATGGGGAGCCCTGCCTTGGCAACTACCCAGCTACTTCTCATGAGAGAGTGATGGTATCTGAGAAGAAGAAATCTATCAGATTGGCCTGTGGCCATGTCTGTGGGACACTTTCTTGATGGCTGATTGATGTGGGAGGGTCGGACCTACTGTGGGTGGTGTCAACCCCAGGCATGTGGTCCTGCTCTGCATAAGAAAGAAAGCAAGTCAGAGGAGCAAGCAGAGAACACACAGGGTTCCTCCCTGGCCTCTTCTTCAGTTCCTGCTGCCGGATTCCTGCCCTGGCTTTCCTGGGTGGTGCAATGGAAAGTCAAAGCTGAGACAGACCCCTCCTCCCCTGCGCTGGTTTTAGTCAGTGTTTTACCACATCAACAAAGAAGCACACTAGGACAGGGATCTTGCATTTTTTCTTATAAAGAGTTGTGAAGACGAGCAAGAACAGGCCTCCCCTCTCTGGCTTCCTACCTCCCTCTTCCTTGGGAGATTGTCCCTCATGGGCCTCACCACACCAGACCCTTGAGTGTCTAGAATGGTGAGCTGAATAAACCTCTTTTCTGGATAAAGCACCCAGCCTCGGCCTTTCAGTTATAGTAACAGAAAACTGACTAATACGGTAGGTGTGTCTGACTCACAGAGTGGCTAAGAAAAGCAGTCTATACAATTATAATTCCTTTTCTCATAGACAGCACATTTGCCAATAGCTCTAGACTGACTATGAAAATCACTATAATGGATATCATGTACCCCACAAGCCATGGAGAGGCTATGGTTGACTCAAACTTCATTAGTTAGCCACTTTCCAGAAAATGCTGGATTCTTCATGGGCACCCGTTGGAACCACACTGAACAACTTAATTTAGGGAGGGCCAAGTGGCTTCAGGGTTTAAAGCAGCAACAGAAGCCTGCGGCCGATGGAGAGAGCATGGCGGTCTGCAACGGGAGCATTTCTTCTCGGTACCAAGCCCCACCTAGCTGAACTGAGACAAGGCCAGACAAATGCTTATTCATGGAAGCGAGACTAATGAGGGCCCTGGATTTGGGTCTGGATGGCAGAGCAGACTGTTCTAGCCACAGGTACTCCACGACCTTGGTGTCAATATTACATGAGCTCATTCCCGCCAGCATTGCCGAGTTGAGTGTGGGTATTTGCCTGCATTAACTATTCTTCATCATGGCTCAGTGACTTACTCTTCTCAGTTTTGAATTTCAATAAGCAGCAGGAAGGAGTTAGCTTGGAGATTCACTTGCCTTTTTCTAGAAGAAAGGCACCCCTTCCCCCACCCCTACCCCACCCCCAAACCCCGGTGTTCTCACACCCATTTCTTCCTTCAGGCAGTCTGATGTTCTCCATCCCCAGCATTCTCTCCCCTGTTCCCCCCTCAGGCAGTCTGATGTTCTCAGGATGTGACTGTATCTGAGTTCCTAGGATTGCTGGCTGAAGCCTGTCATGTTCATCTTTAAAATAATAGGCATGGTTTCCCCGTCTTTACTAGTACCTAGGCTGTGTGACATCGTTAATTACTGGGAGCCATCTTCACCAAGTGCCTGTGTGTTGACAAATACTTCAGACTTCTCCATGTCTTTGTAGTCTAACTGAAGACAGGCAAGGATGAACATCAGACTTGTCAAGTTCAGGGGAGGAGGGAGCACAAAACTCTTCTGCGTGAGCACGCTCTCAGGCCTGGAGTAGCTGCTCTGGGTGGGTTCACAGTCAGAGATGAGAAAGCTGTGCTTAGCATCATTCTCCTGAATATATCATGTGCCCTAGCAGAGCTCACTAACCAGAGTGGGGAAGGAGACCAGTGATGCTTTCATCAGTTCACAAAGCACAAGATGTTCCAAACCCATCTTGCCAACAGTATGGAGTGGACAGCGTCAGCAGGTGTGAGCTTATTTCTCTTTTCTTTAGTCATTATAGATGGAACCCCTTTTTACCAGGAGCACCTCAGAATCCAGGCTCTTAAACAAAGCAGGTGGATTATCAGGTCCTGAGAAGGGAGCTCAGTTGGTGAAGTCCTTTGACACATGTTCCAGTTTTGTTTCTGTTGCTGTAACAAATACCCTGGTAAGAAGCAACCCAGGGTAGGAAAGGGCTTATTTGGCTCATAACTCCAAGTTACAGTTTTGGGGAATTTCAAGTCAGGAACTCAAGCTGCCAGTCATATCACACCCATAGTCAAGAGCAAAGAGAATCAACTCATCTTTGCTAGCTTGCTTCACTCTTAGACAGTTCAGGGCTCAGCCTAAGGAATGGTGCCACCCACAGTGGGCTGAGTCTGCCTACATCAATGAACCATCAAGATAATCCCCTACAGACATGCCCACAGGCCAACCTAAACTAGATAATTCCCCACTAAGACTCTTTCCAGGTGATTCTAGGTTGTGTCAAGTTGACAAGTTAGAGTAACAGAACACACAGGCGTGAGGACCTGGGTTCAATTCTACAGAGATTCCATAAAAAATGTTAGGCATGGTGGCTCATGCTTGTAATCTCAGCGCTGAGAAGGCAGAGGCAGGAGGGTCTCTGGAGTTCACTGGCCTGCTAGCCAGACCTACTGGGCAAGCTTCTGGCTAGTGTCTCAAAAAGCAAGGTAAACAACTCCCAAGGAACAACACCCAAAGCTGACCTTTGATTGACACACAGGCACACATACCTTGATACCCCAGGGTCTCAAACAGTATGAGCTTTTCCACCAACTGGCCCTGATGCCGTGGTTTCCAGAGTTTTTGAATGACAAGCACTCAGTGCAAGCTAACTGAATTAAAATCTGTTGTGAAGCTTGTGCTGATACAATACGATATTTCAGTGTGAAGCTGCCCTTTTCCCTTCCTCGCTGCCAAGTAGCTCTTCAAAACCTTTAAACTGTTGAGGAACAGTCTTATAGATCAACTGAAATTTCTTACGGTTGTGTTGAATTTTTACAATCAGGGTCTTTAAATCTGGGTGTTTTAAAATTCACCTGGGAAACTTAAAAATATTCGCTAGGGTGCCAAAATGCTTTGACTTGTAAGAGTAGTAAAGAGGACAATGGTTTAAAGCATACTCTGGAAACAGGAAGACATCGAAATCTCTCCCCATAAAAGAGGGAGAAGAATTGAACACATCGGAAGGTCTTCAATGAAAACAGTGACAGAAGTAGCTGCTGGTGTGGCTGAGGAGAAACTGAGTCACCCGTGCAGCTGTGTGAATACAAACCATGTAAGTAATTTAATTTTGTTAAGCTTTGTCTAAAATGTGTTTTTTAATTTAATTGATGCATGGTAACTTATGGGCTAGTGGGACTTTTCTTCCTTAATCTGTCTCTTCTTCCCCTCTGACATCTCCCTTTTTAAAAAAGATACTGCTTCATTTTATGTATGTGAGTGTTTTGCCTGCATGTACATACGTGCACCACGTGTGTGCAGTGTCCACAGAGGTCAGAAGAGCATTGGATCCCCTGGGATTGGAGCTACAGGCAGTTGTGAGCTGCCATTGGGAATGAACCCGGATCCTCTGCAAGAGCAGCCAGTGCTTGTAACCACTGAGTCATCTCTCCAGCTCCTCTACTCTCTCTGAACCTTCCTTTTGAGACAGGCTCACTATGTAGCCCAGGCTGGCCTTGAACTATCAGCAATCCTTCCTGAGCCTCCCATGTGCTGGGATGACAGGTGTGAGTCATCATGTCTGGCTTATGCCATTTCAATGTACATATTCAATATACAGTGATCATATCGAGCAATGTGCACATCCACTGTCTCAGATAATTACCATTTCTTTGTGTTAAGAAGTCCTCAATGCTGGCTGCTTTTAAATAGCATTAATTGTTATCCACCGGAGTTAGTGGAACATAACTTAGAAGTTACTTCGCTTACCCTTCTGCAGCATAGTGCCTGCTACCCTCTTCCCGTGACCTCTCCCCAGGCTCTGGTCATCTCTCTCTCCTCATCACTTTGCAATCAGCTCTTCAGATCCCACAGATAAGTGCAAGCATGCTGTATCTGTCTCCATGTCTGACCTGTCTCCTCTGACAGTCTTCTCCTGTTCCCTGCAGTGTCTACAAATGAAGAAGCTGCACTGTTCTTGACTGAATCATATTCCATGGTGTATAAGGACGTCTTCCTTATCTGTCTACCTGTCCATGGACAGTCCTTGACTGAGTTATATTCCATGGTGTAAACAGACAGTGTCTTCCTTGTTTGTCTGCCTGTCTGTGGATAGTTCTGTCCACCTGCCCATGGACAGTCCTCGACTGAGCTGTATTCTATGGTGTATAAGGACGGTGTCTTCCTTATCTGTCCGCCTGTCTGTGGACATCTGGGTTGACTGCAGTTCACATGTGAGCACAGACATCCCTTCAATAAACATACCTTGGTCCTTTCCAAGGGTTTCCCTAAGTGAGATTACTATATTGTATAGTAGTTATATCTTTTTTTTTCTTTTTGGGATTTTCATGCTGTTTTCCATAACAGATGTACTAATTTATATTCTGACCCACAGTTTCTGAGAGTTCATGTCCTTCTGTCTTTCCCAGAGCTTATATTTGTCTTTTAATAACAATTCTGACTGGGTAATAGGACATAATAAATAGAAAACTTGATTTTGGGGTGGTTTTGCATTTCCCTGATGGCTAGTGATGTTGAGTAGTTTCTTTCTCTTTTTTTGTTTTTTAAAAGAGTCATTATTACTGCATTTAATTACATGCATAAGTGTGCATGTTCATATGAGTGCAGTGTCCATGGAGTCCAGAAGAAGGTGTCAGATCCCTTGGAGCTGGAGTTACAGGTGGTTGTGAACCACCCAACATGGATGCTGGGAACCAAACTCGAGTCCTCTGGAAGAGCAGCCAGCCCTTCTAGCCACTGAGCCATCTCTCTAGATGCTCTTATTTTTTTTTAAAGATTTATTATTTGTATGTATATGTATGTGTATGTGTGTATATATATATATATATATATATATATATATATATATATATATATATATATATATATATATATATATATATGATGGTGGCCTTGGATGCCAAGAGGATGCTAATTTGTGTATCTTACTTAGATTAATGTCTATTCAGGACATTCATTCATGTTTAAAATCAGCTTATAATTTCTGTTGCTGTTGAGTGTAGCTAGAGTTTTCCTGCCTGGCCCACAGTCAGGACAAATCTCTCTTACCTGCCAGTCCCACAGCCGCTCAGACTCGACCAAGTAAACACAGAGACTTATATTGGTTACAAACTGTATGGTCGTGGCAGGCTTCTTGCCAACTGTTCTTACAGCTTAAATTAATCCATTTCTATAAATCTATACCTTGCCACGTGGCTTGTGGCTTACCGGCATCTTCACATGCTGCTTGTCATCGTGGCGGCTGGCAGTGTCTCTCCTCAGCCTTCCACTTCCCAGCTTTATTCTCCTCCTTGTCCCACCTACACTTCCTGCCTGGCCACTGGCCAATCAGTGATTTATTTATTGACCAATCAGCAACACACTTGACATACAGAATATCCCACAGCAGTTGAGTCTTCTGGATCTCAAGGCCTGTCAGTCGGCAGCTGTGAGTTTTCCCTGCGTTCTTTTTGATGGCATCTTTTTTTGAGCAGCAGTTTTCAGAGATGTCAGCCCATTTGCCAACTTCTGCCTTTGCTGCTCATGCTTTTGTGCCACTTCCAAACATCTTTGCCCAGGTCTTTTTCAGGAGCACCCCACGTTTTCCTCTGCTGACTTCATCGTTCTGGCCTTACATTTACGTCTCTTATCATATTGTGTGTGTTCATTTTCCATATGTTGCAAGAGAGGCTCCTGCTTCGCTCTCCCGCATGTGGATGTGTGGCTTTCCTTCTCCCACATAAGCTCTTTCTGCCTTTGTCTGAAAGAAGCAGTCACACCCATAAACATGCTGATTAACGTTAGCGTTTTGTTTTATTTCCTTAGTTTACACGTCTTTTTACATTTTTAAAGAGAATTGTGTGCACGAGTACTGCGTTTGCACCATTTTTGCCCCATTCTCTTCCCCTTCAACTCTTCCCATACCCCCAAGTGGTCAGCTGTGAACGCATAAACATAAGCCACTCAGATGCCCTTGGCAGAGTCTCCTGGAACACGCGTGTGACAGTAATAATTCAAGAAGGAGAGGGACACGTTGGTCTGAATGCTGGTGTCATGTTTAAAATTTTATGTTGAAATAATGGTAGGTGGGTAGGAAGTGCCCCAAACTGGATGTTTCACCTGGGATTCTTCAGTGGCAACAGTTTACATAATTATATTGGAACCAAAAGCAAGAAACGCTGGCCTGGAGACAACGGAGACCTTAAGAGTGCATATCGCTCTTGCAGAAGATCCCAGCACTTACACCAGGGCTCACAATTGCTCCAAGGGATCCAGTGTCCTCTTTTGGCCTCTGTGGGCACCTGTATTCAAGTGTACATACCCACACACAGATGTACAAATACACAGATAATTTTTAAAAATTAAATATATTTTTTAAAAGAAGGAAACAAATGTCAGGTAACCCTCAGGAATTATTTTAATTTTTCCCGTCTCTCAAGCACACATTGGAGTGTGTTCAGTTCCATGCAATGTTAGTCCATGGATAGCTTCCTGTACTATTACCATCGAGATACAGGATGTTCTTCCGTCATGAGCCTCCCTTGCAATCCTTTCTGTAGGCCACACTTCCACCTGAAACCTCTGGCAAGCAATATAACTTTGTTCTTTTAAGAATATTCTAGAATGCTGTGGAATCAGGATATAATTAACTTTTGGAAATTTACCCCCCCCCCCATTCAGTCTAATTCCTCTGAGATCAATTCAAATTCTTGTGTTTATTATTCGTTCATTTTTTAATTACTGAACGGCAGTACTTCATGTACAAATCCATTTCACCTGTTATTCATGTGTGGTTATCTGGGTTGCTGCCAATGCTTAACAAGTATCAATGAAATGTCTGTGACTCTCCATGATTCCTACAGTTGTTCACTTGTATGGCACCTGTCTGGTTAAACTGGAATGAAATGGAGAGACTAGTTTCTGTTCGTCCTGTGTGCTCTACAGGTGCGCGAGCATCTAGCGTCTCACCATCCTCACCATGTGCTTGGTCTAGTCACTGTGTTCCATGTTAGCCTTCTGATTGTGTGTGTGTGTGTGTGTGTGTGTGTGTGTGTGTGTGTTGCATGTGCACCCACAGACGGAGGCCAGAAAATACATCAGATCCCTTGGTGATATGGTTACAGTCTTTTTTTTTTTCTTTTCCTTTTACATCTCCCTGATATGAGTTCTGGAAGTGAATTCCAGTCCTCATATTAAAGCAGCCAACATTCTCTTTTTTGGTAAAGATTTATTTATTTTTACTTTATTGCGTGAGTGTTTTGCCTGCATGTATACATGTGCACCATGTGCATGTGGTGTCTGTCGAGGCCAGAAGAGAATGCTGGATCCTCTGGAACTGGGATTGCCAACAGTTGTGAGCCACCATGTGGGTGCTGGGAACCAAACCTGGGCCCTCTGGAAGAGCATCCAGTGCTCTTAACCACTGAGTCATCTCTCCAGTTCCTGGTGGGTTGTCTTTGTTAGCTTCTTTGAGGCAGAGTCTCATGTAGCCTAGGTTGGCTTTGAACTCACTCTGTAGCAAATTCACCATGTGTTCATGTTCTCATCAGCCACTGATACATCACCTTTCATGGTACACCTCATCATTTGTTGTTGATCATGTTGTAGTCACTTAATTTTTTGCTATTAAATATTTATTACTTGTTCTAGATATGGAAACTTCATTGGATGTGTGATTTATAAATACTATAAAGTATTTATAAATAAATAAATACTATAAATACTATGAAGCTACTCATTTGTAGCTTTTCTTCTATCCTCCTTTAAAAAGAGGATTTATTTTTATCTTTTTGTGTATGCATGCATCTGTGTGTAGGTATGTGCATGTGAGCACAGTACCCACATACGCCAGAAGAAGGCACCAGGGTCTCCTTGGAGCTAGAGGCACAGGTGGCTGCCAACTATCCAGTATTTCAAGAGATCTCAAGTGGGCAGAATGGACATACGAAAGTTTCCAGCTAATATAAAATGATACTCTGTACTCATAGACAACACTTGAACTATAGTACTTAATATATGGCTTACCCTGAAAAAGTACGAATGCAAGCCCAGCTATAGCTCTACAAATTAGAGCAGACCAGCTTTTGCTTTCGGAAAATTTCCATGGGAAGCATGAAGTCGTGCATATAAATACGTTGACATCTTTCAACAGCTGGAAGGGCTCGTTCTGGGCGCGAGCACAGCAGGGAGCAATCAGAGCTGGAAGAAGAAGAAGTGATTGGCGTGCTGACATGCCACCACCATAAGAACTGCAGCGGGAACAATTACATTGCTCAGAGAACACTTCACAATTGGGAGGAAGAGAATTATTCCAGCACTGAAAGATTTCACAGCTGTGCTCCCAAACAAACCTGGAAATGCACATTATAGGTACTGGAAACAAAAGAGCCTATTATTTTGTCTCCTTTTAGGTAAGTGGTAAAGTACTGGGAGGTGGCAGAGCAGAGATTCTAAAGGACAACTCAGGCGCCTTGTCAGCACCCAGGTCCTGCTGGCTGTCGCAGTTAAAAGTGCAGCTCTCTCCCCACAAAGGCGAGGTTGGATGTGCAGTCTCAGCGTGGACTTGCGCGGCTCCTTTCCCTGTATGCACAATGATTGTCTTACAGTGTTGATTCAGGGCTCAGGGAGTTTCGAGCGTTTGTCTGTAGAGACTGAAAGAGCAGCCTCGGGGGTTGGTCCTCACCTTCCACCTTACGCGAGGCAATGCCTGCTGTGGAGCCATGGAATTACAGGAATTCTTTTGTCTGCACCTTCATCTCTCCCTAAGAGATTTGAGGTTATAGATATGAACTACCGCATCCAGCTTCATGCGGCTCCTAGGGATATGAACTCAGGCCCTCATGCTTACCTGCAACCTCTTTACACACTGAGCCCACTCAGCCCCTCCCCCACCAGTCGTTCTGTTTGCTCTGTCTATGGGTTGGGTCACTTATTGCTATACATGGCCATAAGAATTGGATGTATGTCTGAGTCTTTGTATGGCACATAAATGTGTCACAATACAATGCACTGGACCTGGTTCTCAGGTCCTACCCTGTGGGAGCCCCACAAAGATTCCAATTTGTAGTTTGACTCAAGGCCAGAAAGTCAGAGTTTATGTTGCTCTCCAAGGCTTCATAAAAGGGTGCAAAGGCATGGTTACCAGTGTCTTATACTTCAAAGCCTAATCAGAAGATGTTTTGCCATGGTGCGTGGTTACTAGGTGTTTTGAAGGGTCTACACTTGGTTGTACATTTGTGCTTTGTTCTTGAAAGGGGGAGGTTTTTTGCCTCTCCCCTTGCTAATGTATAAAAGGCCTATTAGAATTAAACTAGAGGCTGCTGGGTATTGACCCAGAGCCCTCCCAAAGCTATCCTGTGTCTCTGTCTTTTTTTTTTTTTTCATCTATATTTCTATCTAGCATTTCTCAATTGCTCACTCCCCTCTTCAGGGAACCCTTCAATAGGTTGGGGCTGAACTCCAACACTGAACCCTGACACTACCCCTTACAGAATACTCTAGGTCCTAGAGTGTCTAAACCTTTCCTGGACTGGTGAATCTTTCTTACAAGTATGTAGTTCTTAGCTGCGTTCTGGAGCCTGCTTCAGGGAGACTTTAAGGCACGTGCTGTGTCTTGTTCAGGTTACTGAACTCTGTCTGGAGCAGGGCGCCTTCAGAGCACAGCCTTGAAGTCCTAGGAGACTGTCTCCAATGATTTGGGTATTGGTTCCGAAATCAACGAATTATTATCTGGGAATAGAAGAAGTTAAATATCTGAGTGACCAAGGTTGCATTATTATCTACTGGAGGAAAAAATGTCATAATAAGAGAAAAGTCCTACTTTATTAACCAACACCAGACAAGGTTGTCCTGGGGATTAGCATCATATTAGAGGAGATTTTCTCTTCATGTTGCTGGCACCAGCCTGTTCTGTGATTTGATCCAGAAAAAGAGCCAGGTAGTCAGAAAGTCAGAAACTTTGAGCCAAGAATATCCTAGGAACCTTTTATAATGCTGTAAGATGCAGAGCTGGTAGGGATACTCCTTCATGTGAATGTGCACCAGTGACGCTGTAGTTTGTTTGGGGGGCTAGAGAGAGGGCTCTGGTGGCAAAGTGCTTTCTCTACAAGCACAGGGACCTGAGTTCCATCCTCAGAAGCCATGTGAAAAAGCCAGGTGTGATAGCAAACACTTGCAATTCCAGCAATGGCAAGGCAGAGGCAGGAGGATTCCTTGACTAGCCAGTTGGAATAGCTCAAGAGGGGAACCATAGGGTAAAAAGTGACTGTGTCAAAAAAACAAGACAGATGGTCTCTAAGGAAGGACACTCAAGGTGGTCCTCTGATTCTGACACGTACACACACATACGTGCATGCATGCCTACACACACGGAGGTTCTCACTTGTGAGAAGGCCTCATGCTGCCTGAGAATCTGTAATGACGGTATACCCTTAGATAATAAATCATAAACCTAATGTACCCAAGCCTGTGTGGCAGCCATGAATAGGTTCTAAGGGGTTGCAAGCTTCCTATCAGAAGAAAGAGCAGCCTCGGAGCTGCTGCTGGGAGTCCTGCTGTCACTTGGGTCTCATCAGGAAAGCAGACATTGTGCTTAGGAGCCGAAGAGAGGGCTTGGCAGTTAAGAACACTGACTGCTTTTCCAGAGGACCTGGTTTGAGTTCCCAGCTCCCACATGGCAGCTCACAGCAGTTTGTAACTACAGTAACAATGGGATCTGACATCCTTTTCTGCCTTCTTGGGCACCAGCCATACATGTGGTGCACATACGTACATGCAAGCCAGTCACTCAAACATGGAAACGTGCTGCTGGTTGAAAAATAGAAGGGGCCTGTGTAGCCTCCCCTTGTAGCAATTTGAATACTGTTAAAGGGTCTCAGAGTTCCAAAGGAGCTCAAGAGTCTGGGAAGATACGGCTACAGCAACCTGTAACCACAGGACGTTTTACACCAATCTTGGAGATGCACCCAGCAGCACTGGATTCTGCACTTGTTAAAGGCGTCTGCCTACAGACCGTAATTTAGCCTCATGTCCTCCTCTTAGACTTCCGACTCAGTCACTCTTACTTGGCAAGAATGCAAACACCCATCTTCCCCCTTTTCACCACAAGAAGGTGCATGTCTTTGGTTAAGACTTCTAAGACGAAGAGTAAGCCAGTGTGCAGTTCTCCACCACTATCTGTGCAGTGTGCAGTTCTCCACCACTGTCTGTGCAGTGTGCAGTTCTCCACCACTGCCTGTGCAGTGTGCAGTTCTCCACCACTGCCTGTGCAGTGTGCAGTTCTCCACCACTGCCTGTGCAGTGTGCAGTTCTACACCACTACCTGTGCAGTGTGCAGTCCTACACCACTACCTGTGCAGTGTGCAGTCCTACACCACTACCTGTGCAGTTTTACACCACTGCCTGTGCAGTGTACAGTTCTACACCACTACCTGTGCAGTGTGCAGTTCTACATCACTACCTGTGCAGTGTGCAGTTCTACACCACTACCTGGGCAGTGTGCAGTTCTACACCACTACCTGGGCAGTGTGCAGGTCTACATCACTGCCTGTGCAGTATGCAGTTCTACATCACTACCTGTGCAGTGTACAGTTCTACACCACTGCCTGTGCAGTGTGCAGTTCTCCACCACTACCTGTGCAGTGTGCAGTTCTCCACCACTACCTGTGCAGTGTGCAGTTCTCCACCACTACCTGTGCAGTGTGCAGTTCTCCACCACTACCTGTGCCGTGTGCAGTTCTCCACCACTGCCTGTGCAGTGTGCAGTTCTACATCACTACCTGCACAGTGTGCAGTTCTACACCACTACCTGGGCAGTGTGCAGTTCTACACCACTACCTGTGCAGTGTGCAGTTCTACACCACTACCTGTGCAGTATGCAGTTCTACATCACTACCTGTGCAGTGTACAGTTCTACACCACTGCCTGTGCAGTGTGCAGTTCTACACCACTGCCTGTGCAGTGTGCAGTTCTACACCACTACCTGTGCCGTGTGCAGTTCTCCACCACTGCCTGTGCAGTGTGCAGTTCTCCACCACTACCTGTGCAGTATGCACTTCTCCACCACTACCTGTGCAGTGTGCAGTTCTCCACCACTACCTGTGCAGTGTGCAGTTCTCCACCACTGCCTGTGCAGTGTGCAGTTCTACATCACTACCTGTGCAGTGTGCAGTTCTACACCATACCTGCGTACCTTGGAAGATTCTCCCACCCTTCCTAACGGAAGACTCTGTCCTGCGTGCTCTCCACCCCACCTGGGCACATTGCCCGTTCCTCTAGAATCCTTGTTAGTGACCTTCCTAATGCCCTCTTGAACCATGCCTCCTCACCTGTCTCTTTACCACAGCAAACCCTGAATTCAGTCCCTGACAGACCACCTTCCTCCCCTCTGTCCTCTCAGCCCTCCAGTTGAATTCTCCTTCCTCCGTGAACTGACAGCTCTTTCTTGCTGCAATGCCAGCCATCCCTCCCTTTCTCTAAGTCTTCTTCCAGCTTCGAGAAGCCAGCGCTTCCCTTCCACATGTGACCCACATTTGACATAACCAGCCTTCACTCATCCTTTCAGAGGTCTGGTCTCCGACTGACCAAACTAGAAATCTGGTCAAGGAACATCACCAACGTTCCAGAGGCCACCCTTACTGGAGATCACACAGCCTAATTTTTTTTATGGTGTTAAAATGCACACTAGGCAAGTCCTCCACCACTGCACCACAGCCCAGTCCTCTTGCTTAACACTTTCTGGGTGGTGCCATTTGTCTTCTTTTAGCTTGAGAAGTCCTCGTCTTCAGGCTGGCATCAGATGCCTTCAAGTGTAGTGGGTAGCTGTTCCAGCTTTGACCTTGAAGCACCGCCCCAGTGAGGCAGGTGGTAACTGCCACGCCTACCTAGACCTGCCCCTGGGGCATGGCCGGGACAGGAGTCCTTAAGACCCAGATGTGCTGGTCCTCTTAGTTCCTAGAGATCCTGGATGCTGAACGGCAGATCGAGTCAGAGAACCCCGCTAGACTACACCTCACCTCTTCCGGATCCTGTAATAGATCCGTTTACTGGCGGTAAGTTATCCCAAAATAAACCTCCTTTTAACTACGTGGAGTTGCCTTGTTAACCCCCACATTATTCAAGCCTTCTCATACATGCTCAACACACTGAGAAAAAGTGACTGCTGAGTGCTCAGTCCTAATGGGGCATCTGAATACCCACCTGCAGGGCACAGAGGCCATCAAGAGAGGGGATAAAAAGAACTTAAGCACCAGAGAAATGGGCAGAATGCTGTCTTCTGACGTGCTGTGGCTGATGCACTCATAAACTCCCAACAGCTGTGCACACAAGAACTACACAAGATAGAGCCCCATAACAAAATTATCCAGAGCCAGGCACTCTGCCCAGAGTCGTCACAGCTTCCTGCTTCAGTGATGCTTGAAGGAACCTGGCACGTGACCTCTCTGACACCAGCTGGCCTCTCCAAGCCACAGTCCTCTGCCTCCACATTGTCTGGCTGCCCCAATGCCACCACTCCCCTGCCTCACCACCAGAACTCCCCCTGGACTTTGAGGCTCCCATCAACCACCAGGTCAACTTGGAGCTGTATGCCTCCTGTGTCTATTTCTCAGCATCTTTCTAATTCAGCCTGGACGATGTGACTCTGAAGCTTGCCAAATACTTTCTCCACCAGTCTCATGAGGAGAGGGAACACACTGAGAAACTGATGAAGCTGAGGCACCAATGAGGTGGCAGAATCCTCCTTTTGGATATCAAGAATCCAGACTGATGACTGGGAAAGCCGGCTAGATGCAATGGCGTGTACCCCGCACTTGGGAAAGAGTGTGAATCAGTCACTACTGGAATTGCACAAATTGGCCACTGGCATAAATGACCCCAAATGTGACTTCATTGAGACCCATTACCTGAGTGAGCAGGTGAAAGCCATCAAAGAACTGGGTGACTACTCATCCAACATGGGAAACATGGGCTCCCCTGAATTTGGCATGGCGGAATATCTCTTTGACAAGTACACCTTGGGACACAGTAATAGCGAGAGCTAAGCTGACTCCCCCGAGGCCAGGGTGACTTCACTGGTCACCGAGGCAGTGACCAGGCCTGTTGGGGCTGCCTTTGCTGTTTCTGTAAAATGCATCAAAACATCCACTTAAGCTTTTAACTTGTACCATTCCTTCAAACAAAGAAATTTGGTACCATCCCCATTACCCATTATGTTTCCTGACAGCATTCTGCTTGCCCTGCCCCAACCACATCCTGGCAACAAATGGGAGGAAGCTTCCTGCCCTGAGGTTCCTATGAGTTCTTTGGTGGTGGGTCACTGTGGCTCACATTACCAACTAGAGAAAAGGCCACATCACATATGAAGTTATGATAGGTGTAGTGGTTCGAATGGAATTGTCTCCCACAAGCTCACAGGGAATAGCACTATTGGGAGGTTTGGCCTTGTTGGAGGCAGTGTGTCACTGTGGAGACAGGCTTTGAGGTCTCATACATGCTCAAGCCATGGCCAGTGAGACAGACCACTTCCTGCTGCCTGTGAGTCCAGATAGAGGACTCTCAGCTCCTTCTCCAGCACCATGTCTGCCTGCACACCACCATGTTCCCCGCCATGATAATAATAGACTGAACTTTTGAAATGGTAAGCTGCCACCTCGATTAAATGTTTTCCTTTATAGGAGTTGTCATGGTCATGGTGTCTCTTCACATCAGCAGAAACCCTAAGTAAGACAGCAGGAAACCTATGACAACCCCAGAGATGAGGGAGGACATCATTAGAAACACTAGAGTGTTTCAGCTTCCTGGTCCCCCTTTCATTTATCCCTGGAGCCACCTGGGGCCTGGAAAGAAACTTGACCTGTAATAGAACCTCTGAACATTGTTGGTGAGAGAGACTAGCAAGTGTTTCAGGCTTCGAGGGCCAGGTGTGAAACAGGGGAAGGGAGAAGTGCTACCCTCTCTGCTTTGACTGCCCCCATGAGGGCCTTCCTGGAGGATAGGTAAGCTGTGTGCCCAGTGACCATCACTGAAGATAGGAGGTGAGGAAGCACAGGTATGGAGAGGGTGCTTGACGGTTCTAGAAGGTACGATTGGGGCAGGATGAAACTGACCCTGCCTACAGGACCTTGCTGTCTCGAGTTGATTTCTTAGGACATTCAGGCCACTTACTCACGTTCTTTTCTGAGCTCACACAGGCCTTGACAGCACTTCAGATAGGGGCTCACCCCACACTCACAGTGTTGTCTGGTTCTGTGAGGACAGCATCCTTTGGTGGCCATCATCCCTGTTACACAGTGTCTAGGGCCAGCCGTGGAACTCATCAAAGAATAATGACTCCGCTAACTTAGCTAGGCTGCCTGCTTACCCCTCTGTCTTGTCCCATTATTTCAGACTCTAGACAGTGGTTCTGATCTTGAGGCTGCCGACTCTAACACCCACTACAGAGAAATCAAATTGTGCCTTGCTTCTTCTTAGAGGGTATTGACAGTCCAGCCTCGGCCATCTCTAAGGTTACCTTCAAGCTCCTGACCATTGCCAATGGTCTGGATCTCCAGGGAAAGCCCAGCAGTCATAAGAAAGTAGTGTTCACATGCTTGGCTCCCATTCTCCCAGCATCCTTTACACTGCTGGACCCCCCCCCCCCCCCACTGAACCTGAGATCCTCTGCAAGGGGCTGGGATATCAGCCCTGGAGCCCTGCAGCCAGGTAAGTGGTACTGAGCACTTGAAATGTGTCTGATTGGAGATGAGGCGGGCCCAGTCACACACCAGATTTTGCAGGCTAAAAAAGCACTGTAAAATATCTTACTGTGTTTGCTGTGGTTTCAGGTTGCAAATGTAATATTTGGGGTGGATTAAGTAAATTCTATTACTCAAACTGATTCCACCTGTTTCTTTTTGCCTTTTAAATATAACTACTAGAGAATATAAAATTATATATACAAGCACCTTTTGCAGGCAGTGGTACATCAGCAGCTTCCCACTGTCTCCTTAGTATTTCCTCTTGCGTAATTGTGGCCACATTAGATGTTCAGCCTTGGCTAAGATCTTTAGCTCTGATGCCATCTCATATGAGCATGATCCCTGTGTGGTCCTGACTCCTAGAGGATACCACCTTCTTGGACCCTGGGATGCTAGATTTGACTAATAAAAGACAAAGGATGTTGGGTTAAATTTAAATTTTATATATATAGTAAATTATAGTATAAGACATGCTTATAAAAATATTATTTGTTGTAGAGCTGAAATTCAAATTTGTACTGGCATCTTGTCCTTTATCCATCAGTCTTATAAACCAGAACCACATTTCACTCAGGTTCTTTTCTTCCCTGGGCTGCACTGATAACTCAGTCTTTGGCAGATGGCCTGGACAACCAGTGCTGTCCAAACAGCCCTTACAGGGAAGGTACTGCATTGCTTGGAGATTCTTAGAACTTCCTGGCTTCCTGACCCTCTTTCCCACAGGTCAACAGACCATACCAGCTCCACAGGACTTTTTTGTAATGGGACCACCCCAAAGCTGTTAGAGGGTGTTTTCCTCTAGGGTGCTGGCTGATCTGACTGGACCTCACTTTTCGGGGTCAGCATTAATTGCCCGAACTTTAACAGTGACTGTAGGCACATTGACTTGATTTTTCCTAGAGGGTGTAGTTGTCTGTCTTCCTGGGGTCACATCAATGCTTCAGCTACTTGGCAAGAAGCCTGAGCCAGTGAGAGCAGCTGTGTGAGTCCTAAAAGGCCAGCCTTAGCATTGTCTTTTCAGTTTCAGTATAACGTGGACTAACATCTACATCACCACATCACAGCCTGGGTTTCCTGTTGTCTTTGCTACCCTGCCTCTACCCTACACAGCTTCACACTCTTAAGAGGTAATGGGGGCCTCTGCAAGCCCCCAAAGGTAGTAAGTAGGGGGCACCCTCCCCTATGTCCTTGGCCTCTGAAGTATATTATTAGCCTAGTCCTTCTCATCCCAAGTCGAGTGGTTCACACCAATGTCTTTTAACCCCAGAAGCCACTGGGGCATAGCTTTGTTTCATTAGTGTTTTATGTTTTTTTTTGAAAGATGGTTGGTTATATGCATAGTATATGTGTCTGTGGTGTGTGTGTGTGTGTGTGTGTGTGTGTGTGTGTGTGTGTGTGCAGGTATACATGTGGAGGCCAGAGGAGAACATCTAATGTCCTGTCCTATCCTCTTCCTTGTTTCTTTGAGGCAGTGTCTCTCACTGAATGTGGATCTAGGTTTGCAGCCAGTAAGCCCAGTGACCCATGTCTCATCCCTACAACAATGGGGTTATAGTTACATATGTCGTCATGTCCTGACTTTTATGTGAGTGCTGGGGATTCTAACTTAGTTCCTCATGTGTGTACAAGAAGCCCTCATTCTACTGAGCCACTTCCAAAATCCCTAGAGTGTAATCTTAGTTGTCATAGTTCACTTAGCACATGTTAGCTCTCTAGCATTTGCTTTACCATGGTCTAGGCCTCAGGACTATCCTGGTAGTTTCAGACAGAGGACGCCACGTTCTCCTAAGAGTTTTCAGCCATTCTATGAAGCTACCCACACACCACCATAGAGTGAGTATATGTCTTGACTCCTTTTAGTGTGTACTGGCTACCCTCAACTAAACCAATATTTCCAGGCCCATCAGGGGCCTGGGCCTTACAGCCTTTGGATTCATGCAAGAGTGTTGGCTGCCTATCCCTGTCCCTCAATCACACTGTTGACAGTCACCTTATCCTCTAGGTTCTTAATTTAGAAGCTGTGTTACTAGTCCTGATCACATGGTGTATCTCTCACATGAGGGGACAAATGACAAGGATCTACTCGACCTGTGTTGCAGCAATTTTCCTAAATTGGAGAATTCTATCATGGAGGGAAACTGGTTAAGATTCAGAAGGTTCTGGCTCAGTAAGACTCAGGAAATAAACAACTTAGAAGTCTCAGGAAGCTCCTGAAACTTACCAGGTTCACAAGGTTTCTCCCTTGGTGAGGTTATGTAAGCTGTAAGGACTGCTTGAGAAGCAGCAAGCTATGCAAAGGGCTGAAAGGTAACATTTTCATGAGTTGTTACCCCTGATGCTGGGACGAGCTTTCAGTGAAGTAGCGCCCTTTGTGTCATTCATGTTCCTGTAAGTAACCTTGGTGAACTTACTGGTTCACTGAACTGGGCTTTGGTGATTTGTTGGGGGATATTTGATCACACTGTGAACGCTGAGTTTGCATTTGCATTAATTAACCTTGGGTCAGGAGGATGCATTAGCAACTAGTTGACAAACAGTGATCATAGAGCATCAGAGGGCATCCAGAAGAGATAGAGAGACACAGGAAGTAGTAGGGTGGGGTTTGGAGTGGCGCAGAAGGACGAGTCTTTTGGAGATGCCAGCAAGGATGGAAGTTTAGCTAATTGCGACCCAGCCTCTCTGAGATAGCAGGTTTTCACCCCAACCTCTGAACGATAGAGATTTAGTTAAAGCTACCTTTAGTAGCAGTGACAGAACCTGTACCTTTGGAACAAGATTCCCTCCAGGCTGTGGCCTGAGTGGCCAGGCCACTGCTAGAGAAGCAGGCTGGTAACTGTGCAGTTGTTATTGCTGGCTGGAACAGCAGTAGATTAAGGCACAGTCACTGTACTGAAGTTAAGACAACAGTGGTGTTATTACTCTGTCTATTATCAGTTCCTGTTCTTGTTTGGTTCTATTGCAGTGATAAAATGCTCTGACCAAAAGCAATTTAGAGAGGAAAGGATTTGCTTCAGCTGGAAGGTCTCTGTCATTGGGGAAAGTTGGGGCACAAACTTGAAGCAGACACCATGGAAGGGCTCTGCTCTCTGGCTCATGGTTAGCTAACTTTCCTATACCCAAGCGAATCTCCCTAGGGAATGGTACCACCCACAGTAACAATAGGTGCCTGCAGGCCAGTCTGATCTAGGCAATTCCCCAATCTAGGCTTTCCTCTCAGATGACTCTACTGTGTCAAGTTGACAATTAAAGCTAACCAAGACAGTTTCCCTACCTGGCGTGAATAAACCTTTGTTCATGTGATGTCCCATGACAGGAAGAGTCTGGGGAGGGTACGCTTCCAGGCTGAGAAGTCAACTCCTTTCTCCCATTTCTTCACTTCATCCCTCCCCCAATCCTCTGCAGCTAGCTGTAAGGAAGCAGAGCATGCCCTGGGTGCAGTCCCAGTAGTGACACCCAGCTCCCTCTGAGTCCTGCTGGTGTCTCCCTGGGTGGGGCTGGCCTGTGCACAGGGCGAACCTGTACCCACCCCCACCTTAGCCTCTCTCTCATATGGGTGCAGGATCTTGCTTCTTTACTCTGTCAGAATCAGCCCCCAACTCTGCCCGGGAGGGTGTCAGGTGCTGACTATATCAAACTCCACGTGACCTTCCAGCTTCCAAGGTGTAGGAAGCCCCAGCCATAGGTCCCAGGGAAGGAGAACGGCCATGCCAGAGGCCCTCTCCCTTCCAATGCAGCCATGACAGCTGGCTCCTAGACATTTATTTCCAGGTTCCTGCATCTTCTCCTGTCCCCCACTTCCTGAGGGCAGTGGAGTGTTGCTTGTGGATGCCAGCGCCCTGGTGTGCCCTGCCCTGTCCATACTTCTGCAGCTAGCCCTTCTTCCGGTCTGACAGCTCAGTTCAGAGCTGTTCCCTGAGTACTGAACATATCTAGGATAGACTGGCTGGATACAAGCCGCCAGTGGCCATGCTTCCTTTTTCATGTTTTAATACTCTGCGTCCAGGTGGCCAGCAACGCCATTTTCCCTTCTCAGTTCCCAGATACCCTTGGGGACTTTGGAAGCCGAGGTAGTGAGGGATGGATGCTTTCTAAGTATTTGGGAGAAGAATGTTCTAAAAAGAGGGAATAAATAGCAAGGTGGGCCAAGCTGTGGAGGAAAGTGTGTGTGAAACAGCAAAGGAATAATGTGGGTGCTGAAGCTCCATTTTATCTGTAGCAGCCATTACTACTTCTCCGCCGCCGCCACCACCACCGCCGCCGCCACCTCCTCCTCCTTCCTCTTCCTCCTCCTCCTCTTCTTCCTCTTCTTCTCTTCCTCCTCCTCTTCCTTCTCCTCCTCCTTCTTCCTCCTCTTCCTCCTCCTCTTCTCCCTCTTCTTCTCCTCCTCCTTCTCCATCTCTTCCTCCTCCTCCTCCTCCTCTTTCTCCTCCCCCTCTTCTTCCTCCTCCTCCTTCAGTTTCATACAGTCCAGACCAGTTTTGAACTTGTGTCTCCCCCGCCTCTGCCTCCCAAGTGCTGGGATTGCAGGAGCACACTGCCACTTTTGGCATCTCTAGCCGTTTATCTCCTTCTGTTTTCCAAGTACAGGGAAATCCACAGCACAGCCAGAGGACAGTGGGGCAGAGATAGGAAGGGGACTTGGAGCTTCCGCACTCACACACTGTTTCACACACACTTTCCTCGGGGACAGCTTGGCCCACCTTGCTATTTTTTCCCTCTTTTTACAACATTCTTCTCCCAAACACTTTGAAGCCATCCATCCCTCACTACCTTGGGTGTCTGGTTCCAGTATCACCTTACCAGAGAGGTGCTCCAGTGCCCAAGGCACCCTCATCCTTTCTCCTTCCTCACCAGCCTTACCTTCCTTACAGAACTCAAGTCCAACAGATGTTCACACTCCAAGCTATGCACTCCCGGAGACCCAGGTCAAATGTCACCTTCTACCCGTCCCTCATGTCAGCTTCCCATGACCTTCATCCTCTCAGAGCCTCTCTCTCCACCATCATGCTCCTGGTGGGGCTGAAGGGATCTCTCTAGGATCCTCAGGCCCCAAGGTGTGAAAGCACCCCGAGGTCCGAGGCCCAAGACTTCCTTCCTGTAACAGTGATTGGCCCATGAACAGTCTGTGGAAGCATCTGGCTGTTCCTAGGGTTTTCCCGACTTCCGGTCTCTCTGTTTCCCACTAACCCCTTTGCTGCTGTCCCTAAGAGCCAATCAATTCCACATAACCATGTCCTGCACTGATTGTGTTTACAGATCCACTTTCCTGAGAAAGCCTTCACGCCAACCAACTGCCCATCAGTCATCGATTATGGAAAGCCCCTTCCTGAGTCCCTAGCACCAGCCACGATGAGCCTTACCCTAACCTGTCTTCCCACAGGGTGCTCAGGGCCAGGGGCCTGGCTGTAACCAGCTCATTTCCCTGGACTCAGATTCCCCTGCCTCCCCACCCTTCCTTCTGGCTGTCCTCTCCCCGGAAGTATCCTCAGCAACAGATCAGGACAATCCTGACCTTTCACCTCAGACTCCTGGAAGATTTTCTGTTTCTTCTCTTCAATTCTCTGAAGGACAGGACGGTGGAGGACACAGAGTCTGGTTAGAATTACTTATTGATTTCTTGAGCAACTGTATCCCGGACGCCTGCTGCCTGTGAGACCACTCTCTTCCTCCCAGAGGCCAGTATCGACCTGCCACTCATCCTCCTGGGGCCACAGGACTGTTCCCCACTGGATCCACCCCCCACCCCCCACCCACTCCCGCCCCAGGATGCCAGAGCTGCACGGACATCTTCTCTCTCTTCATCCTGAAGGCCCAACTCTGGAGAGGGCCCAGTCCTGCTCTGCCTCCTGCCTCCCGTTCCTGTAAGTCCTACCCTCCAGCCTCAATGGCTAATAAATATCCTGTCACTCCACAGTGTTGGGAACAGTAGCGACACCTGACAGGCACGCAGAGTGGGCATCCTTGCTGACTCAGGATGGCCCATCTGCTCTGGCTCGCTGGTGTCTCCATTGCCTCCTACAACACAGGCCTGTCCCCTTAGCAACCTCAACACGTCCTGTGCTTTCTTTGACCGGGCAGCTGCTGTCACCTCACAGAGAGCAGGTGTGGCAGGGAGGGAGGCCCAGCACAGGTGGTTTGGAATAGGAGAGGTGGGAGGGAAAAGCTGGGACAGGGGTGTCCGGAGCAGGGAGGCAGCCTGGAGGCTGAGGCTGACAGAAAAGGGACCCAAAGCTACAGGTCTGTGCCCCACATCACCATTTCCCCACCACTGTTACCCACACCTCCCTCCCCTCTGCATCCTGGTACTTCCAGACACCCTACCTGCAAGGTCTCCAGTGCCACTTTTGGAAGCTGACCTATCCCAGTGCAGCCTTGTCCCATGCTCACCCAGCCTGGACAGTGTCCTTACACCTGCCACAGCTGTGCCACAACCCTGCTCACCGTCCCTCCTCGGTTCCTCTTCCCTGCTTTGGTTCCCTTTCCAATCCACTTTCTCCTTCTTCTTCCTCCTCCCAGACCTCTGTTCAAGGGAAGCCCAGCTCTGCCCCTCTTAGCCTGTAAATCTGTCCTCTCAGCCCGAGGCTGACACATCTCCAGGGCCCTGCAAGGCCGATGCTACCCTTCCCAGCATGTCTGTGACAGGAAGCCTTTCCCAGAGTTCCAAGACCACTGCAGCTCCGGCCTACCCTAGACCCACACTGGGGTAGGCCAGTTTCCCTGGGGCCTCACTTTCTCTGGTAGGTGGGTCTGCTTATGGACCACGGCACTGCTGTGAACACTTTGTTCACCTCATGAATCAGTGTCACATACTTCAGAGCTTGTCTGGGGAGTCTAAGAGGAGGGGCCCAGATACTCATACACCCTTGACTGTAGAACGTTCCTCCTCTACTGGGAGGGGTTGTCATCTTTGACAGAGTGTGCAGCTTTGGGAGGGACACACACGGGTCACAGGGAAGAAGGGGACACCCTCTTAGGCAGCCAGATCAGCCATTTCAACTCTGGTGACCATGGTGTGACAGATGTCATAGTCAGATCACCCTGGTGACCATAGGCTTCCATAGGCTGGAACATTCAAATAGCTGTTCTTAACAGCTGTCTGGATTCCTCTGGGCTTGTGCACACCTTTGTCTTTCGGTTATTCATTCAACAACCAATGGGCCCCTGCGTGAGAGGCATTAACTCTGGGTGCTGGTGTAGACTTGTTCTTTCTCATTAGGGGATCCTATTTTACTAAAGTGGATGGGAAGTAATGTTACACAGGAGGTTAGCTCTGGGAGGGACTGACCAATGAGCTCCCCCAAACATAAGATATGAACACAATAGTTGGGAGTTGTGGTTTGAATGAGAAATGTCCCCCATAGGCTCACGTATTTGGACACTTGGTCCCCAGCTGGTGGTGCTGTTTGGGGTGGTTATGGGAATTGTAGGACACTCAACTTGCTGAGGGAAATAAATCACTGGAGGTGGGCTTCGAAGGTCTGCAGCCTCACCCCACTTCCTGCCTGCAGATCAAACCTGATTAGCTGGCTCCTCTTGCCGCATGTGCCATTATGGACTTCCTCTCTGGAACCCTGAGCCCAAACTAACTCTCCTTCTGCAAGTTGCTTTGGGATACAGCATTTTGTCACAGCATCAGAAAAGTAACTAATTCAGTGGTGGTTGACTCCAGCTCCGGGCCCCACACTAGTTAGTGGCAATTGACTCTACTTGGGTCAGCTCAAACTGGTTCAAGAACTTCCCTATCAAGGGACTGGGTGCTGGTACCTTTACTTCTAGTGACTTTTCAACCAGGGGTGCTTAAAACCCTGTGTTTCCTTTCGTAGTTTTAGATATTTATTTTCTTAATTGTGTGTGTGTGTGTGTGTGTGTGTGTGTGTGTGTGACAGAGAGAGAGAGAGAGAGAGAGAGAGAGAGAGAGAGAGAGAGAGAGAGAGAGAGAGAGAGAGAGAGAGAATGGGTTTGTGCAAATGAGTGCAGTTGCCCACAGAGGTCAGGAGAGGAAATCCAGTCTCCTGGAGCTTGAGTTAAAGGTGCTTGTGAGCCAATCCACATGTGTGCAAAGAACTGAACTTGGGTCCTCTGCAAGAGCAGTATGTGTTCAACCCCTGAGCTGTTTTTCCAGCCCTGTATTTCTCCTTCTTACACATCTATATATTCCAGAATGAATTCTGGGTAAAACAAGCTTCCAGGGAGAACACGCTCTGTTCCTTTCCAGAGGGTACCACCTTGGAGAAGACACAAGGGATGGGGTAAGCAGAAGAGGAGAGATAAGCCCGTGCCTGCTAGGGTCAGGATCGTGGCTGTCGGCTGAGTGTGTGTTCCTTCCTCCTTCCTGGTGCTAATGCCCTTGCTGGCTGCACTACAGTGCTTCTGATTCTTATCTTGGGGGTACACAGGAATGGAGACTGCTGTGGGGTGTGAGATTGGGGAAAGTGGAGAGCCCACCACACGGATACTAGCACACTGTCCTGTAGACCTGTGGCATAGAGAGTATGCATACTACAGTGATCGGCGGATGCAGCGCCTGCAGGAGATGGTGAGCACCCAGAACATGCTCAGAAGGAGAAGATGAACAGAGGCCTGTGTGGTACTGAGGGAAGGCTCTAAGACCCTACAGAACACTGTGGAAGGGGAACCAGAGGCTTCTCCGTGAGTGAGAGAGTGGCCAGACCCACACAGGAAGACAGAAAATCCAGACACTCAGTTCCTTTCTGGTACAGTGGACCAGCTGCACCTGGGAAGGGCACCATGATGCAAACAGTCTTGCAATGATTGCAGAAAGCTAGCGAGGGCAAAGGCAGCCCGAGTGCTCTTGGATAGTGTGACTGTTACCAGGAACTGTGAGACACTGTCCTGGGCTTAAAGTGAAGAGGGGGCAGGGGAGGGGCAGGGGTGCAGAGACCCACTAGGTCTCTGCAACCTGAGGCCAGGAGAACCCTGCCTACTTGATTCACCTTCTGTTGGGAGCTTGAGCTGGAGGTAGGAGCTTCTGAAGCTAGATGGGAATTTATTTAAGGCTCTGAGCACTTCTGCACTCAGGGTCTAAAGAAGACCATGAATCATCTGTCTGCAGCCTTCTCTGGAGCCCAGCCACCACACATCTGGCCCCTGGGCTCCCACTGCAGGAGGAAGGACAGGCTCCCCGTTTGTCCCCCAGCTCCCTCAGTGCGATGACTGGCAGGGTCTAGGGGTGGCCACACCCCGTAGCTCTCTGCCTGGCACGTCAGGTCAACATCAAGGTGGAGGGCAGCCTTCCTGACACGGACAGTGGAGACTGGAGGGAGATAAAGCTTTCCCTGACCGTTTCTGGTACCAGGCTGCGGAGTTACCAGCTCCCTCCCCTCCCACTACCCCTACCCTGGTCTGGGAAATATCCGCTATTTCTAAATCATGCTGGTTGTAAATTTGAAGAAGCTTCTCTCAAATCTCCAGAAACCACCTATAACACAGAAGATGGGGAAGTAATGATTATAAAACCTCTATAGTATGCTCAGTGATGAGCCTGGGCTCTGGAGTCAGACTGTATGGCCCTCAAATCCCAGCCTTACCCCTTGCAGGCTGAGTGTCCTTGGCCAATGCCTTAGCCTGTCTCTACACTCGGTTTCTGAGTCTGCCAGCTCTAACCAATGAGCATGTATCTGAAAGGGGGCTGTGATAGGTGTTAGGATAACCAAGTGCTTAGATAGGTGCCCGGCTTATAGGGAAGGGTTCAGAAACACTAATTATTTTTATCCATGTTTAATGGTTTCTCTGGTTGATCCTAGTGAGAACTGGAGAGCTACCATTGTTCCGAATGGTAACAGTGACCATAAGGCTCCTGCCATCCCCAGCCTTCTTGGGGTCCCTGGGAAGCATTCATGTGAATATATTGTATTCACTGATACATCCTTCACACACTCACTCATTCAGCAGACATTTACAAAACCCTACCCTATAAGCACACAAAGTCCAGCGGGTCACTGCTCATGACCTCAGATCTGAGGCCCCTGTCCTTACATCTTCACTCTCCTTGACCTTGAAGAACACAGGAGACTGTCTCACACCACCCACCTGCTCTGTGCTTAGGGCAGAGTCCGGGGCCTGTGGAGGCCAGCACACAGTGTACAGGGGGCATGACCTCTGGTTGATTGAGACTCAGACCCTCACAGCTGATTCATGAGCTCTTGGAGCGCCGTTTACCACACACAGAGAGTGGGTACGTTGTGACCCCTTCCCGTTCTCAGCATCGACTGTCACTGCTTTCACAAAGCAGCAGAGGTGAGCCTGCTGGGGTCTGCTTCTGGCTCCACACTGGGAACTTTCTCCTTCACCTGCCTGTGAGAGGCTGGGTCCTTCTCTTTGACTGAACCATGTTGCCTGTGGGAGTGTTATCAGGAACTGTGAGATACAGCCCTAGGCTTCAGCTTTCCTGGACTCCAGAGCAAGTGGGGCTGGAGGTCGTTGGTTCAAAGGTAAGAGCTTCTGGGGGCAGCAAGAGGTGCTTCTAACCTTGCCGCCTCAGTTAGGTACCTGAATACACTCAATAGTATCCTAGGAGGGGACTGGAGACCTCACAGCCTGTGTCCTAAGAAGGTATGGATTCTTCCTCCTCAGACCTACAGTGACAGGGTTCATGGTGGCTCAACACATCATTCCCCAAGGACAGAATTCTGGAGCATTCGCCAAATTACATTAATCCCTCCTCTCTCTCTCTCTCTCTCTCTCTCTCTCTCTCTCTCTCTCTCTCTCTCTCTCTCTCTGTGTGTGTGTCTGTATGTGTCTGTCTGTCTGTCTGTCTGTCTTTATCTCCTTCCTGTGTGTCTATCTTTATCTCTTTCCTCTGTGTTGAGGATCAAACCCAGAACAGAGATGCCAGTTGCAAACCAGAACCCCATTTCACTCCTTCATTTTTATGGCTTTCCAGAACCTTCTCCCACCTCCAAAAAATTAGAAGTTAGATTCTTAAGAGAATTGATAAATTTGCACAGAGAAGGAGTCTTCCATATCAAGAAATGTTGGTCTCGTGGTGGTGCATGCTTGCAATCTCAGTACACACACACACACACACACACACACACACACACACACACACACACATACACGGGAGTGGGGAGATTAATGTAGTCTAGAGAATGACCCAGAGTTCGGTCATTAGTAAGTAATCATTAAGCTCCATGAAGCCTGTTACACAGGTCTGTGGAGGAGGACAGTCCTCACCTTCTTAGAGGTGAAAGTTGAGGACTAGCGTTCTCTCCCGCCGACCCTCCACTGTGCCATCCCCAAGGGCCTGGTGGATACCCACTGCTTGCATTCATTGTGTGTCTGGTGTGTTCAGTCACTTCTCAAATCCCACAGCACCGCTCAGTCTTACCTCTCAGTGGAGAGTCTTGCCTCCGAGCACAGAGGCAGCCTGTGTGCTTGGTAAGGCTTCAACACACACTCAACAACTGAACAGTGAATGGCAGGGCTTTCAGAGACCATTTAGACCCATCTTTTCATCACAAATGAGTGGCTAGGGGCCAGGGTGTCAGGTGAAGGTCTGATGTCCCAATCAGCCAATTGGGCAAAGTAACACAATTTCCATCCTTGTGCTGAATTACTGGAAGAAGTGAGGTCATACAGAGACACCTGAATGCACCTGCGCACTTTCTGAAGATGAAAGGACCATGAGCCACAATGCCACTCATTTTGGGGACTCACACATCAGCCGGTTTAATTTGTGTCCCTGTTAGACATCATCTTCATTTTACTAAGAGAGAAATTAGAGCCCAACATGTAGCACGCATCTATAACATCAGCATTTGGGAGACAGAGACAGGAGTGTGAAGCCAGCCTAGTCTACATGGCAAATTCTAAGGCAGCCATTACCAGTAGAAAGACCATGTCTTAAAAAATGGTGCTTAAATTATGTGTAGGTAGACTGGAGAGGCAGCTGGCTGAGCAGCTAACAGCACACGCTGCTCCTGCAGAAGACCTGAATTTGGTTCTCAGTATCCACAGTGGGTAGGTCAAGAACACCTGGAACTCCAGATCCAGGGGCTCCAACACACTCTTCTGGCCTCCAGGGGGACCCACACAAACAGACACATGCTCATAAAATCAATAAATGGTGATCACATTGGGTTTGTTAAGTGGGTAGATGTCCTGGGCTAAAACCAGAGGCATCTGCTAGCAAGCCTCTTCCCTTAGTCTGTCTCTTGGGCATCTCTGGTGAGTTGTTCTGGTCAGGGTATCGTGGCGGCTAGTGTGACAGCCGTAGGGAACTGTGAGACACAGCCCTGCAGTCTAGCAGTAGAGACGCAGCGAAGCCCAGGAATGATTAGCATGCTTCTCTCTTATGTGGGCTGTATAAGTTACCAGAGACTTCTTCCCACCGGCTGTCTCAGCCCCGGGCCTGGCGGGAAGGACTCATTCTGACTCAGGGTTTAGAGGGTTCATTCCATGGTCACTGGGCTCCTTTGTTTCTGGGTTTGTGGGGCAGGTCAGAGAGTCTTCATGGTAGAAAAGAAGCAGAGTAAGGGGCATATAGGAAGAGACCAGGGCGGGGACACAGTCACCAAGAACATGCCTCCACTGACCTGCTGTCCCTTGTAAACCCCCCTCCTGGTAACACCACCGTATTACGGATCTGCCGTGAGATGGACTAGGTCAGACTCCTGAAGACCCGAGGGCTCTAGAAATGCTGTCACAAACACCCAGGGCTGAGCTTCACTACCTCCCAGGCCCTTCTCAACCTAATGGAATTGACAGTCAAAGGAGCCATGACACTTGGTGACTTGAGACAGCTTGAATCTGGGCTGGGGGTGGATCAGTGGGTAAGGGCTCTGACAGCCAAGCCTGATGACCTGAGTTTGATCCCTGGAACCTGCATAGTGGAAGGAGAGAACCAGTTACCACAAACTGGCTTTTGACTTCCACACATGCATTGTGGCATGTATGTCTCCACTCCTGCCCCTGCAATAAATAAACCAATTTATTTAAAAACAACTTGAATCTGTTATACTCCTCAGAGAGTGGAAGTCTGAACTTGAATCGAGGCGCTTCCCTGCTTGGTACCTCCTAGCCCTGCTCACTTCTTCTCAAGCCTTGCCTTCCTCACCATGGTCCCGTCTTTCTGATCTCTCCAGTCTTGCTCCGATGCAGGCACTTGTTGTGGAATATTAGATTAAAATGTGCTACATGTTTATGCTATGGAACATTTGTTTAATGATGCAAAGATGCGTTGCATTCTTTTATGTTGCATTTGTTTAACTCTGTGAAGCTGTGTTGCTATGCCTGTCTAAAACACCTGATTTATCTAATGAAGAGCTGATCAGTCAATAGCAAGGCAGGAGAGAGAAATAGGTGGGGCTGCTGGGCAGAGAGAATAAATAGGAGGAGAAATCTAGGAGAGAGGGAAGAGGAGAGAGAAAAGGAGGAGGAGAGGAGGACACCAGGGGCCAGCCACTGAGCCACACAGCCAGCCACGGAAGTAAGAAGGAAAGAAAGACATATAAAATATATAAAAACATAGTTAAAGAGAAATTGGGTAAGTTAAGTTAGAAAAGCTGGCTAGAAATAAGCCAAGCTAAGGCCAGCCATTCATAAGTAAGAATGAGTCTCCATGTATTTATTTGGGAGCTGGGTGGCAGATCCCCAAAGAGTAAACAAACAAATAACAACTATAGGCACTGATGATTACATGGGGTCCAACAGATAACCCAGGGAGCTCCCATAGAAAGACTTTTAATTGAACTGAGCTACAAACTTCTGCTTACTACAGAGAGTAGCAGAGATCAGAATACTGATACCATCGTGGACATTATTCAGCCAACCACAAACTTGCACCCAGTACCAAACCTCAGCTCCAAGCAGGCTGTTTATGGACCAGGTGTCATTTTGCTCTTAAAGTACTACAGGATCTAGTTATGATGATGAGTCTGAAAGATGGGACTCTGAGAAGGTCATGCAGTGTTTGTGGCCCTGGGAGGTTAATGGCAGAGTCTGTTTCTTTAGACGCTGGGTCCAGTGTCTGCAGAAATCGTAGCCTGGAGATGGCTGGCTGTGGGGTGAAGAGCCAGCCTGTAGGTGGGGCCAGCCAGGGGGAGACAGAATGTTTAGGGCAAATGATTTCAGACACAGGTAAGGAAGTACATAGAAGTAGTTAGATTTGGATAAAGAACCCACCTGAAGGGCAGGAATGAGTGAGTCTCAGGCTGCCTGCTCAGGACACCAGATGGTGGGTGGCTGGCTTCCTGCATGTTGCTCTGCTCCACCTGGCCAACTGCAGGAACTTTTCCAGAAAGTCTGGAGGGCAGAGCTTGTGTGGAGTTGTTGTCCTATCCTGAGATGTGTCGCCTCAAGGGCTAGGTCAATGCTGAGCCCAGGGCAGGCCTCTGTCAGCTCTCTGCTGGCCTTGGAAATCCCGTGTGGCCTGGAGCTGGCTCAGCTGGAGAGGGGTAGGCTGGGAAGAGATGTCAGTCTCTTGCTTTGAGAGAAATGCCAAGGGTCTGAGGTGTCCTGAAGGCCACTTCAGATGCCTCATCTTCTTTCTCTTCTGGGTTGACAGGTTCTGGCTCCAGGCTGGGGCGTCTGTGGGACATCATTGCTGTCACTGCCCAACGCTCCCAGAGACAGGCTTTCCATCTATCATATAGGAGACTGGAACCCTCATACCAAGCCCACATCTTAGACTCAATGGAACCGTGGGATGCCTGTCTGCTGCATGGTGAAGAGCCCCCTCCAAGAGCTCTGGCAAAGGTGAGAAGGGAGAGCGTGTGAACCTCCTGGAGCTGAGACCACGCAGGGCAACTGGAGCAGCTGTTTTTCCTCCTTCCCCCCTTCCCTCTCTCCCCTCTTCTCCCACACCCACTTCTCCTTCTCTCCCCTGCTTCCTGCCTCCCCTTTCCCTCCCTCCCTCTCACTTCCCTCCCTTCCTTCCTTCTTTCCTTCCTTCCTCCCTTCTGTCCTTTTAAAAGGAAGACTGATCCTCTGGGTATAGCCCAACATTCCTTAGCAACTGAAGCCACCGCCCAGTACCACTCACACACATAGACAGGTGCCTGCCCACTGCCCTGTCTCACACAAGTCCCCGTTCTGTAAAACCCCAGGTCCCAACGTGGGTTCAGAATGTGAAGGGAACCACAGGCAGGTGTCTTTTTCAGCTCTACAAACATCATTTGGTGTATAAAGGAAGGGAGTGATGGAGAGAGGAAGGAAGAATAGGATCAGGGGAGAAAAAGAAGGGATAAAGGAAAGAAGGAAGGGAAGAAAGAGAGAAAGAAGAGGCAGAGAGAGGGAATGGAGGGAGGGAGGGAGGGAGGGAGGGAGGGAGGGAGGGAGGGAGGGAGAGAGGAAGAGCTGGAGGAAGGAAGGAGGTGAGGGAAGAGGGAAGGGCAAGGGCAGCATGTGCTGGTTGGATGTGGCACCTGACAGATGTTGCTCTGCAGCCACTTCTGTGTGCTGGGACTCATGATGGATGCCACCGCGCGCAGTCCATTTATTTAACGAATGCGTACCAAGCACCTGTGCTGGGCACTGTGGTGACACACAGCTAAATAATAGATCAGGCATGCCCCTGGGTGCTTTCAGTCTGGTCGGGGGTGAAGGTCTGAACACAACTAATTTTAACTCAGGGAAAGAAACAAAGTGGCACCCTCAAGTGGGAAAGCTGGATCTGAGCCCAAGCCCCAGGCTAGCCACTTGGCACTTTTTCATTGTTGATTGGCTTTGTGGGATGGTGGGAGGTGAGGAGAAGTGGGCAGCAGGGCCGTGTCTGCATTTACTTTCCCACCAGTGACTCACTCTGAGGGAGGGGGTGGGCTACGGCACCATCCAGTAAATACCAGTTGAGCTGCTGTTTTGGGAGAAGCAGGCACGAGGTGGCCTGGGATGACAAGGTCCCTCAATGGCCCCATGCTGGGCTCCCATGCCATCTGCTGCTTCCCTCTCTGGGCAGGACCACTCACACTTGTGAGCACAGGCTTACCTGGAGATGCATTCACGGTGTGTTCTCCCCCATTTCTGAACCTTCCTGTGTGTGTGTGTGTGTGTGTGTGTGTGTGTGTGTGTGTGTGTGTGAGAGAGAGAGAGAGAGAGAGAGAGAGAGAGAGAGAGAGAGAGAGAGAGAGAGAGAGAGGAGAGAGAGAGAGAGAGAGAGAAGCTTGGGCTGGGGAGATGACTGCATCAATAAGACTGGCCTCATCCCCCGGAACCTACGAGATGGAGACAGACAGACCCCTGGGACTCACTAACAATCCAGCCTAGGATGATCAGCCAATTCCCAAGTCAAGATGGACAGTTCCTGCACTTGAGGTTCACCTTTGACCTCCACAGTCACAAACATATGCACTCACACATAAACATGCACGCACACACCTATTGGGGGAGCACATTCTCTCTCGGAGTTTCCCTCTTGACTCTCGATAGGCAGGTTCTTGCTGAGGAACCATAATCATTAGCAACAAAGCCAAGGTCCGCTGCCATGAGGGTGATGGTACTTGACAGGATAGGACCAAGATACTCAAATGGGGTGACAAAGCACAGCTGGAGTGCACAGGACCCTCATGAGCAACCCACTAGCCGTGTTCTCCACTGGCCCTAGAGCCATGTCCAACTTCCCAACATTGGTAATGACTCTTGTCAGTAAGAAGTTGGAAGATGGAAGGTACTTCAGGTCCCAGTGAGATCAGCTCAAGGGCCATGGAGGGAAGGCAGACAGATCTTCAACCGTCTGGCTCTAGGCTTCATTAAATGTTTAACTCACCCGCCTCCATACTTCTGAGAAGTCTTGATGGATTATTGCATGGCCAGAAGCAATGCCTGGGATACTCTTTGGTTTCCCTGAGGCTACATGCTTGGTGGATCACCTGGTAAGTTCAGGTCCAGTTCTGCCTGGGTCCCTGCCACTCCTACCTCAAGGCACACACGGTTTCTGAGAAAGAGAGATGCTCAGGCCAGCACCTAGACATCAAATGTTCATATTGGAACCACTAGGATACCCGTCCCCCCCCATAAATTCAGAGTACTTACATATTCATGTAAGTAACCCCTCACTCATACATCCACTAAGCTAGACTTAGCTGGAAAGTCAGCTTGGGGGTCAGAGCAAGCCAATGAGCTGGACAACACCCTAACCCTAAACAACCCTAACCCAGAGATGCTTAAGACATAGACCCCCACCGAGAACTCTGAGATTTATACTGGGGACAGCTGTCTCCTATGAAGGGACTTCTCTTGTTACAGGATAGGGTTGCAAAGACCGCTCAGCACACTTGAGTCTGAATTGAGAGTCCACATTAAGCTACAGGTGACTGCCTGGAGAGAAGCTCTTCTCACAGAGCATCCTCACATGCATTTTACAGAGAGCTTTAAAAGACAAAGAACACAGAAAAACTACATCCTACTTGGTAGTTGGAGGGGGAAGTAAAGCAAGCAAACAGTTTAACAGAAGCCAAAACCATGCAGTTAGCTGGGGCATTTCAACCTGGAGTTTCTAGAACAGGGTTGAGTACTTTCCCAGGGCATTTTTCACAGTGGGGGTAGAAAAGGGGGGCAGTTTCTGATTAAATCAAAGCTGGCTCTAGCTGAAACAAGGTTGAGGGAACTTTGCCCTGTCACACTATGTTACACTTGGTTTCAGTTGGGATGTTTGTGATGTTTTGCCTTTCCTGATGTTTGTAGAGGCAGTGGAGCTATTAAATACGTCATGGGTAGCTCAGATGCACTCTTGCCTGTACGTGAGTGGCTTCCTACTGGAAACACTTAACTAGAAGTCTTTCTTGACATCAGCTCAGGGAGCATGTCTGGAGCAGCCTTCTTCTGCCAATGAAGGTAGGGACTGGCAGGGAAGTGTCCTAATGTTCTTACCAAAATGGAAGACAGCTCAGAGGGAGGACTCACCCAGGGTCTCCAAGGTTGAGCTGGTGTCCTCAGTGGTAACCAGCCCCTTGTGGTTCTTGGGTCCTCCCTTCCTAACCTCTCATCCCCATTCCACTGTGGGGTCTCCTCGGTAACAGCCTTGTGCTGTCCTCAAATCTGTGGATTGAGTTCTGTTTCTAAGGGACTCAGTAGACGCAGTCACATGGTAATATAAGGGATCTAGAATCCGAAGCCAGTTCTTCAGAGCTCACACACAACCTAGACATAGGCCAAAACACATCACCAGTAGCCAGAGTGGCCAATTTTCTCCATTAAGAAGGCATGAGGCCCTAGGACGACCAGGAACCATGCCACATTGGGCTTTTGAAGTGCCAGTCTTTCCAGGATCTACATCATACTGATGAGTACCCATTTCTTCTGAATTGAAGCATTCTCTCTTAGAGGGAGGGGGGAGGCTCGTAAGACTTAGAAATCTAATGAGGTGTGTAAGGAATAGGAAGCTTGTGAAAGCTATGAGATTCACAAGGTGCCTCCCTAAATATGCAGAAATACTAAGTTGCTAGAGAGAGCGCACTCTTCAGAGAAGCTGCCTGAAAAGTGGGTAAAGAGTTCGAGGGACTCAGCTTCCCAGCGGTCATTTGTGCTGGGCCGGGCCTTTGGGTGATGAGGTTGCCTTTGAGTCATACATACACATGTAAGAACCCCTCATTCGCCGGGCGTTGGTGGCGCACGCCTTTAATCCCAGCACTTGGGAGGCAGAGCCAGGCGGATCTCTGTGAGTTCGAGGCCAGCTTGGGCTACCAAGTGAGTTCCAGGAAAAGGCACAAAGCTACACAGAGAAACCCTGTCTCGGAAAAAAAAAAAGAATCCCTCATTCATGCATCCATCAAGCTAGCTTTAGCTGGAAAGTCAGACTTGGGGATCAGAGCGAGCCAATGAGCTGGACAACACCAGGAGACCGAAGATGCCACAGGCCCTTGTTTGAAAAGCTTCACAAAAAGCTGAGTGGCCCAGAGTGAAGAGGAACCTGAGGGATAAAAAGAATCCCCATCTCCATGTCTAAGATATTGTCTCCCCAACCTGTGAAGGCTCTGTGAGGGGTCACTGAAGTCCTCTGGGACTGGGAAAAATGAAGATAATTGGAAGAAGAGAAAAGATGTTTGGACTCATGTTCAAGTTTTATGTACAGTAAAGTCATACTCACCCCCCTCCCCACTCAGTCCTCCCAACCTATATAGTCTGTCTTGCTCCAGCTCTCTGCTTATCGTCTCACAGGCTGAGGCTGAAAATTTATTCATCTGGCCATCAGTTGATGTGAGGCCCCAACACGCAGATGCTTTGGCTGTCTGACTAATGATGATGCTTTCCTGGCTTGGAGGAAAAACAGAGGCTTTCCCCATCAGGCCCCATGAAGCTCTAACATGAAGACAGGGCTGGGTTTATAATCCACCTGTATTCACTGACTCCTTGGAGGATGAGGTGATCTGTTCAGTTGGTAAAGAGTTTACATGAAGATCTGAATTCCAGAACCTATGTAAAAAGCTTGGTATGCTGGAACATGCTGGAGTCCCAGTGTTTGGGAGACAGTCAGGTGGATCCCTGGGGTTCAATGGGTAACCAGCCCAGCCTCTTTGGCAAGCTCCAGATCCCAATGAGAGACTCTGTCTCAAAAACTCAAGGATGACTCCTAGGGAATGACATCTGAGGTTGACCTCTAGCGTAGACCAGCTCTCACACTCTGTCCCTCCAATGCACACTCACATACCAGCACACAAGAACCCTCTCCTTGGGACACCGTTCTCTCTGGTATAGATACCATCTCACCCAGAGCAGTGGAGATGTGAGGGATGACCACTTGGCTACGTTGAGAATCCCAGGGATGCTGGGTGCTTGCCATATCATGTATCATTCCTTCCCACTGACGGGGAAATGGGAGACAGTGTGCTAGGTTCCCATCACTTGGTAGGTGTCCCAACGCTCGTCTCACACCCTTTCTAGTTTGTTCTCTCCGTTTGTTAGGCCTCTGAGGATATTGCAGACCTGATATATCTCTTCTTCCTGTGCTGCTCACGGTGTGATAAGCAGGAGCATGCAGTGTGATGAATACTCTGATTGGTGAGGCATGGGACACCCTGGACCACAGAAGGAGGCTCCTTGCATCATCTGGTGCCTGTGGTTAATGGAGGAACACTTGCCGGGAGTAATGACATTTAAGCCAAGCTGAAACCTGAAGATGCCGTGTGAACTCTCTCTGGGGAAATGTCAACAAATGGCTACTCACCCAGGATAAAGCGCCAACCACGGCCCCAACTAATGACTCCATTTGAGTTCAGCTTGATGAACCAATGAGTTTATTGAGCTTAGTTATAGAGAGTGGGTGAGGGGTTACTTGCAGGAGCAAGGGTGACCCCAAAGCATCCACACCCCCAGAAAATCCCATCTTGGCTTGGATGATGATCTCTCCAATGCTGTATAATAAGGTCCCCTGTTAACTGAACACTTCAGTTAACTTTTCACCCGTATGCTTTAGTATCTTCTAAGACCATATGAAACTGGGGCAGATTAGATGCCACTAGCTGGCAGGTGCAAGAGAGGAAGGCTGGAATCAAAGGTGAGGGTCCAATGCCCCCCCCAATAACCTCCTAGGAGGGCCTGTCAATAGACCTGACACTAGGGGTCTCTTTTGGGTGCTCACAGCTGCTCTGATGAAGATGGTAATGGCTTCAGAAGGAAATATTCTGCAGCAAATGGGTGAGTGGGAATTATCCGAGTGACTTGGGGATACAATGGTAAAATTGGGAGAGAAATATTCCACACACTGGGAACAGAATAGGGAGAAGCATGGCGGTGTAGAAAGAATACAAAATACTGAAGGACTTGAAGGAAAATTCAGTGTGGTTCCATGACACACTATGCATTCAGACTGGGATCGTGAGACATAGCACAAGGAATGCACATTCCTGTGCTAATTTTAGACCCTTTAAGAGAAAGAACCATGCCTTTTGTCCCTCTTGTGAGTTAATTGAACATCTCAGGGCTGAACATAATCACTTGAAGTTTAATGTTTGAATGAACAAAACTCATGAGGATTAAAAATGACATGCATTCCTAGAAGCCCCTAAAAATTATCAAGCCTTTTATTATTGACCTAAGGCATAGCAAAACACAATTTCTTTTGGTATATTCATGTGTGTTGTTGTGCGTGTGTGTGTGTGTGTGTGTGTGTGTGTGTGCGCGTGCGTGCATGCGCGCACACATGCATATGTATGTGTGCACATTTGCATGTGTGTGTGCACACGTGTGAGGGTGCACGTGCATTTGTGAGCATGTGGAGGCCAGAGGTTGATGTTGAATGTTTTCCACAGTTACTTTCCACCTTATATATTGAGGCAAGGTCTCTCGCTTGAACCCAGAGCTCAAAGACTTGGCTAGTCTAGCTAGTCAGTTTGCTCCAAGGATCCTCTGTCTCAGTATCTCACACAGAGACTGAAGATGGGCTAGCATACCTACCGGGTATTTACATGGGTGCTGGGATTTGAACTCTGGGCCTGACACTTTCTCAGCAAATGCTACCTATTGAGGCATCACCCCAGCCCAAAGACAGCATTTAAAAATCCCACAGCATTTGAGGTGGATTCAAGTTTTGCTAATGTTGACTCTTGTGGTTGGGGGAAGTTGTGGTGATATATTGTGTACCCTAATAAAATTTGCCTGATGATCAGAGAACAGAACAAGCCACTAGATTAAACATAGAGGCCAGGCAGTGGTGGCACATACCTTTAATCCCAGTACTTGGGAGTCACACACCTTTAATCTCAGCACTTGAAATCTCACACCTTTAATCCCGGTATTTGGGAAGCACACCTGCCTTAATCCCAGCACTAGGAAGGAAGTAATGGCTGGCCAAATAAAGGTATATAAGGTGTGAGGAGACAGGAACTGAGATCTTTTCAGGCTGAGAAGTCCTAGAGGTAAGACGTGGTAGTGGCTTGTTCCTCTGTCTCTCTGATCTTTCAGCAATTATGCCAATATCTGGCTCCAGGTTTTAAATTATAAGACCATTTAGCAATTCAAGCAACAAGAAGTATTTTCCTGCCCCTCTGTGAACCTTGTCCTTCCCCTGCACTTCCGGTTTGTTCTGAGAGGGTCAGTGGTCCCCAATCCTCAGCTGTCCCTTCCAGCTGTCACCTAGTTATTCCTGTGACTAGTCACCCCAGGGTGACTGGAGGACCTCCTGAGCACTGTGTGAAAGTTTGCAAGTTTGACTTGGAGAATCCATTATGCCAAGCCCAAAGACGGGGTCAGAAAAGGGATCAACACCAGGTCCGAAGTTCACAGTCACCTGCCTCAGTCTTGTTTCCTGATGTGGTGATAAAATGTGCTAAAAGCAACCTCAAAGCTAGAGGGCCAGAGCCATCTAAGCCCTCTGACACCAGACTCTGAGCTCTAGGATCTGGGGTTTGTCCAGCTGGGTTTCAGTCTTGGTTTGGTCCAATATTTCCTCATTAGGCCCCCATCCCTCTCTTTTGGACAGTAATGTATATTCTGTGCCGTTATATGTGAGAATCACATAAGTTGCCTTTTTATTTTACAGTTAAGAGATTGCCTTGAGGATCAGAGGAAACGTTGGACTTTGAACTTTCGAAGTATTGAACCTGAGAAAGACTATGGGAGCTTTCAAAATCAGATTAAATGCATTTCGCATCATGATATGGCCACAAGCCTGTGGGGACAGGGAGTGGGGTGCAGTAGTTGGAATGAGAATGTCCTTGTATGGTTTAAATAAGAATTGTCGTTTTGGTCCCCAGTTGGTGGCACTGTTTGGGGAGGTTATGGAGCCTTTGGAGGTGTGTTCCTGGGGATGGCTGTGGGTTCCCCAGTCTTGCTCCACTCTCAGCGTGCTGGCCCTGCTTCGTGGTTGCATCTGAGGATGTGAGCTCTCAGCTTCTCGCTTCGGTTTCTTGGTGCCATTTCTCCAGCGTGATGAGCTCATTCTCCTGGAACCATAGTGCAAATAAGCTTTCTTCTGTAAGTTGCTTTTGGTCATGATATTTTAATCATAGCAATAGGAAGGTAACTAACACAGAGAAAAGGGTTCTATTTTCTATCAGGATTCAGGTTCCTGTCTATCACAGCAAGGCAGTCACAGCAGCAGGAGCTTGGGGAAATTGGTTATATTATTTCTGTTATCGGGACAGAGAGCAATGGATGCCTGTGTACTGTGTCCAGCTTACTCCTCCATGCATACAGTTCGGAATCCTTTGCCTAGGGAGTGTTGCCACCCACAGAGGATGGGTCTTCCCACATTAACACAGTCAAGATACCCCATTCCCACACCAAGACTTGCCCACAGGGTAACCTAATCTTGACACTCTCTCACTGTGAGTCCCTTCCAGGTGATTCCAGACCCTGTCAGGTGGCAGTTAAAACTATAGCACTACCATTAATCTTTATGGTCAGGGACCCTTCCATTGCTCAGATGCCCAAACACACACATGCCTGCTCTGAGCACAGTGCAGTCTCAAGTCTTTTTCAGTGATGCTTTCTACTTTCCTTTTGTTACTTTTTTCCAGTTTTCAGTCACTCTCCCTAATGAAACTATCAGGCAGAACTAATCCAACATCAGCTTAATTAATCAACATTTGGCAGTCTATAACTACATTCTCTGGTCCAAATGACTTGTGACAACTTTCTTAATACAAAACCAAAACATCCACAGGGAAGGCGGTGGCGCCTCTGGTTGCCAGGAGATCCCAGCTCTTTAATTCATCTTATATAGTTTAATAAAGTTCCAATAAACCTTTCACCCTCAGGTGTGAAAGAAAGCATTTTGCTACCCGAAAATGTCATTCTTTTATTTTTAACACAATAAGGGGGCGATATCTTTGTGGTCTGGGTATGCTTTAGGCAAGAGCTCTTCCTGTTTGGAAACCAGCTAATCCTCCCAGGAAACCACGCAGTCAGGCTCTTGGGTGCTCTGCGCTCAGGAGACCGGTCCTCAGCCAAGGAGTTCCAGTTCATTCAGGGCTGAGGTTCCTTCCAGAAGGGAGAATCAGTACGAGAACTTCTCACTTCCTTCCTGTGCATCGCTTTCTCCTCACCGAATGCTGTCACCTGCCCGATGACACCCTCTCACACAGCGTCCTTGGGCATGAGTGGATCCTCTGAGTCTGTTTCCTGCTGGGAAACTGAACTGCACAGGCTGAGTAAAGTATAAGCAATAGGTGTTTATTTGACTTGTGTTTGAAGGCCCAAGTTTGAGGGTCCACATCTGGTGAGGGGGTCTCTTCTCTTTCCGAGTTATGTAAGGCCATTTAAATGCTAACATATAGCTTGTTGCTGTTGTTTTCTGAGACAAAGTCTTTCTGTGTAGTCCTGGTTGCCTGAAACTTTCTGTGTAGACCAGGTTAGCCTCAAACAGACATCCACCTGCCTCTACCTCCAGAGTGTTGAGAATAGAGGTGAGTAGCACCATGTCCAGCCATCAATGCATATAATGTATGTTGAGCATATTTTGCCCTATACCCAACCCCCTTCCTCTTACCCACTTCCCTTCTTGCCACTGGTCCTCTGTTGCCCCAGACTTTTCTGTCATCAGTACCACACCATATCATGTGATCGTGTGAATCAATAAGGGTCAGGAGCCACAGATAAGAAGAATACGTGCCTGGTGGTGGTGGCTCATGCCTTTAATCCCAGCACTCGAGAGGCAGAGCCAGACGGATCTCTGTGAGTTCGAGGCCAGCCTGGTCTACAGAGTGAGTTCCAGGAAAGGCACAAAGCTACACAGAGAAACCCTCTCTCGGGTGGAAAAAAAAAGAAGAGGAAGAGGAAGAAGAATACGTGAGGTTTGTCTTTCTGAGGCCAACTTCATTGGCAAGGGCCTTGTTGACTCTTACATAACAAAGGACGGAGGAGAGGTACAGGACAGGGAGGAGACCCAGACAGCAGCCTCCTCACCGGGGACTCACTCCTGAGACTACTGCATTCCTGGCAAAGCTGCCTCTTAAGTCCCCACCTCTTACTACCATGATCATCAAAATTAAATTTCAATGTGAGTTTAGGAGGGGCCCTCCATGCTAGTAGCAAGGGGGGAAATTGTTTCTTCATTCAGTGCCAGAGTTTCTTCCTGCTCCCAGCCAGGAAGTGGGCTCAGAGGTTGGGGAGGAGAAAGACATGGTTCCTGCCATGGCGATCACCTTAACCAACCCTTCCAGGGCCCTCTCCATCCTGCTTCAGTTACCCTTTCTCTGTGGTGGACCTGTGAGAACTGTACCACCTGTGTCCAGTAAGCTTTGGCCACCAATCAGAGGCAGGGTCTTGGAGAGATGGAGCCCAGAAAGTTTAGTTGACTGGTTTGCTCCTTGCTGGTCTGGAGGTGGGTGAGGTCTGCATTCATCTACCCAAGGCCACAGCCCCCAGCCACCCCAGGAGAGACCCAGCACTCTTCGGCCCTCAGCACCCAGCCTCTCTTCTTGCCCCATCAGCCTAGGAGAAAATGTGGATCCTTACTTCCTGGGGCTGTCTCAACCATCAATAATCATTTACCCCATGAGAACACGGCATCCGTTTCCTGCTAAGACACTGACCAGTATCTTTAGCTTTATTGAACATCTAAGGCAGTGGCCACCGATCTAATAATTACACAAATAATTAGCTACGCTAATTATACTCTGTGTTATAGAGGGTGGACAGGTGCTGAGAGAGAGTGAGATTCAAGGCATCTGCTTTACTGCAGGAGATGAGGAAGGGCTTCCCTGAAGCGTTCTGTGTAAGTTGAGCCGCCAGGGTCCTCATGGGGCCATAAGTTAAATGAAGATGCAGCCATGCTCTAGGCGGGGGGATAACATGCAGTGGCCCCAAGGGCAGAGAAAGTACTCAGTACTGAAGAAAGACTTGGAGGACACCAGTGTGGGTGGAGCCTTCTTGAAAAGGCAAAAAGTGACTGTTGTGGAGGGCCCATGGGTCAACAGACGCAGGAGGGAAGGGCATGGAGCCTGACCTGGCTGGGGACCCAGGCTGGACCAGGTTGAAGCAAGCTGGCCCTGGGGACACAGAAGGTAAATGCTACTGGTGAGATCATGAAAACACAGCATTGGTTCTGGAAGTGGGCACCTCCTTAAACCATGCACACCTCGGGGGTCTCACCCTAGGAGTGGTCTCATGGGTCTGGATTGAGCACCCTGCACCCAGGGGTGGGTCCTGGCTTCTGCCATCTTCCTCCCCTTCTTTCCCTTTGCCTGAGCTTTAACCTGTGTTAAAACTGTTCCGCTGTGTACACGTGTGTGTGTGTGTGTGTGTGTGTGTGTGTGTGTGTGTGTGTGTGTGTGCTGGGGAAGGTTTTCATGCACACATGTGTGAGGCCAGAGCTTAACTTTAAATGTTGTTTCTCGGGAACTATCCACCTAGGTTTCTTTTTTGTTTTTGTTTTTTGTTTTTTTGAGACAGGGTTTTTCTCTGTTGCCCTGGAACTCACACAGTAAGTCAGGCTGGCCTCAAACTCAGAGAGCCGCCTGCCTCTGCCTCCCGAGTGCTGGATTAAAGGCGTGCGCCACCACCTCCCACCCCTCCCAACCCTCGCACCACTGCCCAGCTCCACCTAGGTTTTTGAGACAGTGTCTTTTTTATATTTAAAAGTTTTTTTACATTTTACATATCAACAACACTTTCCCCTCCCTCCCCTCCTCCTGCTCTCCCCACTTCCTCCCCCACACCCCCCATCCACTCCTCAGAGAGGGTAAGGCTGTCCATGGGGTGTCAACAAAGTCGGGCATATCAAGTTGAGGCAGGCCCAAGCCCCTCCCCTCCGCATCAAGGCTGAGCAAGGTGTCCCTCCACAGGGAATGGGCTCCAAAAAGCCAGTTCATGCATTAGGGATAAATTCTGGTCCCATTGCTAGGGGCCCCACAAACTGCCCAAGCCACACACTGTCATCCATGTTTAGAGAGTCTAATTTGGTCCCATACAGGTTCCCCAGCTGTCAGTCCAGAGTCCATGAGCTCCCACTAGCTCGGGTCAGCGTGGTCTCTGTGGGTTCCCCTTCATGATCTTGACCACCTTTGCTCATACAATCCCTCCTCCCTCCCTTCGACTGGACTCCAGGAGCTCGGCCCAGTGCTTGCCTGTGGATCTCTGCATCTGCTTCCATCAGTTACTGGATGAAGGTTCTAAGACGACAATTGGGTAGTCACCAATCTGATTACAGGGGATGACCAGTTCAAGCACCCTCTCCACTATTGCTTGGAGTCTTAGCTGGGGTCATCCTGTGGATTCCTGGGAATTTCCCTAGCACTAGATTTTTCCACTTTGGAAATCAGTATGGCGGTTTCTCAGAAAACTGAGAATCAATCTACCTCAAGACCCAGCAATACCACTCTTGGACATATGCCTAAGGCATACTCAGTCATAACACAAGGACACTTGCTCATCTGTGTTCATAGCAGCATTATTCATAATAGCCAGAACCTGGAAACAACCTAGATGCCCCTCAACTGAAGAATGGATAAGGAAAATGTAGCTCATTTACACAATGGAGTACTACTCAGCAGTAAAAAGCAATGACATCATTAAATTTGTAGGTAAATGGATGGAACTGGAAAAAACCATCCTGAGTGAGATAACTTAGACCCAGAAAGACAAACATGGTATGTACTCACTCATAAATGAATATTAGACGTAAAGCAAAGGATAACCAGGCTACAATCCAGAGCTCCAGAGAAGCTAGGTAACAAGGAGGACCCTAAGAGGGACATGCATGGATCGCACTAGGAAGGAGAAAGAGATAAGTTCAGCTGGGAGGCTGGGTGGGGGCCGAGGGGAGAAATATGGGGGATGAGAACATGAGGGAAAAGGTCGACTTGGGGGAGGGACAGAGAGGGAGCGCAAGGAAAGAGATAACTTGATAGAGGGAGCCATTGTGGGTTAGAGAGAGCCAGCATCTTTTCCTAGGCTGCAGCTCACGAAGCAGGCCAGTGAGTCCCTGGGACCCACCCACCTGTCTCTGCCCTCCCCACCCCCCACACTGGGATCTTTCTAATGCAAGTTCAGGGGATTGAACCCAGGTCCTCAGGCAGCAAGGACTTTACCAACCAAGCTATCTCCCCATCCCAACACTGTTTCTCAGTAAACTCCAAGTTGGCTTCAAAAAAGAAAGAAAGAAAAATGGAAGCAACAGTGTCTGGGGCAAGGATGGGAAGAGATATGCTGAGCAGAGGTACAAACTGAAGTAGAGGAGACACCATGCTCACGACAATGTCACTCTTGTCCCGTCAATACTGGACGACACAGATGGAGCATTGCCAACGGAGGAGATTCCTCTGAGCCTGTGGCATCCATCCCGAATTTTCGATGGGGCTTCACGTCCCCTGCTCGAGGGGCAGGTCTGTGGTCTCCAGCCCTTTCTGCTGGTGGAACTGGTATCGCACAGCTCACCTCACCGCTTGTGAATCAAACCACCGACCTGTTCAGTGGCCACAGCACCAGGGCAAATGAGGAGACGACCACTAGGCATCCATCCCAAGTGCCCAGAGATCCCTCCAGAAGGGCAGACCGATCTGAGCTCTGTGTGACCTTCTGTGGAGAACCCTGGTCGGCTGACCACACTGCAGGTCTATGGGAAGCCTTGGTCTGCACTCTCAGAGCTTGGTGGGCGGATGTCAGCTCTCTCGTGAAGGATAGAGGAGTGTTTAATCTGTTTTTTTTTAAAACGTATTTATTGTTTTGTTTGATTATAAAATTAACAAATGTAGGCAGCAAATTTTTCTAACAATACAGAAATGCATAATAAAGAAAGTTCCCATCATACAACTTAATGTGGAAGTATATATAAAATGGAAGGCTTCCTATAACTCATGAAATAACTGTTTGCTGAAAATTCGGTTTATATTTTTTTCCACTCTTTCTATGCATATTTTAACATATAAATATGTAATTACTTTTAACAAAAGTGATATACTGCATTCGGTACTCTGTGGCTTGCTTTTGTTTCTTAACAGTGCATCATAGAGACAACATAGAAATGTCACTGGATATAAATGAACCTTATTTTTTTTCAGTGACTGAATAGTATTCCCGTACGAACATGCCACAAATCATCCAGCTGATCACTTATTGATAAGCACTGCTGGTTTCTCTTCCTAGGGTAAACCTGCTGAATAAAAGCCCTTCAACATACATAACATGGCCCCGTGCTAATATTCTGCAGGGCATGTTCTTAGAAGAAGGATGGCTAGATTAAGGGATATGCACATTTTACAATTGAATGGATCTTGGGATCTTGCTGAATTGTGTACTCTGTAAAGTTGGTCCGATTTGTACTTGTATTAACAATGTATGGTAGTGCTGGGTTTCCATCACCTTGGCCCATGAGCTGCCTTTAGTCCTTCCCATAAATTTAAATATTTAAAGGGGAAAAACATTACTCTCTTCTCTCATCTGGAGAGGTGACTGTGCTTTTCTTTCACAGTGATCCGGGATTGGCTTCTTGGTAGTAAAATCTCCTTGTCTCGTTTGCAGCCTGGGAGGATTGAGTGATGGGCCGAGAAAGCAGAAGTCGGGAGCAATGTAGTCAGTAGGAATTTATTTAATGCTTTGTCTGGTTCATAGATTTAACTTGGCTCACAGTTCCAGAGGTTTTAGCCTGTAGTCTGGGCCCATGGTGAGACAGAACATGGCGACTTTGGGAGTGTGCGCCTGTTTACCTCATGGGCAGGAATTTTGTAGTAAAGGTCCCCACTTCCTTCCTGGTTGCAACTGATGCTCACACTTGGCTCCTAAGGCCTGCCTGGTCCTCTCATGGTACAGCTGACTTTTTCAAAACCTGTAGGAAGCTCTGTCTCTGGCTGCGACAGAGGTGACAATACAAAGCGCTGAGTGTCTGGTTATCATTGTTCATATGTAATCTGATCAGAGTCTGAGATTTCGTCTAAGGATTCCCCCCACCCCAGGGGGGCGGTGTCAGTCTGCGTTTGTCCTCAAGGTAAGACTTTTGGCTGGTAAAGGCTTAGAACACCCATCCCTGGAGCTCTAAAGGACCCAACCCACACCACTGCCTCCAGGAATTGTGGGAAGCTCCCAATGCACACCTCTGCCTCCAGGAATTGTGGGAAGCTCCCAATGCACACCACTGCCTCCAGGAATTGTGGGAAGGCTCATCAATAGATGGAGAGCTTGGGAGAAGAGGAGCTTCTATCTTCTTTTAGGGGACAGGACATACATACTCAGATGCCCATCCACACACATACATGTGACACCTGCCCCAGATCCCCCCACATTCTGCTCACACTCTCAAACATGCATGCATATGTGGGTATCGGTGCATACACCCATATATATGTATATAGCTCTATACCTCCAACACATCCAACAGTACCTCCGCCCCCAGCAAAAAATAGCACAGTGGCTCAGACAATCATGCTGCTGCAAGCAAGCCTCTCCTGAATCACAGGGCAACTAGACAGAGCCTTTTGGCTGCAAAGAGCCAGAGTATGTGGTTCGAGAGGGGCTGTAAGTACGGAGGTGGCGGCACTGAAGCCGAAGAAAACGTGAGGTTAGAGGAGCCATCACACTTCCTCTGAGGAAGAAGGCAGCGAAGAGGGTACAGTGGGCCTCTGGCTTCTGAACGCTGGTAGTGCATGTCATGCACATGACAGCCGTGTGCAGGGCTGGCTCCATGAAGCCATTTTGGAAATGTTGCATCTTCTCAGGGGACACTGTGTTCCTGGTTTTACAAGCAAGGCATCATGGGTCTCAGTGTTAGCAACTTGCTCCAGATGACGGGGTCAGGGGCCCCAGGAGGGTGCTCTGAAACTGGACACTGTCATCTGATCACCTAACAGTGGGGGACACTTAGGTAGGCCTCCGCACCAGGAATACTATGCACGCCTCTGAACAAGAACAGGGTCAGGAGAGTGACAGAGGTGGGCAACAGGAATGCCTGTCAATGCCTGAGTGACCAGGGATGAGTGGGGACAGCCCCTTGACAGGCTGACAAGATTTCTCAGCATGATGGCCGTGTGAGCTCTGCCCTTTGTGTGGTACCAGGCAGTGTGGAGAATGGGGATTTTTAAAACTCCAGAGTACCTGATTATCATTTAGGAGGGATTCAGACACCAATGGCCACTCAAAGGATCCATGCCGTGCACAGAACATGCCTATACCACAAGGGATGCTCTGGCTCTTCCCTGGGCCACTGCATGCATGCTGCCATGTGCACACACACACAGACAGGCATGCATATTCACAGTCACACAGAGCACACACATACAGGCATACATAGACAGGCACATACATGTGTACACATTCACACACAGAGACACATGTACACACAGACAAGTATACACATTCATACACAAGTGTATACATTCTCGTCCATAGACTCCACTCACATAAAGACAGCAACAAAGGCTGGGGGATGAGCCAGTGGTTAAGAGGGTTTGCTTGCACAAGGACTGAGTTTGGTTCCAGCACTCATGTTGGGAAGCTCACAACCGCCTGTAACTGTAGCTCCAGGGGTCTGATGCACTCTTCTAGCTTTTGAAAGCACCCACTTACACATGGGTGACTGTACACACATACACACACACACACACACACACACACACACACACACACACAAACACACGACAGAAGCAGATAGAGGCATAAACATGCATCACATTGGCACATTTACACAGACATGTGTGCATAACACACACACAGACACATATGTGCACAAAGACACTCTTACTACTGCCTCCATAAAGACAGATGGAAGAACAGTGGCACAGAGATCATGGCTGCAGGTGACAAACTGCTTTGTCACCAGAAAACACTAAGACAGGAATCTTCAGGACTCAGTTTCCCCGCCAGCCAAAGTGGCTCGTGTGAGTTCTGAGCTCTGATCCAGAGTGCTGACCTTCCTAGGTAGAAACCATTGGCCAAGGCTTTTGTTTTGTTTTTGGAACAAGGTCTCACTCTGTAGCTCAGGTTGGCCTCAGAGTCATGATGATTCTCTTGCCTCGGTCTCCCAAATGCTGAGATTACAGGCAGGAGGCCCTGCGAGGTCTTTGACCTGTGGGAAACGGACAGGATGATCCCTACAGAGCGGATCTCTGGCTTGGCTGAAGTGATCAACATGAGTGCACACTCAGGAACCTCAGCATCTGCGGTGGCCATGGGAAGCCGGGGTGACAAGTGTAGCGGCATGTGCAGGCTTCAGCAGCGGAGACTCGGCTGCACGGTTGGGGTCTGTTTAGGATGCTTCTTAGAACAAAGCTCCCTTCCCGGCATCTCGGCCAACCTTCTTGACCCAGAGGCACATGTAATCTCTACTCTGCGGCATCCTTCCTCACCATGGCTACCCTTCCAGGGACAAGTGCCGGCCAGGATCCTGCTAATTACCGGTTTATCCTCTAGGCCAGCCTGCCTGGTGTCTTCGACCTGTGTGCCTTCTACTCTCAGCTTCCCGGCCTGGGTGGCCTCTTGAGGACTCAGACTGTTGTCAGGTTGTCACCAAGGTCCCCAGGGTGTTGTTCTGAGAAAGGAACAAAAGGAGTTAGCACAAATCTTCTCACGCTGTGCACGAACTTGCTCACTTGCCCAGTCAGCAGAAGTACATTGAAGCATTTGAGACTCCAAAGCTGCCGAGCTCTGCAATGGGCTCGGGATGCTGACCCTGGCTCTCCAGGAGCACCAGGAGCACCAGGAGCACCAGGAGCACCAGGCAGGCAGGCATGTGTGGGTGCTCTAACGAATGGAGAGTGGTTGGAGCCAGCAGTCACTTTGAGTTGGGAGCCTGGTCCCTTGGGGTATTTAGACGCCCCAGTGTCTTAGAGTGTCAGTTTTGTTCCAGCTGGACAGTAAAGTCCTTTTGGGTAGACACTGTATTTTGACCCAATTCCATGTGGCTCAGTAAATAGGAAATGTTCTGTGGGGATTCCATGATGTTAATCTTGATAATCAACCTGATTAGATCTGGGATCAACTAAGAGACAAGCCTATCAGTGGATCTGTAAAGGCATTTACAGAAGGACTAGCTGAGGGAAGGCCCTCCCCTGGAATGAGTGGCACCCTCTGATGACTGGCCCAGATCAGCGGGCTTTTTTTTTTTTTTTTTTTGGCATGCCTCCATGTCTTGGTGGTGAGTGCATCTACGTCTGCTGCTGCTGCTGCTACTGCATCCTTTACCAGCATCAGACTCTAGCTTTGACCAGAAGGCCAGAGATTCTTCAAGAGTCCTCTTTAGCACCAGATTGGAACTGTGGAGTGGACAGTTAATGGTTTCAGCTTCTCCAGCATGCAGACTGCCATTGTTGAGCTCTGCAGTCCCTGCTGGCTGTAAGACATTCTAGTAAATGATATATACTCATCTATCTCTCTCTCTCTCTCTCTCTCTCTCTCTCTCTCTCTCTCTTTCCATTCTATTGGTTTTGGTCCTCTAGAGAAAACTGCCTAATTCATGTACTGTCTTGTTTCTTAAGAAGAACTCAAAGCCTAGACCAAGAGAAGGCTCCTCCGCTAGAGTCTAGGAAGGGAGAAAGACATACATATGGGAGCCTGGGGACTCGAGGGCTTGGGGACAGAGGGTGGAATGAGGAGAGCTAGGTGACAGCTTGGAGCAGCCAGGGGCTGTTTCCAGAGGAACGTGTCTAGCAGGATTGAAATGTCAGTGGGGAGGATGGTGAGAGCTTTGGTCTTCGTAAGTAGGAGGTCTGCTGTTTGGTTTGTGAAGCCCTAATGTTTGAAAATTGAGGGTCAGTTCTAGAATAACCATAAACTAGACAAGGCAGTGATGTCAGGGCTAGGGGCTGTTTGTATGTCTCCATCTGTAAAATACGGAGAGAATTCAGCAGTAACTAATAACAGCTACAGCATCTCACCTTAACTGGGGACGAGTCTCTTCCATATTGATGTTATTTGCATATTTTACATATACTAATGTATCATCTTTATAGCACAGGAGGTAAAGTTTATTCTGTTTCCCAAAGAATCCAAGGCACAGAGAGGCAAAGTAACCAGCTTGAGGACACACAGCTGGGAAGCAGCAGAGGCAAGGATTTGGACTTGGTCAGTTTAGCTCCAGAATTCACACTCTGAGTGGTACCTTACTTGTGCCCAGGAGGCAGATGCTATTGGTGCCTGTCTGTTGTCATTGCCTCCCTCTTGGTGACTGTAGGTGAGCCAGTTGAAATGAACGCTCCCACTTCTTGAAGCTCAAAGCCTTCTCCATGCTTACAAAGACGCACGGGATCCTCTCCTTAGACAGTAACAACTGGGTGGGAACCCTCAGGACCCCCACAAATCCCACATCCCAGATCATAGGTAGAAATGCCAATCAGACCCTTGAGAGAGCTTCACTACTCTATAACAGAATCCAGTGCCTGGAGGGCCCCGGACAGTAACCTGGCTTCATTTCTGTTACTGCGGTAAAATATGACAAAAACCAAGTTAGGAGGAAGAGAGGTTTACTTTAGCTGACAGTTCCAGGCTGCAGTCTGTTATTGTGGGCAAGTCACAGTAGCAGGAACTTAACTAGTCGCCTCGCCTACAGTCTAGAGCAGAGAGAAATGCATGCATGCTTGCCACCGCACAGCTGGCTTGCCACACTTACACAGGCCAGGACCCCTGCCTAGGGAGTGGTGCCTCCCACAGTAGGCTGGGTTTTCCCAAATCAACTATCAAGACAATCACAAGCAAGCCTGGCCTAGCCAATCCCTCGCCAGGACCCCATTCCAAGGTAACTCTATACTGTGCCAAGTTGACAATTAAAGCCAGTTATACGATTACAATCTGCTGTGTGATCTAGGTGAGTTGTCCTTGTTCTCCCTTCTTGGAGTCTTAGTTTTCTTGTCTGTCAAAAGATCCAGTGAGGCCACATGTTCCCTAGGGCCTTCCCAGTTCTCTGGTTCCGTATGGCTTCTCATCTGTCTAGACCTCTAAGTGACTTCATGAAGTAGGGGTGGTATTAGCTAAAGTTGAGGGGAACATTGAGCTTTTTATTCTAGTGACTGCCTGTTAAAAACATTCTTTTTTAAATTTATGTACATGTGTGTAAATGTACATATGTACCCATGGAGTCCAGAAAAGAGTGTCAGAATCCCTGGTTCTGTGAGTGACCTGACAGGGAGGCTGGGGACTGCACTCAGATCTTCTGGAAGAGCAGGGACACTATCTTATCTGCTGAGTCACCTCTCAGCCCCACGACTGCCTTTCTGTTCTGGAGAAAATGGTTTGCAGATGGGCATGCTGACCCATGTCTGTGGTCCTCACATCTGGGAAGCTGAGGCAAGAGGACCAGGGCTCAAGGTCATCTTCAGCTACATGAGTTCAAGGCCAATCTGAGCTACATAAGACCTCATCTCAAACAAAACAAAAACAACAAAAAACAGAACTGTGGCTGGGGAGATGGTTCCATCAGTAAAATGCTTACTTGGCAAGCACGAGGCCCCGAGTTTGATCCCCGCCACCCGTGGTGAAAGTCGGGCAGTGAGAGGGAGGTGAGACAGGAGCACCCATGGGGTTCTCTGGGATGGCCAGCCTTGTCTGTTTGCTGAGATCCAGGCCAGTGAAGGGCCCTGTCTTCATAAATGAGATGGATGGTTCCTGAACAACAATCCCTAGGCATGACTTCTGACCTCTACATGGCATTGGGATGCCTGTGGGTGTGTAAGTGTGTGGGTGTGGCTTCTGTCTCAATTTCACCAAAGTGACAACCAGACCAGACAAGGGTGTACGATGATGTTCATGGTGGCTCCTCCTTTCTTCCGTCCCCCCCTCCACCTTTGGACACACTTTGTAGATGTTGCCCCTTTGGTGTTGTGTCTGCCCCTTGCTTGTTCCTGCCCCTCACTACTCTTCTTCCATCCAGGATGTCTCACCGAGGAGTGCTCATCCTATACGTTTGCTAACATTAACTTTCCCCATTTGAAATTCCAGTGCGTCCAAACTGGTATCTTCCAAGTGTATGGGTACCACACAAATACCAGAAAGACAATCCCATCTAACAAATTCATACCGAATCATGAATGACTACTAGATTTGTGTTGCTAAAATGACATCCTCACTTCTTCCTTCCTTCCTTTCCCCTTCACCTCTTTCATTTGAACACTGACTACATCAAATTAATCTATACTTGTTAACAAATGCCAGCTACTGTAACAAAAGCAAGGAGGCCACATTCTTTCAGAGAAAAATAAAACGTGGGGATGGTAGGATTTGAGACATGTGGTCATATCTTTCTTTCTCTGACTTTTGTAGACCTAAATTATCCTACAGAGTCAGTATATACACCTGGCTTATAGGAGTGCAGCATGGGTTCTCAGAATATAAACATCTCCGGATGTTGACACCTGGTCTGGCTGGAATGGAGAAGAATGCCAGCGGGTAGCTGTGAGAACCTCCACATCATGAAGGCAGCAGAGGTTAGCACTGCGGAATAGCTAGCCTGCTGTGCTTGAGTTTTGTTAGCTTGACAGGAGGTAGGGTCAGCAGGGAAGAGGAAAGCTCATGTGAGAAAATCCCTCTACAGACTGGCATATCTCTGGGAGATTGATTGGATTGTTAATTGATGTAGAAGGGCCCCGCCCACTGTGGGTGGCACCTTCCCTAGGCAGAGGGTCCTGAACTGTATAAGAAAGCTAGCTGACTATTAGCCAGCCAGCAAGCCAGCTATCAAGAAGCGCCTTCTACAGTTCCTGCTGTACTTCTTTGGCTTATTAAATGAGTTCCTTGGCCAGAGGTAATGCGGGTCAGAGGTAGAGTACCAAGCAGGCTGACATCAAGTCCCTGCCTTGAGTTTCTCCAATCACGGACCATGACCTGGAATTTTAAATGCAATAGACCCTTCCCTCCCTCCCTCCAGTTGCTTCTGGTCAGTATTTTGTCACAGCAACAGAGAGCAAACTAGAACAGGTGTGCACAGATGTGCGTGTGTGCGTGTGTGTGTTTATATGTATACACCCATACACACACACACACACACACACACACACACACACACATGCACCATGAATGTAAAGAACTGCAATACTAGATAGAAAAGGACATGTGCTGAGTCCAGCCCGACCTTCTGACAGTCCTTTGTATAGTGGAGTGTGGACTGAGAAGTAATAGATCTGAAAAATAGGGACACAGCCATAAAAGAAAAAGACAGAGACACAGAATAGGTTTGGGAGGGCTCTGAGTCAATACCACAATTGCCCTGAGTTTATTTCTCAGGGTCTTTTTATACCCAAAGGAGTGGGGACAAAAACCTCCCCCTCTCAAGGACACTGTGGTTCAAGGTACAAACAAGTGTAAACACCTCCTTATTCTCAAAAAGCCTGGTAATTGTGCCTTTGGTCAAACATCCTGTTACCCCACCTTGAAGAGTACCAATGCCTTTGGAAAAACATCCTGTTATCCAGCCTTAAAGAGCAAAGAGAAGCTTGACTCTCTGACCTTGAGTCAAGATGAAATCAAGCCATAAACTGGAGTCCTTTGTGGGCTCCCACAGACATGAGCCACAAGACAGTGCAAAAGCAGGAGAAAGGAAGAGATTGGAGCCCCCAGTCTGCTCTGAGGGGACACCTAGCTTGGAGCTCCACTTAGATGCCCATGCCGAGGGACACAGCAGCCCCATGGCAGACGCAGAGTCAACAGTGGCCTAGAGATGGAAAAAGACGGGTAGGTTTGAGAGATGGAAATAGCCCTGTTGGGCTGGAGCAGTGGGGCCAGGAAGCTGAGCAAGAAGTACGGCTGGATATTGTTAAACTAAGCGTGGGTACAGAGTGCATCATGGTGGGGGTGGCTTTGGCTTCCAGCTGCCACAGGCCCCCCTGGGCAGGGACTTTCTGACAATGGTGCTTTGGAGTCTTGGTTCTCAGACTGATGCTCCACAGACAAGGTGCTAGGTGGGCCAGGGACCAAAGCAGGGACCATGGTGTTTGTTGGAGCTGTGCTTGTATTGGCAGATAATATCTTAAAACGTCGCTCTTGTACAATACAAATGTGGCTGAATGACGGCATAGGATATGATGTTTGTGCTCTCTCCTTTCCTTCGTCTCTCTCCTTCTTCATTTTAGCTAAAACAAGAGCCTTTGAAAACAGACCTTTTTTGTTGACAACTGGAAGGAGGCGGAGCCAAATGTTTAACCACTAAGGGGAGCAGAAGTGGAGATTCCCCCCACACACACACACCACAGGTTAACCATTTACTTGCTAGGAATGAGAGGGTTCATTAGAGAGATTAGGGAAGCAGCAGGAGAGGCCCCCAGGGCACTCGGGACAGCAGTTGGTTTGTTTGTCAACTTCTGGTGCATTATTTCAGTGTTTCAACAACTCGCTGACGGGCTGGGGGGTGGCTCAGTTCATAGAGTGCTTGAAGGCAACTCTGGATTCTACCTGCAGTACCATGCAACCTAGATGTGGTGACACACAAACCTGATGCTCAGCAAGTGGAGACAAGAGGACCATTGCTTTGGTCAAGGGAGGGCTTCATGGGGGAGTCTGTCCTGTGAGGTTAGGGAGGAGATCTTCTGGGATACCACAGGGTCCCGCAGCTTTTGCAGTCATAGTCTTCAGGCCATCCCCTTGCCCTCACAGATGGCCTGACCTACCTGTTCTAGTCAATACTAACAGAGTCAAGTGACTTCCATCTCCGAGGGGTGGCCCCTACCACAGTGCTCCCTGCAAGACAGCAAAGCCCACTTCAGAGGCTCCCCAGGTTTTACCTATACGTATTTTTCTTGTAAGTACTTCGATGAAAAAAATAAAGAAAAGAAAGAACAGACTCCTTGCAATACATCAAGGATACTTGAATGCATTTGAAATATAATGAGTGTGTGGCTGTAAAAGACATGCCTCATAAGGATCTTTTGAAAGAAGAAATAAATGATCTTGCCTTTGCCTCTTGCTGCTCACAGGCAGCGATGAATCCCCGGTGCCTCTCCACAAACCACCAACTCAGGGATAAATTACAATTAGTAATTAGGCCCTTGCTTGGGGCTGCCACGGTCAGGGTTCTGCAGGCAAACCTCCCACTTCAGACTTGGCTGCTGTTTACGAAGACTATCAGCTCAGGCTAGGTGGGGAGGCAGCCACACCCAGTCCTTCCCAGTGGGTGCCACTCCCTTCCCAAAATAAAGCAGGGGAAAGCCTTGTGGGGTCTCCCAGCCCCTTCAACAGTCAGAGATAATGATGGGATCCAACTCAATGCAAGGTAAGGGTCCTGTGCTGAGGTCAACAGTATAGGTAGCATAGGCAGGAGTTGGGAGGGCCAAAACAATGCTTGCTTACTATAATCTCAACTTGTTTTTTTTAATGCTCATACTCACATGCTCCAGCACAGATGGTTCCTGGAAACGTGACGCTTACTGAAAGGAGCCAGAAAGGCAGAGGCCACATAACACATTATTCCATGCCTATGAAGTATCGAGGACAGACCAAGCAATAGTGGTTTCTAGGGAGATGGGCTGTGGTGTGTGTGTGTTGGGGGGAGGTAGAGTTTTGGGGTGAGTTGAAAGATCTAAGACTCCAAGACAGAGGTTCTCAATCATGACTGGGCAGGAGGACCAAGTGGCTGATTTTTGCCTAGATACCAAATGTTCATACTCTGCTCCAATCCAATCCGAAGAGATAAGATCCTCCAGGCCTCAGCAATTCTAAACACCCCACACACACACACACAGTGCAGGAGGTGCAAAGATGGTTTGTTTACTTGCGTAGAAATAGAAATGTACCTGTGCCCGTGGAAACATGCCCCCCCTCCCTCTTGAACTACTCAGGGATCCCTTAAAGGTGAGCCCACTCAGCTGGGTGCCCCCTCCTTTACCAGGCACCCTAGGCTCTGAAGAGCAGCTGTGCCAACAGCTGGAAGGAACTTTTCAAGCCTCCTTTCCTGATTAATTGCTGGGGGGGGGGGACCACAGCGGTGCTGAGGAATCCAGGCTCCCTGCCTTACAGTGCAAGGAAGCATGGCCCCTTCCATGTAGCACAGCCTGCCTGGGCTGCAGGTGCATCCAGTCCTGCCCATTGGCAGTATTATGTTTTCTCCATGGTCCTGCCTGGCGTTCTAACTCCTTTTCTGTCACTACAGCCTTAAGATGCTTTTTGGGACCTTGGCTGTCTGGCTCTTGCCTTAACCGTTTTAATGTAAATATTCCCGAGAGTGACTGTTTTCAAAGTGCATTGTAGATATCATCTCATTTAAATTCTTCAGGACTCATTTTACAGGTGAGGATGTTGAGGTTAGAGTGGTTTCTACGGCTTGTCTAACTCCACAAGCTGGTAAACAGAAGGGCCAGGAGGAACCCCAGCTCTGGGCTGGCTGTGTAGCTCAGCAGGTAGTGTGTGTGCCTGGCATTCGTGAAGCCTTGGGTTGTAACCCACAACACAGCATGAACTGGGCCTGGAGGTGCACATCTGGAATTTCAGCTGTGGGGAGGTAGACACAGGAGGGTTAGGAGTTCAAGGTCACACACACTGCATAGTGAGCTGGAGGCCACCCTGGGTCCCCTTTGTCTTGAGACCTCCAGCCAGCCACTCTTCCTCAGGGGTGGGAAATGAGGGTGAGCTCCCCAGTTTCTGGGGGGGGGCAAGCAGAGGCCCCTGCGGTGCAGAAGGTGACCTCAGAAGAACCACAGCAACAGCTGCCTCTCGGGCAGGAGTCCTCCGGAGTTGGCAAGGCTTCCGGTGCTGGCTGGCACAGTGTTCATGATTCATGGCCATGCGGGGACTTTATGAGCCTGCGATAAAACAGTAATCATTGGCTGTGAAGTTGACGTGAGATTATGGGGTTGCGTGGCTCAGAGGAGCTGCTGGGCTCTCTCAGTTTATTCACAGGGCCAGCAGCAGGGTTGGCCCAGCAAGGGCCATGGATGCAGGGCTCTGGGTGGTGTGCCATCTCCCAAGATGCATCTCCTAGGATGAGGACAGATGGAGGTTGAGGCAAATGCACAGTGTCAGGGACTCTGCGTGTGAGCACCTATGTGCATTGCCTACATCCATGCGTTTGTATGTGTCTATATGTGTGTGCACGTGTGCATATCCATATGTATGCATGTGTATGTGTGGCCATGTGCACACGAGTGCATACTCACATGTGTGTCGTGTGTATGAGTGTGTTCGTGTGTGTCCATGTGCATGGATGACTTGGGCAGAGGTCTCAGTTAACCATGCTTCTCCATTCATGGAGATATCTCCTCAGCTGCTGCGACTGCTCTCTCATCAAGTCCTTTGAGACCGGGTCTCCTCACACCTCCCTGCTGTGGTCACTCAGGGGCAAGCTGTCCTCCCATTCATTTACCTTACCACACACAGGAGGAAGGCTGGTGATGAATGGTTCAGGTGGGTGGCCAGAGGCAAGTGCAGGAAGTCTCTCTGGGACTGGCAAACGGGGGTCCAGCTTTCCTGCCCCACTCAAGCCTGTGAACTGAAAGTGCCACACACCTCGGTCCCTCATCTAACGTCTAGCGTGTGTGTGACTGGTGAGCCAAGTGCCCTGGGTCACGGATGGTCCTTCTGATCATTGCAGGGCAGGTCTGTAAGGAGCTTGTGTCTGAACTTGTTTGTGTGTGGATTTCCACCTGAGGAGTCAGGGGTTGCTCCTGAGAGGGCATGTCACAGGGAGGGGTCCTGTCAGCAGATATCAATGACGGGGGCCTGCTATGATGGCACACACCTGTAATCCCGAACTCAGGAGGCTAACTAAAAAGATAAAGATAAAAAACGGACTCCAGTCAGACAAGAACCATCAGGGTACCTCCCAGTTGTCAATGAATTTTTCAAGGAGAGACCTCTGGTGGCCGGCTAAGCAGCTCTGCATCAGATGGTCTGGCACGCAATTTAGAGAGCAATGGTGCCAGGCTGCCAGCGCTTCATCCCTGGAAGCCCAGGGTAGCTGGGAGCTCTAAAAACTCTGCAGAGCCTACTGTCGGACTTCCCGGCCCCCCACTATCGGACTTCCAGGCCCCCCACTGTCGGACTTCCCGGCCCCCCACTGCTGGACTTCCTGGCCCCCCACTGTCGGACTTCTGGGCCCCCCACTGCTGGACTTCCTGACTCCCCACTGCTGAACTTCCTGGCCCCCCACTGCTGGACTTCCTAGCCCCCCACTATCGGACTTCCAGGCCCCCCACTGTCGGACTTCCCGGCCCCCCACTGCCTTCCTACGCACCAGCTCCTTCAGAAGGCACAGCCAGGTCCCACCTGTTAAAAGCATCTTTTCCACAGAGCATCTTGCTGTAGTTCAGAGGGAAAGGCTTACAGGACCCATCCCATGGCGTCTCTGTCACTACTTCCGGCTGCCTCCTCTGGCACTGCGTCCTCCACTCATCCTGGTCCTGCAGCCTCTCCCAGATGTCACTGCTTCCAGGGCATCCAGGAGCCTTTCCCTCTGCTGAACGTTCCTCTGAGGTGACCACAGCTTGTCCCTCAGCAGCTGGTCTCCATGGGGCTGACTCTGCCAATATAAAGTGAAATTGCCAGGCCTGGGCAGATGGTGGGTCAGTGGTTAAGAGCACTGGCTGCTGGGGAAGACCCGAGTTCAGTTCCCAGCACCCACACGGCAGCTCACAGCCATCTGTGACTCCAGTTCCAGGGGAATCTAATGCCCTCTTCTGGATTTTGTGGGCACTGCATGCACGTGGTGCACAGACACACATGCAGGGGAAAGACACATCCACATAAAATAAAAATAAATTTTAAAATAATAAAATAAAATAGCCCCACCCTCTGCACCCCAGTTCTGCCAACCCATGCTGTATTCTTTTTCCCACTGTTCTTTCCAGCTTCAAGCACATTGTAAAACATTCTTATTCTTGTATTAGTTTTTGTCACTCTCCCTGAAGAGAAGAAGTTCAGGAACTCAGGATGAGTGTTTTGTCAGAATATGGGCCTTGAGTCAGATTTGTGCAGTAGAGGGTTGGCCTCGTCCTGGACTCATTCTTGGAGGGACAGAGGTACATTTTCACCACTGAATCAGAAGTTGCCCTAAGTGGAGACCACACTGACCCCAGAAGGGGAGCGTTCAGGATTGGGTTCCCTTGACACCATTATGTCATGTCCCTTCACCTTGGCCGGAACCAAAGACCTTGCAAATGACAGATGAGAGGAGAGTACAGTGAGGAAAGGTCCCCAGGCTGGGGCTGGCGGTCCTGCCGTGACAGCTGGGTCCCTGCCTTCCCCCATCCACCTGCCCACGGGCCAACTCAAGTCACGTGCCTGAAATCACTTGATTTCAGACCCCATGTCGTTCCAGCCTTGTCCTTGCCAGGCACTGGTGTCACCCAGGGCCTAAGATGACAACCGGTGTGAGGAGAACACGGAAACACCCTTGCTGGGTCTTAGAGAGTGTGTGTGTGTGTGGGGGGGTCATGTGAGCACCCTGTATTGCAGCTACCGTTTGCTGCCAGCCCACTCCCGAGGGAGTCCCTATGCTGGGTCACTTTGGAAGGTCCTGGCTATTGTTTAAGAAGTCCATACGGCCTTCTTTCACTCAAGGCTCAGACCTACATCCGGGTTTGACAGCACTCCAGCCTGTTACTTCCGGTGGGCACCTGTCATCTGCATTGATCCGGTACATCCTGTCTGGTCTTGGGGACTTCTGGCAGGGCACAGATGACACTTCTGCCTTTGGACTGACCTGGTGCAATGCTGGGACTCCTCAGGGTTGTGCCTGCCCTGGTTGTGAACCACAGCAAAGAACCCTACCCAGAAGGCTGTGGGAGAACCAGAGGCGCAAAGGGGAGCTTCCTGGGCCTCCGCTTCTTCTTGATCTGAGTTTCCGTGGTCCTCACTGAACACTGGAGCTGGGCCCACTAGTCTTGATTTGGGTTCACCAGTTTCAGCCTGCCCTGGACCAGATCAAGAACAGGGCAAGCCTTGAAGACTAGAAGTCTCCCAGGGCTGTGTGTGGAACTCTCCAGGTGGGTGGGGTCCATCAGAACAGTGGCTTCCCATCACCTGTACCCTGGGTGGGTAGGGTCCATCAGAACAGTGGCTTCTCATCACCTGTACTCTGGGTGGGTAGGGTCCATCAGAACAGTGGCTTCCCATCACCTGTACTCTGGGTGGGTAGGGTCCATCAGAACAGTGGCTTCCCATCACCTGTACTCTGGGTGGGTAGGGTCCATCAGAACAGTGGCTTCTCATCACCTGTACTCTGGGTGGGTAGGGTCCATCAGAACAGTGGCTTCTCATCACTTGTACTCTGGGTGGGTAGGGTCCATCACAACAGTGGTTTCTCCTTAAACAGAGTGGCACATTTGTCCTCAAACTTGACTCACCCCATCCTGCTAATGGGTGTTCCAAGTCTGTTTTTTTCCCTTCATTCTAAAAGGAAAATTACTTGCTTAATTTAATTTTTGTTTAATATTCCTGTTAAAAAATGAGGTTCAATTAAGATACCCAGAAAAAAATCATAATGTTCATTTAACACTAGACTAGAATTTGAGTTGAGTTCCACAAATGCATTTTTTCTCTTTTCTGTCTTTTTTTTTAACTCAAATCTAGCTAAGTGAATTACTGATCTTCATTAGCTGCTTTAATTACAGGTTCTTAATGGAAATATTATTGGAATTAAACTCCAAAGTATTAAGCAAGGAAAAGCTTTATGTGTCACTAAAATAACCAACTTTTAATACTTGTCGATACAGTCAATCGGAAAGGCACCTGGAAAATGAGTCCCCTAATTGTGGCGTGGTGACAGGCTTGCTGCAGAGGGCTCGGGTCTCTGGAGCTTTCGGTGGAGAGGCACACAGCCCTGCTGTGACAGAGACCTCAGGTGGGTAACCTGGCTCCTCTCACGCGTGTGCAGGCTCTGCACCGAAGCCCACACCACCAGGATGAGAAACTCCGGAAATACACACAACCCAAACACACACACACTTCCAACTCCTCTGGCTCATTGAAGTTCTGTGTAGAAATTCAGAACCTCCCATGCATGTATTCATCAAAACACCCTGCACTGCCTTACCCTGAATATGTACGAAACTCCACTTAACAAGATCTGGCTTTGATGGAGCAGGCAAGGCACACTCTCCGGAGGGTCCTCCATGTTCCAGAATGTCCACCTCCCAAGGGATTGACGTTGGCGGGGGATGTTGAGGGTAGATTCCTTTGATTTCCTACCTCATTCCACTGGCCTTTCTGCAGTGGGGCCTCTTAGGGGAGCAAGGATGTTACTTGGGATGGGAGAGCTGAGGGCTGGGCTGAGTGGTGTGCACAAGCCGTGAGGGCTAAGCCCACTTGACTCAAATGATATGAATGTAGGTCAGGTTGTTCTCACTCATCCCTGTGACAAAGGTCAGGGTTGGGGAGGTAGGCTGTCCTTTCAAGTTGGGCTGTAAGTATGACTTTGGAACATTGAATTTAAACTACCCTAGAGTTGGCTGCCTACACTGGCTGTTTCGGGGTTGCTTTTGAGGTGAAGTTGCCCAAAGGGGGGCCTGTTATCCCATCAGTAAGAGTTACCCATACCAAGCCCCGGCTACTAAATGCGGATGTCAGTTTAGGATGGGTGGTAGTGCTGTGCAGTTTTGATCCAGGGAAAGACCTTCATTCCCTCAAGGCCAGGTAGTTACTAACCACACATGCTCAGCTGCAATTATTGCAGGGAACTGTGATGCTGAAACACTGTCTGACCGCATGCACAGGTCCCTCCACCCCTGCAGGCCCTCATAACACATCACCTCAGTTTACCTCTGAGCAGTTTCTCTAGATCGTCTCGCTTGGTGCCACTGGACCACAGTGTAGCTAACAAACAGTACCTCTCCATTCCTCTGTCTCTGATGAATTCATTCATAGTCCATGTGTCCCGAAGCTGTCAACACTGTCACAATCATGACAGTACATATCAGGAGCATCTTTCTGGAAGTCACTGGGTATCAAAAATACAACAAAACTCCAAATGACCTCCCACCAATCTGTATCTGCCTCCCAAGCTTACTTAAAGGAACACCTCTGTAGCACCTGTGCTACCACCATGTCTGAGCGAGGGGCTGAGGATTAAAAACAGAAACAAGACAGCGGGTCATTAGAATCAGTAGAATACTGTTTATTAAAAGAGGAAGGAGGCCTTAAATACAGGCTTACAGCACAGTGGGAGAACCCCGGAGGGCAGAAGTTCGCTACAGATGTTTTACATTCTTGCATCCTAGCTGTTTACACCAAAAGCCAGACACACAAACAACGAACCTCCGGTAAGCTGTTTTAGGAGGAAGGAGACTGACAGGGAATCAGCATAGGGAGGACATCTGATCAAGGTCAGCAAGCAAGGCAACAGCTACCCAAGGAATGGGGGTCAGGGCCCAACACACCTCCCACTCAGCTACGCTTCTGCTCCCTCCAAGGCTTTCCCCATCTTGTTCCGTTAAAATATATGATTTACTTTTACTTTATGTGTGTGTTTATGTGTGTGTGCGTGCATGAGTGCAGGTGAGTATACAGGGTATGTGCATGTGATTGCAGGCGCCTGTGGATGCTAGAAGCATTGGATCTCTTGGAGCTGGAGTTGAAGGTGGTTGTGAGTCACCTATGTGGGTGCTGGGAACTGGACTTGGGTCCCCTGCAAGAACAGTATGTGCTCCTAACCACTGAGACTTCTCTCCAGACCCCTGGTCCCCTTTTAGACTATATTGACCTCATTCTCTGCTTTCAGCCTAACTGCCAGTGTCTTGATCTGGGTTCTCACCACATCTTCGGTGAAAATCCAGCAGCCTGCTCATCATTGTCCTTGTTTTCAGTCTTAGCCAATGAAAACCACTTTTGTAGCCAGAGTGATGCTTCTGTAGGTAATGCAGATTGGACCCCCTGCAAGCCTTTCGGGACTGCAAGTCCTTCTAAGGGACTGAGCCCAAGCCCTTCAGGGGGTAACACAGGCTCCTTAGCTTCTTCTCTGCTCACCACAGCAGCCTCATTGTGACTGAAACACCATGGGCAGAGAGCAGGGAATGAAATCTGGGGTTGCAGAGGGACAGTATCCCAGAATATCTGCCTCCCCTGCCCCATCTCCTGCCCGCACATTTAACAGGGTGTCTGAACCGACGGAGTTAATCATTCCATAGTCTGGTCCCTCTGGTCAGGTTGTCTGCCTGGCATTCATGGTGCTGGTACTTCCCTGTTTAAGGTGTCTGGTACTTCCCTGACAGTATTGTGTCCTCCCAAGACCACCAAGTCCTGCCTTCCTCCCAAGGTTCCATCTAGGCCAAAGAGTAACTCAGAACAAAGAAACCATCAGTGACGTGTAAGTGCCTGTCTATAGTGGTACATGCAGGTCCCGTTCCTCAGCGTGAAGTAGTACTGTGTCCTTACAGTACAGAATATAAAAGTTCCTTCTGTGCCCCTGCCCAGACGTCTTTTCCTATCACCCCTGCCTCTGCGCTTTTGCTCTAACCTTGACCCTGCTATAATTTCAAACACAAACTGAATTGTCGCCCCCCCACGTGACCTTCCGTGTTCTCAACAGGCGTGTCCTCTCCTCCTGGGCTGATGTCGCATTATGGGGAGGGTCCACACAGTCTACCTTTTCCTTGGTCACCGTGATGCTATTCTTGGTGTTAACTTGACCACATCTGGAATTAACTAAAATCCAAGCAGCTGTACACTGGTGAGGGATTATTTCTTAATTCAATCTTTTGAAGTGGGAAGACCCACCCTTAATCTGGGCCACAGCTTCTGCTGGCAGCCTGTAAAAGGACATGGAAGAAGGAAACTTACTCTCTCTCTACCCACTTGCCCATACTGACAAGTCCATTCCTTCACTGGCATCACAGCCTACTTCTTTGGGATTCTGGGGTATACCAAAGACCTGCTGAGACATCCAGCCTCAAGGACTGAACAACTACTGGATTCTTGGACTTTCTGTTGGTAGACAGCCATTGTTGGACTTGGTGGACCACAGCTTGTAAGCCACTCATTAGAGTTCCATTTATGTATGCGGGTATACATAGTTTATGTTGGTTTGTTTGTTTCTCAGCCCTAGAACCCTAAAATCTTCCTGAAGGAGAGGATTTCCTTCACCCATTCTAGCACTTTCTGTTGGGCACATGCTCGTGGACTGAAGCTGGATCGGAAGCTTTGGCCCAGCAAGTCACGGGATCTCCAATAATAAGTCGAAGGGATTACAGAGCATTCTGCTGCCTCCAGCTGAAGACTGCTCAGGCTTCCCAGAGCGGGTCCTGGGAAACCCAAGTGTTGTTGTGAACTTGCCCTGGCCTACATTTGCTTCCCCAGTCCTCTCAGCTGAATAAACCCAGATGAGACATGGAGCCCAGTGCAGAGGACAGTTTACTGCAGACTAGAATGAGGTGGCCCCAAGGGTGAGCCTGGCCAGTGGTCGGTCACTCGGACCATAGGGAGGAAAACACTCTCGTGGGGAGAGAGTGGACAACAACCACTCATTATTACAGAGGGCAGCACTTTCGGCAGACACTGAGTCAACCTGTATTTTAGGTGGACTTTGTACTAGTTCCTTAAATCTCTGCAATAGACACCTTTGGGGAGGGGACATTTTCCTGCCTGGGTGATTGGATTAATTCTTCAGGGAGGTCCGGGGGCAGTCTGTCTTTGTTCTAGATGCAAAATTACAGACTTTCGAGCAGTTCAAAATGCTCTGTCTCCACCCAGGGCTAGAGATTCTCTCAGATCCTACACTTGGCCAGAGTCCTTCCATTTCAAGTTTCTGGTTTCACAGGTTGAGTATGAGAGGGGGAGGGGCCGATTCTCATGACCTCCAAACCTGCTCATATTGGACTGACCACCCAGTTGGACCTCACCTTCTTCTCTCAGTCCCATGGAAGAGTTCAGCACTTAGGAGACAATGGCTCACCAAAGTCTGGAAACCACAGCCAGGTCTCCCACGAGTCAGGAGCTCCTTCCGGGCTTCCCTCCTAGTGTGTATCTTTTCAGGGTTGAAGGAAGCCTTAAAACATTAAACTTCAAAGCTAGAGCTTAGGAATCCACAGGCCTGGCTTAAAAGTCCCTCCCTGACCTATGGCCTTGGCAGTTCCCTGACCTCTGAGCTTGGCCCCTCACATGTAAGCTAGGTGATTATTACCCTCTCTTGTGTGGATTAAAAGAGAGGAGGGAAGTCAAGCCCATAGCTCTGAGCCTGGCATCCCATGTAGGTGCTGAGCGGAGGCTAAGTCCAAATCCCATGTCTGCCTTAGAAACCTCTGATGACTCAGAGCCACCTACAATAGCCTCCTTCCCCCACTGGGTATGAGTCTGATGTCAATTACTCATTCTGGCTTGTATCAGCCATCATTCAATGTATTCATCATCACACTGAATGCCAGCCACGTCTCTTGGCTTGGCTTATCTCCCCTACAAAAATTTAAAACACTAGAGGACAAAGATCACCAAGTATGTTCTGGAGACCTTGCAGGCACTACCCCGCTACACCCACACCCACCCCCCCACCCCACCCCCGGCATGAAGCTTGGGGTAGGTGTGGAGGAGGGCTGCTTTAAGAGAGGCCAATGCCTTGAGCTTCCTTGGGGAGGCAAGGGAGAGAACTGAACACTCTGGTGAGCATGGGTGGTGGAGGGGGGTTAACTTTAAGTTCCCTCTTCTATGATAATCCTGAGGATGGGGGGATGGCTCATGGGCAGGCTGCTCAGGAGGTGAGCAAGGCAGCTACTGTCACTTGGTATCTGGTTACAGGTGTCCAGCACTTCCCAGCTCCTAGAGCCCAGGAGGCCAGCCGCTGGTTTCTGGAAGGTGCAGTTCCATGGGCTCAGTGGAAGGGAACTGAATCGAGGCAGGGTTTCTTTGAGAGCCAGAGTGTGCATGCATGTGTGTGTTTGTGTCTGTCTGTCTGTGTCTCAGTTCCCACAGCTGTTTGAGAAACACAGCTCTCCTGACTTTTGAAACAGGTGTCCCTTCTCAACAATGGGAGCTGTACAAACCCAGCCCTGGGGAAAACTTGAAGTCCTTGAAGCCAGGTAGCTGGCAGAGGGTCAACATAGACCTAAGCTGGCCTGAGCTTTCCTTGTCCTGGGCTACAACTTCAATGTACTGTACTCTCTTGGCACATCAGCCCAGAGTAAGGGCCCCAGCTCGAAGATCCCCTTCCTGGTGCACATCGACTCTCAGAAATCCAAGCCCAGCTCTGCTGCACACACCCGAAGCTTAGGACTCCTGCAGCTCCTGGGTGATGGTCAGTGTGGCCCCCACCTTCGGCCAACCCTCCGTCCCAGCTGCTCTTGTCACCTGCAGCAGACAGAGCCTCCCACGTGCCTTAACTGACTCTGAAAAGTTAAGTCAGGTATAAACGTGAAGGCTTAATGAAAGGAGAGCACTGTGGATTAATTAAGCCCTTGTCTGCCAAGGTAACGGCTCACAGCCCACAACCCTGGGCTCCCCCACACAGCTGCCATCACTGCCTGGGCCTTTGCTTTCCTCACAGAAGGCAGATGTGCACAGAGGTGCCTGGGAGCTGGAGCAGAGGAGGCATTCTGTTAATTATGGTGTTTGCAGGAATAAATCCACCAGGGTAATGCTAAAAAGATGTGTGCTGTGTGTGCCGGTCCCCTCCCACTTAACTCCCTAAATGTTCTTGTCTGCCAGCCTCTCATTGGTGTGGTAGTCTGTCAGCTGGGAGCTGAAGAGATTTAACGAGCTGTGATATACCCCTACCATCAAGAAGCTGTCTTACTATAGATGCTGATGCTATTATCACCACCTCCATCATCCCCATCATCAATTCCACCACACCATCATCTTCATCACCTCCACCACCATCATCTTTATCACCTCCACCATCCTAATCATCATCTTCATCACCTCCACCATCCTAATCATCATCTTCATCACCTCCACCATCATCATCTTCATCACCTCCACCATCACTATCATCTTCATCATCACCACCGTCATCTTCATCACCTACACCATCACTATCATCTTCATCACCTCCATCATCACCATCATCATCTTCATCACCTCCACCATCATCATCATCTTCATCACCTCCACCATCACCATCATCTTCATCACCTCCACCATCATCCTCATCTTCATCACCTCCACCATCACCATCATCTTCATCACCTCCACCATCACATTCATTTTCTTCATCACCTCCACCATCACCATCATCTTCTTCATCACCTCCATCATCACCAACTTCTTTTTTTTTTTTTTTTTTTTTTTTTTTTTTTTTTTTTTTTTTTTTTTTTGGTTTTTCGAGACAGGGTTTCTCTGTGTAGCTTTGCGCCTTTCCTGGAACTCACTTGGTAGCCCAGGCTGGCCTCGAACTCACAGAGATCCGCCTGGCTCTGCCTCCCGAGTGCTGGGATTAAAGGCGTGCGCCACCACCGCCCGGCATCATCACCAACTTCTTCATCATCTCCATCACCATCACCATCAACTTCATCTACTCTACCATCACCATCATCTTCATCATCTACTCCACCATCATCATCATCATATTCATCACCTCCACCATCACTATCATCTTCTTCATCACCACTACCATCATCTTCATCACCTCCACCATCACCATCATCTTCTTCATCACCTCCACCATCACCATCTTCTTCATCACCTCCACCATCACCGTCATCACCACCACCATCTTTCCATGTACACCCAATGGGTGAGGCACTGAAGCAAGTGCATTCCAGGTGACTGGGTTCCACACTGTCAGCTCTTCTATGGAGTAGGAACTCTTGTCCCCTGTTAGGTGAGGAAATACAGGCTTTGCATTGTCCATGGCTGCACTAAATTTTTCTAAAAATAAGCAAATTGTATTGGTGAGATAGCTCAGTTTCTTGCCAAGGCTGGGGACCTGAGTCTGATTCCCAGGACCCCCATAGTGGAAGGAGAGAGCCAACTCCCACAAACTATCCTCTGACCTCCACGCAAGTTCCATGGCATATATGCACACACATGGTAAGTAAATAATATAAAATAAATAAGTAAATATATGATTTTTTAATCAGCAACGTTGGGCTCTGATCTTTGTCTTCTCTGACTCTGAGCCATGGGCGAGCCTTATGCAGTGACAGCCCTGGTGATGGAGACAGTCTCAGCTGTACACTGAGCATGTGCAGTTCTGTGCTGCAGACTGGGAGAGGCTTGGGTGGGTAGAAAGAACTTCCTACCTGGAGACTGGCTATTGAAAATCTCAGGAGCTTGCTTTCTGCTTCCTCCCCCATATCTCCATATCCCAGAAACTCACCTTCCTCCTGGAATGGAAGAAACTGCCCGGGCAGTTCCTGGGAACCGGGGCAGGAGGCTCTGCCCAGTATTCCCCATTTCCATTCCGTGAGAAGATCCCACCGCAGTGATTGCTCAGTCCTACCCGGACTGACAGACAGGCCTCCTCACCTGACTCTGAACTCCCAGAGCAGATGGCGGAGAGATCTGCCAGAGTTGGACTCACACCACAGGCTGTGTCTGGGGACAGAGCTCTGACAGAACAGGAAGTCTCCAGGGGCTGCCACATCAAGGGACTTTTCTCTCCACAGCTGCTTCTGTGCGTTTGTCTTTCATTGAAAGAGCACACATGGCTGGCTGCTGCTGGCCAGACCTTACTCGGAAGTTTAGGGCAGCTGCTATGGTCAGCAAAGTGACCTCCTCCTGATCTAGAGGGCCACAGCTGCATGGGAAGGCAGAGGTAGGACAGCTGCATGGGGGGCGGTTGGGGGAGAGGCTCAGAGAGGTCAAGAGACATGTTCAAAGTCACAGAGTAACTGAACTGAAGTATAAACTCAAATGGCATTCTGGGGTCATGGTGCCTCTTTCTGTTCCTCGGAGCACCCGCTGAGCTCCAGAAAGATGTCCAGGGAGCAGAGGAAGCCCCTGTGACTGTGAGTTGGTGGGTACCACTGTATACTTACTGGCGTGCACTGTGAAGGAGGATTTTGACTCTTGCATTAGTCACCTTTTCCTGTTACTATAACTAAATAATTGACAGAAGAAGCTTCATTTTCCCTTTGTGTTTAGTCTGGGGCCGCAACCCCAGCTGCCCACATTCAGCGCACATCTTCCCTTCCCAGTTAACCTCTCGGGAAACTTCCTCAGACAGCACCAGAGGTTCGTTTCCTGGGTGACTCTAAATTGGGTTAGGATGAACAGTTTTGCCCCATTAAAATATTTTTGTTTGGTATCTGGCTGTGCAAGCACATGGGGAAGTAGATGATGGAGTAGGGGTGCTTGTCCATGGTGGGGAGGAAGACATTGGGATATCTTCCTCTACCGTTTTGAGCCTCGTAATTTTAAAAATTATGTTTTTATTAAATTTCTTTATACATGTGGATGACAGAGGAAAACTTGTGGGGTTTATCCTTTCCTTTTACCACGTGGCCTTTATCTGCTGAGCCATCCCACCAGACCTACCTCACTGCTTTTGAGACAGAGTCTCTTACTGAACCTGAAGGTTGCCACTTGGACTATACTGGCTGGCAGGTAAAACTCAGAGATCCTCTCCTGCCCACCCCCAACCCTGGCATTATAAGTGCACACCGTCACAGATGGCTGTTGTGACAGATAGAACTCAGGTCCTCAAGCTTGTCCAGGAAACACTTTGCCCACTGAGCCACCTCCATAGCCCAAACAGTTAAACTCTCTCTCTCTCTTTTTTAAGAATGTGTGTGTGAGTGTGGGTGCCTGTGTGAGTGTGTATGTGTGAGTGTGTATATGTGTGTGAGTGTATATGTATGTGTGTGAGTGTGTGTATGTGTGTGAGTGTGTGTGTGCCTGTGTGAGTGTGTGTGCCTGTGTGAGTGTGGAGTGTGTGTGAGTGTGTATGAATGTGTGTGAGTGTGTGTGCCTGTGTGAGTGTGTATGTGTGAGTGTGTATATGTGTGTGAGTGTATATGTATGTGTGTGAGTGTGTGTATGTGTGTGAGTGTGTGTGTGTGAGTGTGTGCCTGTGTGAGTGTGTGTGAGTGTGTGTGAGTGTGTATATGTGTGTGAGTGAGTGTGTATGTATGTGTGTGAGTGTGTATGAATGTGTGTGAGTGTGTGTGAGTGTGTGTGCCTGTGTGAGTGTGTTATGTGTGTGTATGTGTGAGTGTGAGTGTGTGTGTGTGTGTGTGTGTGTGTGTGTGTGTGTGTGTGCACTTTCAGGTGGCAAAAGCAGCCAGAAGAGGGCACTGAATGGCCCAGAGCCAGAGTTACCGGTGATTGTGAACTGAACTACCTGAAGTAGATACTGAGAACTGAATGAACTCTTGTCCTCTGCAAGAGCAGCGAGCACTCTGAACTGGATCACCTCTCCAGCCTGACCATCACATCTCTTAATCCACACAACTGTTCACAGAGGTACAGATGCTATCCTCCTGTTAAAGATGCAGGAGTTGAGACTTCGGGAGATGAGTTGACTTGCTCAGAATCACTGCTAATGAGTAGAATGACCTAGGATGAAATTGTGGGACATCCAGGGCTCCTATGTAAAGGCGTATTCACTGAACACTTACCATTTAACAGGGCACCTGCTGCACACCGGGCTGTAGGCTGCTCTCAGAATGCAACACTGAGCAGGCCAGACAGGGTCGCAGTGCCTGGAGAACCCACAGTCAGTCACACGGGACAGATGTCTGAGCAATGGCAGAACTCAGGCCTATGATTTTTGGTCTCTGGGCTCCTATAGAGGCGGTTCTCCATCTGGCTTCCCAATAGGATCACCTGGGAAGCAACAGAACAGAACATGTCACAATCCCACTCAGACCAGCGGAAGTCCGAGCTCTTCGTTTGGGTCAGTAAGTTTCTGGTCATAAGGCCGAGGACACTTTTCTACACCCACTTCGAGAGCACAGTAAGGTTCAGAGTACAGGGCTGATAAAATATGTGGGGAGCGAAGTGTGGTGGTATGCATGGTTATGCCTGCCCTAGAAGGATTCCAAGTTTGGAGCTAGCCTGGGCTACGTAGTCAGGTCCATCTCAGAAACACACAGAAAGAAAAAGAAAAAAAGAGGGTAAGGAACAGGAAGGAGAAGAACGGGAGAGGATGACACCATGAAGGCCAAGGCTGCAGGTTTGAGAAGGGACCTCAGGAGACCAAAGAGCTGCAGGAACACGTGCCCTCTCAGGTGACAGAAGAGGAGGGTGGGATGATGGGTTTACACCAATTATCTCAAGGTTGTTGGTTGCCATCTTCTTGGGAAGAATTTATTTATTCATTGCAGTTTCCAAAGATGGGACGTTTGCCAGAGTGTCTCGAGATGCACTTGTAAAATTTAAAACGCTGATTAAAATGCGTAAGATGTAGCATGGAGCAATCAGAGAGGCAGGAATCAGCATGGAGAAGTTCTGTCACTTTCATTGTTTGAGATTGGAAAAAGGCCAGCTTATCAGATGGGACCTTGGCCCAGCCATGGACACCAGGAGTGAAGGGAAAATGGAAGTCTGGAGGCCTCTGAGTTTGATGTGGAAAAGTGGTCTGCCACTGGGGTCTTTGCAGCCAAGATGAAGACACTCTGTTCTCAGGGAGCCCCAGGCTGAGGGAGGTACGGCCAGTTCTCAGGGAGTCCCAGTCTGAGAGACATATGGCTAATTCTCAGGGAGTCCCAGTCTGAGGCAAGATACAGTTTGTCCTTAGGGAGCCCCAGTCTGAGGGGAGGCATGCCCAAGTCTGGGGAAGGTTCCTTGTGAAGTGACTGAGCACTCGTGACTGTCTCTGTATTCAGAGGTGTGAGGCTCTGGGTTATTTTGGGTGAAGGCATCCTTCTGGGTATATGCGGTTAGTCACGGTCTCACTAGAGTCTTGTGTGGAGGCTGGATCACAAACTCTTCTTCTGTGTTTACTATTTCTTCCATATTGGTGATTTTATGCTGTGTTAAGGGTATGGCTTTTTGTTGGTGGTGGTGTTTTTTCATCCTTCTTTCTAGTGGCTAATGGCCGAAGGGAGACTGGACAGTATATGTTTACTAGTACAGTGGAAGCTGATGCAGCTTTGTGCAGGGCACTCTTCTAAAACCTTTGTCTATCAAAGGTTCTAGGTTCTGGTTAGTAATCACCATAGCCCACATTTATACACAGACATCGCTCAAGTGCTGACCTTCGTATCCATGACAACACACTGACCCCTTTGTTCGGTTCACTGCCCCCAACCCTGGTCTTCCTGAATAGGAAGTGAACAGTGTGACCCTTTTTTTTTGCAGCTGACTGTGCCAGGGGTAGGCATGTGACTCAGACTAGTCCCTGGCCTGGCTGCCTAGCAACCCATGAGAGTTTCTCTTGAGAACTGGAACAGAGGGGACACTTAAAGAATTTGGCTGGTGTGGACCTGGAGTGTGGAGCTCAGTCAGTGTTGGGGACAGGGTGGCACCAAAAAGACTATTATGTCAATGCAGAGGAAGCTGATTTGTAGAGAGGAGACTAGAAATGGAGATAGGAAAAAGAGAGATCAAGAGACAGATATCCCAGGGAGCCTGCTGGGAGCTTTCCGAGGCTCCGTGAGACCAGCCTCCACTGTGAAACCGAGGGATACCCTTTTCACTTGTGTCCTTAGGCTAGCCCCTCTTCTGAAGCTGTCTTTGCAGTGAGGGGTGTTTGCTATAGCATTTGCCTGAGCAAGGATTTTAGGATCAAACCAAGTAATGCTTACGAGAGGGCTTGGTGACCTGTGAGGAGCTATGGTGATTATGAAATGTCTGGAAGCAAGGTCTGAATTTAAATATAGTCAGTGAGTTTCTAGGAGAAGAAGTGAGGCAGGGGCTGTACTGCCTGGAGACTTTAATGAGGGAAGCTGGGCAGGGAGGCTCGTGGTTCTGGATGGAGATTGGTAGAAGGTATGAGACGGGCAGCCTGAGAAGATTGGCAGATCCTGCGAACAGGAGACAGCTGGGGTGGACTTGTGAAGGAGGCACGGGATGTTTCATAGGGCAGGTGGGCAGCAGGGGCGGCCAGAGGCTGTTGCAGACGGCAGGGCAAAGTTGCAGTAGCCCCAGTGAGCCCTGGGAAGTTTCTGGGTGGCTGATTTTAGGAGAGCATAGAGATGGATTTGGTGGAGGCAGTAACTCAAGAAGGCACCACAGTCTTTGGGGCGGGACTGGGACAGAAAAGCATTCAGAAAGGGAAACTTGGTGAAGGAAGAAGACCCAAGTACTCATCCACTCAACAGGCATTGTTGAGCTCTGTCCCAAGCAGAGGTGATGTAGCATGGTGAGTGAGGGCGCTGTGGTTGTGGTTTGGGTGCTCTCGAAGCTTCCGATCTGCTGAGGATCCAGGTCAACACAACAGTGATAGAAAACAATGCCTGATTATAAACAGTTGGAGAGTCCTGGAAAGACTGCAATTGGCCCAGGGAAGCTTGCAGCTGGGTCACCAGATGAAGCTGCTCCTGAGCTGCAAACTCTGAGAAGTGTGCTAGGGAGCACGAGCAGCAGAAACAGCTAGAATGTGAGGACAAAGGCCCAAAGCAGACAGAAGTGCTGGCAGGAGGAGCCTGGAAAGTCAAGTGGCCCAGGTCCAGAGGCCAGGCCATATGGACCACCCTGCTGCTTCTCCTGAGAGCCATAGCAAGGCTGGGGCACTTTGTGCAGAGAAACACATACAATTGGGTCTGAGATGGTAGAATCCTGTTGGAAACTGATGGAAGTGACTCCAGCAGGGTTCTGCAAGCCAGATGTGCTTAGCTTTTGTCCACCTGACACAGCTGGAGCCACCCGGAAAGAGGGAAGCCTCAGGAACTGCTTCTATCAGATTGGCTTGTGGGCTGGTGGGTAGAATTTTCTCAGTTAATGATTGATGTGGGAGGGTCCAGCTCACCGTGGGTGTTGCCAACCTCAAGCAGGTGGTCCTGGGGTGTAGAAGAAAGTGGGTTGAGTAAGCCGTGGGGACTAAGCCAGTAAGCCGTGGTCCTCCATGGCCTTTCCCTCAGTTTCAGCCTCCAGGTTTCTGCCTTGAGTTTCGGCCCTAGCTTCCCTTGAACTAACCCCTGCACCCCACCCCCACCCTGCTAAGTGCTTTTGGTCCGTGTTATATAACATCAGCAGAAAAGCAAACTGGGACACCACGTTCCTTTTCTGTTGTTGGGATAGACGACCTGACACAAAAGCAGCTTAGGGAAGAAAGTGTGCTGCATTTGGCTCAGAACTTCCGGTTACAGACTGTTACTGTGGGGAGGTCGAGGCAGGAACTTAAAGCATCCCATTCACAGTCAAGGACAGAGACAAAAGAAACACACAGACCCTTGCTTCCTTACTTCATGCTTATACCAATCAGGACCTAGAATGGTGTGCTGGCCCTCCTCACATCAATCAGCAATCAGGAGGATTCCTCACAGAAGTGCCCACTGATCAACTTAATCTGGATAATTTCTTATCAAAACTCTCTTCCCATGTGCTAGGTTATGAGAGTAGACAGTTAAAGTTAATGATCACATTGAGCAAGAGGCTTCGGCTTGGAACTAAGACCAGGAGAAAGACAAGGAATTGCTAGGCAGGGAGCTCCCGGAAGCAGAGGAAGGCTCTGGTGCCCTGGTGATGACTGAATATGAGTGCTGGAGACTTCTCTGTCTAGGCTTCATGTTTCTAGGTCTCTCCTCTCAATGGGCACATGGCTGACAGCGGCCATTGAGTCGCCTCAGGAAAAAGAGAAAAAGAAAGACTCAGGCCTGCCCTGGGACAAAAGGATCTCTGGAGTGCTCCCTTAGAGAGAGCATGGAAGGACTGGGGGACCCTGTTACCAGGAAGCAGCTGAAGCAACACGGCCAAGCAGTTCAGAAGCAAATGCCTCATGCTGAATGGGGGGAGGGGTGGGCTGGGTGGGAATCTAGTCTCAAGAGGGGTTTCACCCTAGTGGCCTTGGAGAAAGGGTAGGAGAAAGAAAGAAGTCAGGCAGCAGAGGAAGACTCAGAATGTCTGAACTCTGTATAACCAAAGAGCATTCGTGAGAAAAGCCTTGGGCTCCATGTGTAGCAGAAAGCACACACTGCAAACGACCTGTAAACCGGACTTTCATGGCCAGAGGCTCTGGAGTATCGCCCTTTCCTAGCTCTCTGGTCCACTTCCATTCTTGAGTGCCTTTCTAGTCTCTAATAAACTGTTTGTTTCTGTTGTTTTCCACGTGTCCCCGGTCCTGTTCTTTGTTTCGGGCCACAAGAATCTGGACATCTCAGAAGTGTCCCTGCAACTCAGACCTACGATCCTAATGCCGTCAGAGTAGCCCAGGAAAGAAAGGGAAGGGATCAGCATGGATCGAGCCAGTATGTTCCAGAATCAGGTCAGGCCATTTTCTTTATTTTTGCAACCATGTGACCCATTTCACACATGAGAAGGGAGAGTCAAGGAAGGGAGGCTTAGGGCTGGATGAAGCTCAGTCGGTAAGGTGCTTGATGCATAAGCTCGAGGATCTGAGTTCAAATCCCCAGCACCCACATAAAGCACTGAGTGTGGTAGAGCATGCTTCAGTCCCAGTGCTGTGGAGGGCAGAGTCAGGAGGATCTCTGGGTCTTGTTGGTTCTGGGTATAGTCATAGAGGCACACTCCACGTTCAGCGAGAAACCCCTGAAAAATAGATGTTGAATACAGTAATAATAGGCAATAAAGCAGCAGTCCATCTGGGAAGGAGGCTGACAATAATTTCCTCAGAAAACGTAGCTGAGGGGGAGGAAGAGCCGAAAGTAGAAAGGCCTGTTCCCTCCCTAAGGCCTCAAAGTGAGAGGACGCATCGGACAGAGATTGGTGGGATAGTACAAGAGGCAGACCCAGCGGGGCTTAGCGGGAGAGAGAAGCGTCCCTCTAGAACCCGGGGAGGAGGAGTGAGATGGGGAGTGGAGGGAGGGAAAGAGGGGGGCACTGAGCCCCTGTGAGCGGGATGTGAGAGGAAGTTCTTCAGAAAAAAATCCCTAGAGAAATTCCCCCAAGTAATTTCAAGAGCAAAGTGTGGTGATATTTTATGCCAAAACCAGAAGTCAGGCAGTGGTAGCATACACCCTTAATCCAATCACATGGCAGGCAGAGTTTCTGTGTGTTCAAGGACACAGCCAAGTGTGGTGACACACGTCTTTTATCCCAATACCAACTATAGAGACCTGGAGGTCTGTATAGGCAGGCAGTGATGAGGAAGTGAGGTGGCTGGGTTAAGAGCCAATGAGAAGACAGAACAGCAAGGTAATAACGGCGCAGGTTAGACAGGAAGACGCTCTCTTGGGAAGCTAAGGTGATGTGATGAGCTGAGGTTAGTTGGTGGCTATTGCTCTGATCTCTATCTATGGCTTATACTTCTGTATTTGACTCTGTGTTTTTTATTTAATAAGACTGTTTAGAAATTCATCTACAACAAAGGAAATATCATGTTTTTATACATTTATTTATTTACCTTTATGTTTTAAATTAAAATAGAATTACATCACTTCCCCCTCTCCTTTCCTCCCTCCAACCCCTCCCTTGTCCTCTCCACTCTCAAATTGATAGCCTCTTTTTCTTTGAGTATTATTGTTCACATACACACACACACACACACACACACACACACACACACACACGCTGGCTCCATTTTTTTCTTGCTTGTGTGTATATTATTTCAGGGCTGTCCATTTTGGATTAGTTAACCAATCAGGAGTCTCATCTCTGAGAGAGACTAATTTTCCCTCTTTCAACAGCCATTAGTTGCCTGTAGTTCTTTGTCAGTTTACTAGAGCAGCACAATTCCTTAGCTACATTATAAATCTTATCCTTACGTCCACAGACAAGTGTAGTTGTTAGCCCTCATCAAAGATGCTGCACTCCGTAGTAAATGGTGACCATTACAGAGAACTACAATTGGCCACAGTGCAAAGATCAATGGATTGTGAAGACCTCAGGACCAATAGATGCTCCTCTGTCATGGCTGCTGTAGCTGTGACTCAGGGAACAGCACAGGAGGGGGCAGGAATGTTGTAAGAGCAAGCACACTGGGAGTCTGCTGTGAGAACGCCTTTCTTAGAAAGGATGCATAAACAACGTTTTTTTTATTTTTACATGCTTTAAGGGAGTAGTGGTACATTTCCTATCACATGATTTAGTTCAATACAACATGTATGACAAAGAGCATGGGGGAGTCAGGTACTGGTTAAGACTATAAATTAGGACCATTTTTAACTCTATGTCCCAAGGAAGCAGCAGCAGGGGGCTCGGGTCAATGTCTTCATGCTGTGGGGTCTGGCTCCTTAGGAGGACCACTGTCACAACGGGGCAGGCTCCTCTTCTAACAATAGAGCATGGCAGGGGGAGACGCCCAGTGTCAACCTCCAGCCTCCATAAGGATGTGCACACATGCGCACACAAACACATGTGCAAACACAGGAAAGAAAGGGTTGCTTACTTAGGCTTCCTCAGGCACTCAGGGGCAAAAGTGAAAGTCTCTCCAGGGTTTGGGCTGATCCAAATCCCAGCACGCCAGCTCTCCTTCTCTCTGCCTCTACCACCATGATTTTTTAAAAAATTATGCATATGAGTGTTTTGTTTGCATGTATGCAAGTGCACTGTGTACATGCCTAGTGCCTGAAGGCCTGAAGAGGGCACTGGGTCCCCTAAAACTGGAGTGGTGGAAGGTCATGAGCTGCCACATGGGTGCTAGCCACCACACCCAGGTCCCCTGAAGAGCGGCAGGTGCTCTTGACAAGACAATAGAACCGTCTTCCCAGCACTCCCCACCACCATGGTGTCTTGTATTCTAAGGGGCGCTTTATTGGAGATGGAGTTTGGGAGGAGAAAATAATGTTGGTCTTTGACATCGACTTCCCAATTACCAAAGAGAACAGCTGTGGAGGCAGCTGGAAACTCAGGCTGCCAGAAAGGCTTGAAGTCCAGGCTAGATTTAGATGCTGAGGGCTGATGAGTTGGCTCAGCAGGTAACTTGTTGCCAAGCCTCATGACCTGAATTCTGTCTCAGGGACCCACATGGTAGAAGGAGAGGACTGACTCCTGGGCTGTCCTCTCCTCCACATGGTCACTGTGTCATGAACACACGCATCCTTCCCATACACAAATAAATACAAGTGTCAGTACATTTATATATATATAATATATGTGTCCATGTATGCTTTGATGTTGAAAGGTCACCCTGGCCAGCTTTGAGGCACTTGGCTCCCCTGAGAACAGACCTATCTCTGCGGATTGTCTGGGCCCTTCTTTTCCCTTCCCTCCACCCAGATGTGCTCACCCGACTGACCCGCCTTTTGCTGATCTTCTAATTAACAAAAGAGCCAGTCACTCCATTATTTTATGATCATAGTTTAAGAAAGGAGGCGGGATGGCTTCGCGCAGGTCTGTCTGATTGCCGGATTAGCAGGCGGCTTCCAGCTTGCTTAATCCTTCTTTAATTCCTTGATCAACTTGGTTCAGCTCAAAAACAGCCAGGCACCTAGGAAATTCGGGATAAAAGCTGTGTTGTCGGGACTTAAGGACCATTGTGTTTGTTCATTAATGTGAGCCAACTGTGTTCGCGCCTGTAATGAGAGGGACAGGTACACAAAGACGCGCGGCCGGGGACAGAGCTCAAAGAATAGCAGCTGGATTGGGGACAATAATGCCTGGGAGAGATGGAAAGGGACATCCACTTGGGGTGGAGCCAGGATAAGAATGTGGCTGGACACAGTGCCCCAGGCACTGTCAGCCCAGGGCAGAAGCACAGACTGCTCAGATCACAGGGCCCAGGCAGAAGACACACTCCACATACAGAGTGGGAAATTGGTACAATATTATAAAGAGCCCATGGAAGGGGGAAGCAGAGAAACTGTAGAAGACGATTCTATATTCAGAGCCATTCCTACCTTTGGGTGTGAAGAGTCAAGGAGGGAATTGTCTAGGGAGGCTAGAGAGAGCTGTTTTATAAAGAAGAACCCCAAGGGTTCGAGAGCCCACTTTGTTAGCCGGGGCCACACCACTTTGTGAAGCTCTGCCGTCTTGGTTGTAGGTGACAGTTCAAAGCTCGTCATTCGGTTTCCAGAACTAAATTGGCGATTTGTTTTTCTACATTCTTGTCCTCCCACCCTCAAAGCTGATTCAGAGACAGCTTGGCTACAAGCAAGTATTGTGGACTAGTCATCAACCACAAGGCAGGGAACTGCCCCCACTCCTCTGCAACCTTTAAGAAGGGTCCTCTGCTGTCCCACGTGGGCCTGATCTCTCCTCAGAGAGCCTACAGTGCTACAGCCTGCCTGTCTGTCTAGATGGCATTGTTGTGTAACAGCTTCCTCTGAGATTGAAACATTATATTCTGCAGGGAAGTTCCTTAAGCAGAGAGGCAAACAACTCAAAATGGCTTCAGGAAGTCCCTGAAACTGAGCAGATTCACCAGGCCCCTTCCTGCCCCAGTAAGCAATAAAAGCAGAGAGTCCTTCTCAGAAGAGCAAAGCCAAATTGCAAATAAGACTCTCAGACAATCTGAGTAGCAAAGAGGACACTCAGACCACACCAGCTGCCTGGAAGAGGTGTAGATCAACCGAGGCACCTGGAAGGGACACTCTCCAACCTGTTGAGCTACCTATAGGTTGTGCCATGTGTTCCAAGTTCCCAGCTCTGTGAACTGTCAGCCACGCTGTGGTGAGCTTTGGTGATGCAGCTGTCTGTGAGTCAATCTGCTTCTGTAAGTGACCCCAGTAAAGCTCACTGGTTCAAGTTGGACTTTGGTGGTATCCCTGCTTTGGTCTGTTGTGGGCTCTCTATCTGGGGTGAGTAGATGTGTGCTGCATTTCTCTAGGAAAAGCTTTGTCATACAACAGGTGGTAATAGCCCTTCTAATAAATCTCGTATCCCAAAAGACAGTCTGTCTTGGTATCCCCCTTGAACCCCAAGTCAGAAGCATTTCACAGCTTCATCTGCTCCCTACACCTTCTCCAGAATGGTCAGGGAGCCTGGTGGTCCTGCTTGAGCGTACTGGCAAGGAGAGGGAGCAGCTGTGGAATGCCCAGTAGAAGAAGCTCGCCCTGCAGTCTACAGCCACCCTCTTGGCCTCTCGTGCTCTGTGGCCTAGTTTACACTGGAAGAGTTAGGGTGCCTATCAAGCTTAGGCCTCAGTCTTTGCTGACTGCCTGGCCCTTCTCTTTCTAGCCTGCTCAGCGGGGCCAACTAAGACTCCATCTCCTCTTTACTTTCCTTCCATCTTCAAAGCTTCCCCATCCTATGTGTTCTTGGTAGAGGAGAACCAGTTGGACAGAATGAACCTGGTTTAGATGTTTTCCTACTTGGTCTCATTCCTTTGGAGGCCATGCTGAGTCCCATAAGGCCTGCTTTGGATCTCAGAGGAGTGTGAGACCACCTACTGAAGGACAGGAAGAAAACATCTACTCATGTCAGGTGTGCCAGGATGAGACACAAGCTTCTTCATTCCATAAGGAGAGTGCCAGAGACTCACAGTAGCAAAAGCTGGGAGCTTATTTTAGAGCTCTGCCAGGCTGAGTATCAGCCTGAGATGGCAGGCATGTTAATGGGTGCAGAGACCAGGCTGGAAACCCTGATGTGAGTGGCCCCTTTCTTTCTGCCTACTGAGGAACCCGGAGGGGCAATCTTACTCAACATCTGGGTTTTGTCTTTTCCTCTGTTACTCACTTTTTTTGAAAAACAAAAACTTGTGTGGGTTCTTCTCTCTGTTTTACATTTTGCTTGTTTTAAAGTTCACTAGGCTCATGACCTTACAGGCAAATTTGGCTGTCAGTAACTTTCCACGCTAGATTTTAGTTCAGGTGAGTAGTGTCCCGAGTGTGGGTGAGAGGAGGGAGTGGTTACCTAGCAGGCGTTAGTAGGGGTCTAGTGTTTTCTGTTGGATTGTAACTGGCTCTAAGCTGGTTTGAGGCATCACTGAAATTGAACCATCAGGATTCCCTTCCTCTACCAGGCTTGCCTTGCATGAATAGGTCCAGAATCCCAGAATCTGTCAGTAGGGATGCTGCCCCAGCTCACTCCTGACCTCACAGGTCTCGCCTTCCTGGCTGTTTTCCCAGGAAGTTCTTTCTGGTCACCCACCCATGTCATATCCTCCCTTCTGTCCCACAGGATCTTGTTTCCTTACAGGATCAAGCTGTTCTTGGGTCTGGATCTCAAATGTGGGTTCTAGGTCTACTGGGCTATGATTGCCCCCAAGGATAGGCTCATTGGACCATCCCCAACTCCTCCCCCAGCATCTGTACCAGCTCCACCAGCATCTGTGAAAGATGCACATGGCTGGTGGGAATGCATACTGCTCTATAGACTCATCCCCCTGAACTCAGAAACACAGCTAAGAAGTGAAATGTAAGAGAGGTCTTTGAGCCAGGATATTTTTTTCATGATTTTCAAAAGACTTATTTTTATTGATTTTTAAGTTAGGCATGTCTGCACACCCGAGTACAGGTTCCTGTGCAGGCCGTAGGCATCAGATTCCCCTGGAGCTTGAATTACAGGGTGTTGTGAGCTGCCCAACTTGGGTGCTGGGAGCTAAACTTGATTCTTGGGCAAGAACAATATGCAATCTTGGCCACTGAGCCATCTTTCCAGCCTCATTTTTAGGAATTCAGAAGCTAAAATGGTTAGAATTGGAAAAGTGCAGGTATCACACAACTCAATAGTTTACATTAATTTATAGCTATGAATTTTTTAAAACTGGTCACATGGAGCCCAGGCTGACCTTGAACTCTTCACTCAAGCACTCCTTCTAAGTGCTGGGATATCAGACAGGTAACACTGTGCCCTGCAGTGCTAGGGATGAAATCCGACGTGTGCTAGGTTAGCACTCCACCAGCTGAGCTACATACAGCCCAGCCCTTCAGAATTGTGTTCCTCACAGCCGAACTCTTCCATGGATTCTAACAGCTAAATGATCAATGGCAGCTTCCTTGGAAGGCGGGAGTTGGTGCTTCACCCAGCTGCTGATATTCCTGACACTAAGAATCAAGGGCTTCTTGTGTTACAGAGCTACAGTTCTGAGTGGGTCTAGTACTGATACCATGAAGGGAGGTGACTTAGTTGGGTTGCCAGAGGAGGGCCTAGAACCTGGGCTTTAGCGTTCCTTCTTGCTTAGCTCCTAGGAAGAGGTGTCTGCTTTGGCCCTTCGTGACCGAGTCTTCTCTCGTGCTCACCAGGCGTGCCCCAGGAATCCAGAGAGTAAGCCATGAAGCTGCACTTGGCCACTGGGTAATGTCCCGTATCTGGGGCCAGAACGGGGCGTTGAATCACTTCTTCCTTCCTTACACTTCCCTTGCTGAACAAGGCACTTGCCAGGTGACTGGGAACCTGAGGTCATGAAAGTCCCAAGTAGATTCTCTTACATCCTTGCTTCTTCCTTTGGGGAACAGGATGGTGACCTGCCACTTTCTCTGCCTGAGACCTTGAATGAAGTTCAGTTAGCATGCAGGTCCTGTACCGGCCAACTCCACATATTGTTCAGACAGGTTAAGTATTCCTGATAAGGCCTCTCAAATCAAAAGGCAGAAATGAACTTAATTAGAGCTTGGAGTACTCAAGGTAGAGATAAAAGGAAAGCATCCAGTTCTCTACAGCAACAAGCTGGGGGCGGGGACAGGAAGGAGGGAGAGAGAACTCAGAGGAGAAAGGAATTGGTGCTCAGAACCTCTGTGTCACCATTAAACCTGGCCCTTCTCACGCTTGTAAAAATCTAAGTGTCCGGAGACTCTGAGGAGATTTGGTGCCCTGGCGTCCCTGGAGCCGGGATACAGCTGCTTGTGTCTGACTACAGGGACGAGGCTCAGGAAAGTCAGGAAGAGGCTGCCTCGGGCCCATGGTGTTATATGGGTTCCATCAACCTCTGGTCAGACTGACAAAGGTCATCATGGGACCAAAGCTTCTGATTCTAAGAAGCACATACCGGGTCCAGACCTGTCACGACCCATGCAGGGGCTGTATCATCTAAGTATGGCAGGAAATTGCCTCTGGCTCCTCTGAGACCTTACAGACATCCAGAATTTAGGAGTCTTAGGCACTAGAGACTCATTCCTATAAAAAAAACAGAGGGAGACCCTGAAGCCCATGCTGGAAGACTATGAATTAACCCGTTGAAGACGTCAGAGCATTTATGACCCAGTTGCTTTCCAAGGTTTCCTGAACTCACCACCAAGCCTTTGACACATGAACCTTGGAGCAGCATTTCAGATTCAAACCATAGCAGACCAGAAGGATCACCACCTTACCCCAAGAAGCTGCATGGCTTTTCTCAAAGACAGAAACAGTGGGTCAGACATGGAGGGCTGGATTGGGCTCCGGCTTGGTTCCCATTTCCCACAGAACGTAGGAACATGCTAACAGTCTGGTTGAAGATACAAGTAAGTGGTCTGTCTGCACACTTGAGTGTGCGAGAGTGTCTATGACCTTTCTTGATTTCCATATGTGCTAGATGGCCACAGCTGGGGGCCAGCTCAGAGTGGCCGTACAGCGAGAGCTGCAACTTTAATAATTCCACATCTACCGCTCCCAGAGCCTCCTGTTCCTGCCACCTCTGTCCTCTGGAGGGGACTGAGCTGAACTGGGTTTATCTAAATAAAAGTAGACATAGACTGAGGTGGATGAATACTGTCTGGGTAGAAATTTTGGTCCTGTGACTGGTCATATGACCTTAGGAAAACAATGTCACCTGTCTTAACTGTAGCCCCCATGCTACAGTCTGGACGTGACAATACAGGTGTCTGTGGAGCATTAACACCATGTTCTAGAAATAGTTAGTACAAGGGTTGTTTTTGACTGACAGCTTGACACAGTCTAGAATCACCTGAGAAGGGAATCTCAGCAAGGAACTGTCTAGGTTAGGTTGGCCTGTGGGCACGTCAGTGGGGGATTGTCTTGAATACGTTCATTGATTCATGTGGATTCACCCACCTTAGGAGGCATCATTCCCTAGAAAGGAGATCTCGGATTGTGTAAGAGTGAATTGAGTAAAAACAAGCAGGCATGTGTTTATCCATTAATCTCTGTTCTAACAGCTACTGTAAAGTCCCTGCTGCCTTGACTTCCCCGCAACAATGGACTGTATCCTGGAACTGTGAGCAAAATAGACCCTTTCTCCCCTAAGTGTTTGTCAGGGTATTTTATCACAGCAACAGGAAAAGCAAAACAAGCAAAACAAAAATGGAGACAGTTGGTATTCAGTAAAATAAGCAAATTGAGAATGATTGGCTGGAAGAGATTGCTTGGTCTGTAGAGTGTTGGTTACACAAACCTGAAGACCCAAGTTCAATTCCAGCACCTATGTAAAAGGAGGTGTGGCACAGTGTGGCGCAGTGTGGTGCAGTGTGGTGGTACAGTGTGGTGCAGTGTGGTGGCACAGTGTGGTGGCGCAGTGTGGTGCAGTGTGGCTCAGTGTGGTGCAGTGTGGTGGTGCAGTGTGGTGCAGTGTGGTGGTGCAGTGTGGCACAGCGTGGTGGTGCAGTGTGGTGCAGTGTGGCGCAGTGTGGTGGCGTGCATCTGTAATCCCAGCACTCGGGAGATAGAAATGGTGGATCTCTGGAGCTCGCCTGTTAGCCAACTTAGCCAAATTGGTGAGCTCAAGGTTCGGGGAGAGACCCTGTCTCAGACAAAAATGTGGAAAGCAATTGAGGAAGACACTGGATACCAACCTCTGGCCTCCATGTGCCTGTGAATGCATGTGTGCTCACACACACGCACCCCCACTACACACACAGAGGATGAAAGAATGAATGGGTAGCTATTCAGATGGAAACATCCAGTCATGGCTTGTATACTGTATCCCCAGGGGACTGGTTCTAGGAACCCCATCACTAATAAAATCCCATCATGCTTAAGTCCCACATACACAATGACAGCATTTGCATGTAGCCCATGCACACCCTCCTGAATACTTTAAGTCACTGCTTTTTATCTGATATCTACAATACCTAATACTAGGTAAGTGCTTCGCAAATTGCTGACATCCTGGATTGTCTAGGGAATAATGAAGAAAAAGTCTGTGTGTGTTCAGTGTGGACATGACTTTTTTCTCCAGTGTTTTTGATTCACAGTGGACTAAATCCACAGACACAAAAAGCTGGCTGTTTAGTGTGGGGTTTAGGAGTGAGGGCTCAGAGCACAGTGGCCAGTGCTCATTCCTGTCAGGGAAGCTTCCTCTCTATGTCACTGTGGGAAAGTTACTTAACTTCCATATGCCTGAGCTCCCAGTTATGGACCCCAAGAGTGAAGATAATACCACCCTTCTAATGGGGTTGCTGGGAGGATAAAATAAGCTCTGATAGTCGACAAGTCCAAGGCCTTCGAAGAGGAAGAGGCTATCCATGTCAACCACCGTTGCTAGGACACTGTTTAGATTCGTGTGAGTGCATTCCTTTCTGTGTGCATTCTGTGGAGGATATATGAGAAACAATGGGTGTCATCTCAGGGAGGAGGCTAGATGCTCCTTCTTAAAGCAGCCACACTCAGGCCAGCATATGGACCAGAGTGACACCATTATAACCAAGGACCCCTTGTGGGTAGGATAGGTTTGAGGGAGGCAAGAGTGAACACAGCTTGAGCAGCTATGTGTATCACCCTGGAGGTGCCAGTGAGGTGTCCTGGAGAGGGCTGTCTTGGAATCCAGATACCTGGGGCCTTTCTCTCTGCTTCACCTTTTAAAGACCATAAGATTGGGGTCAAGTCATTTGCTGCCCTGAGCCTCAGTCTCCTTAACATGAAGTGAAAGGAAATGGAAATAGCAGCACCTTGACTTCCGCTTTCTTGGGCTTAACCATATGCTATAAGGAGCTCGGAGGGAGGACCACCCAGACCATCAGAAACTTCCTGTGAACCATATGCTATAAGGAGCTCGGAGGGAGGATCACCCAGACCATCAGAAACTTCCTGTGAACCACATGCTACAAGGAGCTCAAAGGGAGGATCACCCAGATCATCAGAAACTTCCCATGAGCTCTTCAGTTTGCCCACCAGTCCTTAAAACTATTAGGAAGAGAATGCAAGTGAATGACCCTCTAAAGCAGTGGTTCTCAACCTGAGGGTTGTGACCCTTTAGCAGTTGAACGACCCTTTCACGGGGATGGCATATCAGACATCCTGGTTAATCAGATATTTACATTATGATTTATAATAGTAGCAAAAGTTACAGTTATAAAGTAGCAACAAAATAGTTTTATGGTTGGGGGCAGCACAACATGAGGACCTGTATTAAAGGGTCACGGTGTTAGGAAGGTTGAGAACCACCACTCTAGAGGATAACGTGGAGGCTGGGGAGATGGCTTATTTGGTAAAGTGTTTGCCATTCCAGCATGAGGATCTGAGTGTGGATCTTTAACACTCATGTAAAAGCTGGGGTACTGTGATTGGATATGTGTAATTTCACACAAGAAGCTACCTGGAACTTCTTGTCCTGCCAACCTCTCCGAATCTGTTCAGTGAGAGACCGTGTCTCGAAAAAATAAGGTGGAGAGATGAAGGAAGATACATGAAGACAACTTATGGATTCCACACGAGTGTACACAAATATACACTTGTATTCACATGAACACACACTCATGCAAGCATACATGAGTGTGTGCACAGATGCATGCGCACGCACACACACACACACACACACACACACACACACACACACACAACAATCACCTGGGGAGGGGACAGTCTCCACTTATCTCACCATACACCTGGAGGTTCCACGTCTTTGAGTTTAAATTCCCACTCTCACACTTGATGTGAATCTTGTGGCGAATAGCTGGCTTTGTGTCCCAGCCCCACCACAGCATTCTGTGCTCCGGATGCCATAGCTAGTGAGGGCCGAGGTCATGAGCTCTGTGGGCCTTCAGGAAGAAGACACAGTCCATGCCAGGCCTCTCCTCTAGTTGATGATGAGGTCTTTCTGCCCAGTTTCTGGCCTTCTGGGTCTCCTGCATCTCCTCTGAACTGTTGCTGAAGCCCACCCACCTCTGCTCATCACCCCCACAAAACTTGCCTCTATTCTCCTCCCTCTACCCAGGAACCACAGGTAATCACTTTGCATCCACTTCCGCATTTCCACAAACAGTAGCTAGCGGTGTGTTTCTGAGGAGAGGAAAAAAACCCCAGTGTTTAAAATGTTGAGCCTCTCAGAAATTATTATTCATGAAGTTTTGTGCAAGCATTAGAATTTTCCCTCCAGGCTGAGAGCCCCTGCTGGAGTGAACTTAGCCGAAATGTGGCCTTTATTTCCCGCCGTTCTTATTTTTTTTCTTCCACTTTATTTTGTCCCTGTATTTATGAGTACTGAACATATTCAGGATCTAACGTGACAAACGCTCATGGATGTGACATGGCTGAGCTTTGTCATCAGCAGAAGGAGATGTCGGAAGGAGGACACGTGTGATGTGGCTGCTGGGACAAGCGTGCTCATGTAAGGGGGTGGGCTTCCTCTGGGGTGGGCAGAACAGCCTGTCCTCAAGAAGCCCTGCTCTGAGGGGTCACATCTTCTCTTCAGGAAGCTTCTGTTTGAGAGAGCCTCATCTTGAAGGGAGATAGTCCTCATCCTCTGGGGACTTCAGTTCTTGTTTTACAGATAAGTTGTTTGTTTGTTTTAATAAATGCCTTTCTCATGGGCAAATGTATCTACTGGTCCCAATTTACTGGGAAATTGAGTTGATTGGCTAATTAATTTGACAGATGTTTATTGGAGATGTTTCACAGTCAAGACTCTGGCACTGGCAGCGGACATGTTCCTTAAAGCTACTGCTCCAGCATCGCCATTTTGCTGTGGAGCCCTCCAAAAGAAAGAAAGAGGAGGCAGATGAGCATTGAAATCAGAACACAGGAACCTCTGAGAAGTCTGCTTCTCACTCACTCGTCTTTGTGTGTATTTAGTGAGCAGTTTTGGAAATCCTCTTGATTATGTTCAAAGTTTGGGGAGAGATGGCAGGAGACATAATTCCTGCTCACAGCAGCTCTGGGTCATGTAGAATGTTCAGCACCCCCACTTTGGAAACTCCAGAGTTTAGAGACGAATTCAATTGGAGGTCTGTGGTCTTGGCCCCACTCCAGAGGTAGCATCTGCTTTGGCAAAGACCCAGGTCTTCTGAGAAGACTTCGGAACACCCCAGATCTGTCCAATCTCCCTCACAGGGGCTTTCCTTTATATTTATTCAGCTTTTCTACAACCTCCTTGCTGCAAAATAATCTCATCTTTATTTATGGGTGCTCCGTAGGAGCTGTCCATTTCTTACACACCCGTATAGATTGCCCCTGCCTCGCTGCCTTCCTGTGGCTCAGTAGTCCAGCCTTCCCTGTGATGTCTGTGCCTTGCAAAGCCCGCCGTTGATCACAAGCGAGGCTTCCTGCTGTCCAGAATCAGAACCTGTGAGGTCTTCATTTCACCCTGCAAAGCCGTGCTGCCCTCGGGGCGGGGTGAGGGGCTGGAGGGCGATACATCAGCCTTTGAAAACTCCAACAATAGCCACAGGACTTGACCTGAGCTGAGGGGTCAGGATGAGGTGGACTCACCTGTGGTTGGACCTACTGATCACAGCAGTGGACTCCTGAGTGGTGGGGAAATGGCTCAGTTGGTGAGGACCTGCTCTGCAAGCAGGAGGAACTGAATTTGAATCCCTATTGCTGCATACAAGCCGGGCATGGTGGCACAAGCCTGTAACTCTAGCTTGGGATGGGGAGGGTGGGGTAAAGGCAAGCAGACTCTTGGAGCCAGCCAGTCTAGCCAATCCGTAAGTTCTGGGCGAAGTGAGAGACTGCCTCAAGAGATCAGGTGGAGAGCAGAGGGGAAAGATACTTGATGTCAACATCTGGCCTCCAGATGTACATGCATACATGCTCACTCACATGCACACACGTACACGTGAAACAGTCTCTTTATAGCCAATATGAACTGAACTTCAGGGCTGTCTGGGTAATAATACAGGTCAAGTTGCTGTAACAGAGGCTCAGAAGAGAGTGGTTGACATAAGAAGGAGTTCATATCTCTCCAGAGACAGGCTGGGATCTAGTGACTGACTCAGGTGTATCAACCCTATGACACTGTGACATCATGTTGCCATCTACAAAGTTGACACTGGAGGATTCAGCAATTTAGTAACAGAAAAGAGTATAAACATATTGAATAATATGATTTTAAAGATTTTAAATTTCTGTGTGTGCGTGTGTGTGTGTGTGTGTGTGTGTGTGTGTTATGAGTGTTTTTCCTGCAGATATGTATATGTACCATGTGTGCTCAATGCTGAAGAAGGCCAGAAGAAGGTGTTGGATCCCTTAAAACCGGGGTTACAGACAGTGTGTGCTGCATGTGGGTGCTGGGGATGAGTGGATGACCAGAAAATATCCCATTAAGTGAGTTAATCCACTAACGTTTGCTCTGTCGTGAAGTTGCTGTGTGACTGTAGGCGAGTCTCTTTACTTCTCTGGGCCACATTTTCACATCTACAAAGAGCAGCAAGGTTACCAGCTGCAGATGAGCCTTATTATGTTAATGCCCTCTGAATCGAAAGGAGCAGCGAGAGCTTAGAGAGCAGCTCTTACCTTCTTTACTGCTTTTCAAAAGGCCCAACTAGGAACAGTCCACGATCTAAAAAGCAGCAACAATTTTCTCATTGAAATGCTTTTATTCAGCAAAGTGGATAATCTTGGGATATACATTGTGTTTTCTGTTCGTATTCATTAAAGCTGTTTTCATTTTGGATTCAACACGCAGGTTCTGAGTATTTGTTCGGAATTGGCACTGTGGGGGAAAAACAAAATAGTAAGATGGGGGGAGAAAGGAGAAAAGGAAAAGAAAATAAAGATTGTATCTCAGCTGGTCATTGGATGGCTGAGAGAATGGAGAAGGACAGTGACTGCGCCTTAGTGCCAGGAAATGGACATGGCCCTGCCTTCATGCACTTGATGGTTACTGTGGCTGCCAATTGGAAAAAGCATCCAGAGAAACACTGTTTCATCTCATGTCAGAAATGTCACCCATGAGGGGAAACAGGTGGAACTTCCTAGAGACTTATGAAAGTGGAGAGACTTGGAAGCCATGTGTGAAACCACAGTGGGCCTATGTATTTTTCATGTCTTTCTACCCAAAATCACTTTACAAATATTTATAAAGAGCATAGAAGTTGTACAATGGACACTCACCATTTTGATTCATAATTAATAGCCTGCTCTGTTTGTTTGATTACATAATCTTTCCCTCGGTCTAACCCTTATCTGTCTATTAATCCACTCCATTCTTACATACTAAATTTAGAGTTAGTTTGGATGGCGATGCATGCCAGCCCTAAGCACGCACTTCATGCCACTGGCACATGTCTACAGTGGTAGAACACATGTCCTTATCAAAGCATACCACCCTCCTGCTCCCTCTCAGTATATTCCACACCAACTACAGGCAGTACTGTTCTGGTGTTTGGTACCACAAGGATGTGTCCATTCTAGAGTGGCACACAAGTGGGATCGCTCAGCACATCTGTCTTGGAGCAGGGCTGCTTCAGCTGAGCAGAGCGGCTTCGACCCTCATCCACACTACATCAGAGATTTCTTCCTCTGCATTGTTGGGAGGTGCCTCCTGTTTGTGTATTACAATCTGTATTCGTTCTGCCACTAAAAAATAATTTGGACTGTTTCCAGTTTGAGGTTATTAAGAAAAGCTCAATGCTGAGTGGTTTTGGACAAATCCTTTTGAGGTTTATGCATTTTCGTTTCTCTTGGGTAAACACCTCAGGGAATTACTGGGTCATAGGTTGAGGCGTATTTGGTTCTATACAAATCTCATAGGCTATTTTCCAAAAGTGGCTACAGCATTCTCATTCCCATCACCCCTGGGAGAGAGTTCTAGTTGCTCTCAACCCTCAGTAACATTTGGTGGTGTTGGCCTTCTTCGTTTTTAAAGGTTTATTTTTATTACTTTAATTGTGTGTGTGTGTGTGTGTGTGTGTGTGTGTGTGTGTGTGTGTGCCTGTGTTTGAGTGTGTGCATATGAGTGCAGTGCCCACAGAGGCCAGGGGAGGTTGCTGGGTCTCTGGGAGCTGGAGTTGCGGGCTGTTGTGAGTTACCTGATGGGCTTGTTGGGAACCAACCTCAGGTCCTCTGTAGGAACAGTATGTACTCCTAACTTCTGAGCAGTCTGCCCAGTCCCCTTTTAATTACTGAAGTGCTTTGTCACTATAATCACAATGGTTTTAATTTTGCTTTCCCTGGGGGTTAATTGATCGATCACTTGCCCCATGTGCCCATGGGTCATCTGTATTTTCTTCCTGAACTGTTAGCTTCTTTGTTGCTTGTCAAAAGTGGATTGGTTAGTCTTCTAATGGTTGGACTGTAGCCGTCAACTGTAGGCAGGTTACTTCAGGCATGTCTTCCTTTTCCTGTTGCTGTGAAGGACACCCTGACGAAGACGACTGAACGGAGAAAGGGATTTAGTTCATAGTTCAGCCTACACTCCGTCATGGCAGGGAAGTCGAGGCAGCCGAAGCTTGGAGCAGCTGGCCATGTGGCACGGGTGAATGCCGGCTAGCTCCCTGTCTCCACCCACACAGTCCACGACCTCAGGAGGCAGACGGTGCCACGCAGCATAGGTGAGTCTTCCCACCTCAAGGCAAGAGAGATAATGTCCCCCAGGCATGCCCAGAGGCCCATCTTCTAGGTAATTCTAGATTCTGTCCAGTTGACAATCTTATTTATGGACCATCATGAGGTAGAGGAGGATTTCATTATTAAGAGACTGAAAAGGGAGCAGTCCCCACCAGAGAATTTCTACACACCTGTCTCAGACATCATCCAAACAGAAAAAAACCTCACCTCTTGCCACCCTGTGAGCCTCTAGTCTGGAGTCTGATTGACCAGTCAGAACTGCCCTGATTAGCATGATCCTCATTCACACGGCAGGGACCGCATAATTGAAAATGCCCTGCACAGCTTCTCACACTTACCTCCTTGGACTACACTACTCTCGTTTACACAATGAGAAGCACACTTGGGGAAACCACACTAAAAGTGGCTCCCCTGCCACCCCAGACCCTGTGGCCTCCTGGTCCTGCCCATGCTCTGGGTACTGCCCAGTCCACTCCCTGCTGCAGTCATCCAAATAGAGCAGTCTTTCTGTTGTGTGCCTTCGGGGTGGATCCTTCTCCACCGCCAGTCTCTTTCCTATCATAGTCTGTGGCGTGTGTGGTACAGCCTGTCTTTTGTCAGTATAAGCAGCAATCCTCTTATTCGATGAATCAAATCTCTGGTCCTGGGTCTGGCTGAAGGAACTCTAGATTTTACCTTTCCTGCATCTCTTGAACCAGAAGCAAGGCAGGCTGTAAACTGGGCACTGGATGACCTGTTCCAGGAACCCAGCTCAGCTATTGATTTATGTGTGATCGGGAACAAATCTTCAAGTTCTCATTTACTTATCTATAAAACACACGCGCACACACCACCTCAGATTAACTGTGAATCCTCAAGGAGGCGGAGCCTCTGAGCACACTGCAGGACCTCAGCCTGGATCAACTCCTTTCTCTCTCTTCCTCTGGGACAAGAGACTGTCCTAATCGAAAGTTGGCTTGCTGAGCTCTGACCGAGGCCCCAGATGCTGTGACAGTACAGAGTGGGGCCCACTCATCCACTCTGGGGCTTCTGCTTCCCTGAACTAGTGAGGCTTCCCGACTTCCTGTCCTGTAGCAAAGAGTTCCTGGAGCCTGACTGGTGGGAGCCGGGCCCTATGGGTCCTGGCTGGGCTTTTCCCACGAACCCACGACCTGCTTGGAGCAGGCCTTCCCTTCCTCTCCTGCAAAACCAGGAGGCAGCATGAACTTTTTCATGCTTTCTTTCTGGATTTATTTATTTATTATTATTATTATTATGTGTGTGTGTGTGTGTGTGTGTGTGTGTGTGTTTGTGCACCTCAGTATATGCACGTGCACCCCACATGTGAAGGTACCTGCAGAGGCCAAGAGGGCGTTGGATCCTCTGGAACTGGAGCTTTAGGCAATTGTGATCCACCTGATGTCTGGGCTGGGAACTGAACCGAGGTCCTCTGCAAGAGCAGATGCTCTTAACTGCTGGGCTCTCTCTTCAGCCTGCCTCTTGCCCTTCCCCCTTTTCTTCCTTTCTGTTTGACAGGGTCTCATGTAGCTCAGGCTAACCTCAAACATAGCCGAGGATAACCTTGAGCGTTTGATCTTCCTGCTTCTCCCTCCCGAGTGCGGGGATCGTTGGTGCACATCAGCCCAGCCGGCTCCATGGAGGAATTTCTAAGATCTTTTCTGGCTCAAACATTCGGTCTTTGCAAGTGTCTGGGGCCCCTGATGAACACTGGACCACAGCAGGGAGAGCCAATTTCAAACAGAATCGACCATTAGATTGGCAGGAATTTCTGAAGCATTTTATGTGTTCTGATGTTTGGAGAGGTGCGTGCACGGGGTGTGGGCAGAGGCTCAAGGGATGGATTAGAGGAGGCATCACCACTCAGTCTCCATCAGTCCTGGAGTTTTATAACAGGAATAACCTTGATGGGGAAGGTACTAACGTTCTTAAAGACAAAACGAAAACAAAGCCGCTGCATACCCATCCAGGCAGATACCTCTGGGCTCAATTTTTCATTAATCAGCTTCTTAGCGGGTATGTCAGCAATGAGTCTCTGAATTACCCAGATCCTGGACTGTGGGGAAGGCAGTCTGGCTTCCCTGAGGCTTTTGTCTACTTAGAAAACATCTCTGCTCCTGGGAAGGTGTTTGGAAGTCAGTGAGCTGAAACCACACCCTTCCTTTAATTTGCCCATCCTAGGCCTTCAGAGAGGGATTTGTACTGACTGTCCCCAGCAGGGGAGGGTCCCCAGCAGGGAGGGTCTCCAGCAGGGGAGGGTCCCTAGCAGGGAGGGACCCCAGCAGGGGAGGGTCTCCAGCAGGAGAGAGACTTCTCCAGTGCGGTCCTGAGACCTGTTGGCCCAGCCTGGGGAACTCCTTCGGCCCCAGCTAAGTGAGGCCAGTGTGTTGCCAGGGGGGGTTTCTGGGGTTCTGTGATTTTATGTCCAGCATCTTTGTGACTCAAACCGTGAACTGAACAAGGCACAGAATGGCAAAAGTGAAAGCATGAAATTCCTAAGAATGGAAAGGAAAGCCAGGTACCCAGGAGGAATCTGCCTGACTCCATCCCTTGAAGGCAGGAGCCATTATGCTGTATTGTTAAAAATAAGTTTCTATTTACTATAAGAGCTCAGTTGCTCTCTGGTTCCTGGAACAAGACCTTCCTAGACCCATGACCTTGACTTGTTTTTGAGACTATCCTTACCCTCCCTGACCCCTCCCTAATCACATGGGGGTAGCCACATGATGTTTTTTTGAGATTTTTTTTTCTGTGTTTCCTTATTGCCCCATGTCTCTCTTCTGTAAAACTTTTGTGACTTTTGTGACTTTCCTGTTTAGAAGAGGCCTGCTTTCTTTAACCTGATTTAAGAGGCAGTTACTGGCCAACTTTTGGGTGCATCCCAATAAAAACCAGACTTGCTTCAAATTTGGCTCAAAATGTGGTAGTGGTCCTCTCGCCATTGGATTAACACCTGCTCCAGAGCGGAAGAAAGATAGAGAGAGACTCAGGAGCTGGGTTCTCTGGGTTCGGGGAAGGACACCATTCTCACAGACTTTTCTCTGGTGTCATAGGTGTCTGGCTTTTCTGTTTCTTGGAGTTGGTTTGCACCAGGGCAGACATGGGCGTCTAAATGCAGTGGCTGTGTCTCAGAGTTAACCTTCCTACAACTCATGGGCCCACATCTGGTCCCATCCTCCCACCTCAAGCCCAAGGCGGCAGTGACAGCTGCTCTTGTCCTTCCAAGGATGGCAGAATTGTTCATGGAAGTCTTGAGCATGCTACTTTGAGGTCTCAGTTTCTTCCTCTGTCAAGATGAGGAGGTGGTTGTTGGGGTCCACAGAGGTTTCCTAATGAGATCTGAGCTTGTTTTACCCAGCAGGGCTGCCTAAGGGAATGAATTGACCACGTGTGTGGTTACTAGGTGTTTGGATGGGTGTGCACTTGGCTGTGCTGTGGGGTATGCTTTGATCTAGCAAAGGGGAGGTTGTTTGCTCCACCCCTTGGCATTCTTTAAAAGCCCTTTAGCAGAAACAGAAGGGGCTGGTAGGTTTTGACCTAGGCCCTCCTGAGGCTATCCTGTGTTTCTATCTGTCTCTCTCCTCTATATGTCTATCTAAATATTTCCCACTTCTGATCAAGAGTACCCTGGGGGAAAAGTGGGGGCCGGTTCCCCACAGGTGATGGCAGTGCTGCCCCCAGAACACTGATGGAGGATCTCAACAGGACAGCAGCTGGAAGGACACAGGCTCCACACCTCTGACCCAGTAATGGCCATCCTTGCCACACTGTCCATCTCAGGAAACATAGGTGTGGGAGGCCACTCAGCTTTTGGCCACGTGGACACCAAGGGTGTGACTCTCAGTTCTCCTTCTTAGGGAATTCTCCTCTTCTGGATTTCCCCTCAGGTTTTATCCTCTAGCTAAAATTTCCCCCAATCTTTTCTCTCTGAAGCTCCTGGTCTCCATTTATATGTAAATTGGATGTCTAAGTTCCTGAGGCTGAGGAATTTGTTGAATCTGCCTTTTACATTTCCCTGGAGCTGGGAAGCCAAAGAATACAACAGAGGAGGCAATTTTTCTACCCAGGTTAGATTTTTCTCTTCCCAGACCTGACTACTCTCCCATCAGATGACTCTAGAATGAGAGGTCATGAATTTCCTATTCTAGGGTATCATTGGGATTGTCCCACTGTGACAGGGCAAGACATCTTGTATTCTTGCTGAGGCCCTTTCAGGTTTAACTAAAATCTGATCTTGTTGATGGAAAGCCAGGGGGAAATTACCCAGCTTTAGTTTAGGAACTGGAGGTCAAGATGCCCCAACTAGCTTATTTTAGATTCTGTTAAACTGCCTGCTCATGCAACCTCCCCCTCCAGCTAACCACTTAGCTACTGTTAAACTGCTTGCTTGCACAAAACCACCCTTGCAGCTGCCAAGTGAGATAACAAGATGTGGTTTTTGCCTTTAAAAGCCTCTTACTCTAAACACTCAGCACTCCACTTGAGTCCTAACTACCTGAATGTTGTCCCTGCCAGCTGAAATAAAGACTTTCAATTGGCTGTAAACTGTGTCTGAGAGGTCTTCTCAGGTGGGCTCCCTGTAACACCACAAGGGGCTCGTTTAGCAGGGGTGCTGCCACCTCCTAATGTCTCTGCAGGGCTGGCACTTCCTGGCCCCCTTTTTGTACCTTCAGCAGATACATAGAAGTAGGGGTGGGGGTAAGGTCAAGGCCTTCCTTGACAAAGTCTTCCAGCTAAAAACCAGAGGTCTGCAGCTGGAGGGAGGAACTGGTATGTAATTATCCTCCAGAGATGAGCTCTGTGAGGAGAGGGGCCCTTGAGACCATAGGAGCCATGACTGGGACTTAAGAGGTGAAGAGACAACATAAGTGGAGCCCTAAAAGGAAAGGGGGCCCCCTTTGAAACTCAGAGAGGAGGCAGGAGATAGCTCTGTAGTGGACAGCACCTGTTGATCTCCCAGAAAACCCCAGTTCAGTGCTTAGCACCCACAATGGTGGCTCAGAACTGTGACTCCAGCATCAGGAGATCTGTTGGTCTTTTCTGGCTTCTGAGGGAACCTGTACACAAGTAGTATATACACAGAGAGACACACATGTGTTCAAACTGGCATGACCTATGTGACAAAGAGCATGGAGGAGCCAAGTGCCATAAATCAGGGGTTGTTAGGCCACAGCACAGAGTGGCTTTTAAACTCTCTGTCCTGGAGAGAGATGCCATTGACAGGGTGTCATTGACAACTTAGAGCGACAAATGTCTTAAAGGGGCAGGGCCATGATCTAGCAGAGGAGTGAGAGAGGAGTGACTCCCAGTAATTGGCAACAATGAAAATACTGTGGAAGAGCTTGTCAGATGCCAGACCCGTTAGCTGTGCTTTTTATTCCCACTCGTTTAGTTGCTAGGAGTCTTGGGAGTATGGCTGGAGAGGAGGGCCGAGAGAGGGGCATCCAGATTAGTGTGTGAGGGGCTGGGAAGACGGCCTGATGAGTAAAGAGTTTGCTGTGCAAGTGTGAAGAGCTGAATATGGACTCCCTGTCATGTCATGTCAGGTCATGTCAGGTCATGTCACGTCATGTCACGTCATGCCATGTCATGCCATGTCATGTCATGTCATGTCATGTCATGTCATGTCCAAGACAGATGTGGCTGAATAGGCCTGCCATCCTAGTACCGCTGTGGTGAGATGGGAGGCAGAAGTAGGTGAATCTCCTGAAACTAGCCTGGCATATGTACTTAGTGATGGACAGTAACAGACCCTGACTCAAACGAGTGGGAAAAAGTGGACGGTGAGGAAAAACTACACCAAGGTTGTCCTGTGTCTTTCACTATGACAAACATCATGACCAAAAGCAGCTTGAGGAAAGGGTTTATTTCAGCTTACAGTCCTTCATGCAGGGAAGTCAGGGCAGGGATTCAAGGCAGGGGCCTGGAGGCAGGAGCTGATACAGAGACCATGGAAGAGTGCTGCTTCCTGGATTGTTCGCCAAGGCTTAAGGCTGGCACAACCTGCCTTCTTCTACACCCAGGACCACCTGCTCAGGGTGGCACTGCCCATAGTGAGTTGGGTCCTCCCACATCAACATTAGTCAAGAAAATGGGCCATGGGTCAATCTAGTGGGAGCATTTTCTCAATTGAGAATTGTTCTTCCAAAATGACTCTAGGTTGTGTCAAGTCGACGTAAAATCCAGCCAACCTACTGATCTCCACACACTTACCATGGCATGCACACACACACACACACACACACACACACACACACACACAGAGAGAGTTTAGAAAGATTAGCATATGAAATAAATCCATGGCAGAGAAAAATGCTGGGAGTGCCTCCCCACTGTTAGGATTTTGCCACTCTCCAGCTGCATGACCACACATGCGCAATTCAGTAGTTAAGCAAGGGGTCTCATGCCTTACGTCATCCATGTGCTGCATGATTACATAATGCGTGCAGTATGTTCATGCAATTTGTGCATGTGTGGCATAGCTTCATAAACCCACATGCGCATATGCAGGGAAATCCTTAAAAAGCCAGACACAGACTTCTCCCCTCTCTTCTGCTCTCTCCTCCTCGCCCCTCTCTCCCTTCTCCTCACATGTCTCTTCCACAGGCCTGGCCATGCTCTCTTCGGGGTTTTGTCGTGCCTTGTGACCTTTCTTGCATGGTAACAGCCCCGCTCATTTAAAACCAACACCCACCAATGACTACATGTTCCTGTGCAGCGAAAGTGAGTGCTGTTCACGTGTCCCTCTGCTAGAAATGGCTGTCATTGAGCTACTGGCCTTTCCCAGCTCCCTGGCCTACTTCCTCACCTGGAATTTTTCTCTTCCTTAGTAGCAGATCTCTTTTGAATCGCCATCCTTGGGTCTTTGGTTCAAATCCTTGTTCTAGAAAACAGGAACCTAGGAAGCCCAGTGTTATGACCAGATGTCAGGGTCCCCCAAAGACCACCAAGGAGTCCAAATCAGCAAGCAAAAGCAAAGAGCATTTATTCAAGCAAGCTCAGGCTTGGACCCTCCATGTGTCTGAGACAGCAGTACGATTGGAGAGTCCCAAGCCCAGGCAGGGTAGGGATTTTATCACAGTAGAGTTTGGAGGTGAGAGGAATTCCAGGGCTCAGGAACCTTGGACCCTGATTGACTGACATTTGTCTAGGGGTATCTTGGTAAAAGAGAAGTGGTATGTGCTGGGCTAAAGGACACCTGGTGATATCTTATAATGGTTGTAACATTAGGTATTTCCTCTGGAATGCTGATTGACCCATTCCTGGGTGGTGCCAGTTTATGACTTTTCCTGGGGACCGGGTGGTACCTGCCAGTAAACCTGTCATGGAAGCTGTGTCTGGGCCCCTAAGTCTGTCATGGCAGCTGTGTGGTCAAGCTGTTTTGGGCCTCCCCACACCCAGCAGGTACCCCCTGGACACTGACCAGTCCTAGAACAAGAAGCAGAGAGTATTACAAAGCCCACTCTTCAGGTCAGGGAGGTTCATGAATTTGCCTGCAGAATGCTGTCTGTGCTAGAGGTGGGTAAGTTTTCAAATGAATAAGACAGCAACCCCAGGGACCATCCAGACTCTTTTGGATGCAGTTCACTGTGTCTTAGAGATTGGAGGAGCCTGTTGGGCCCATTCAGGAATTCAGGGCCATGGCACAGTGTTGATTGTCCTGGAGGTGGGCAGAGCTGGTGATGTCTCTATCTTCCAGGAAGGAGCTGGGCTTCCTGGACCTTCCCAGTGGGTCTTCTTGTGGAGATATCAATTTTATTCAAGTCACAGAGGGGTGAGGGCCCAAGGATCTTTGGAGTATTGTTGTGGAATAATGACACTGTGAAGATGTCATTCTTATTGGTTTAATACAAAGCTGAATGGCCAATAGCTAGGCGGGATTTTCAGTCATGCAGGATGCTGGGAAGAAGAAAGGAAGAGTTGCCAGCCAGCTGCAGAGGAAGCAACATGGGCAGTACAGAGTGAAGTTAATAAATCCATGAGACAAAAAATAGATTGATAAAAATGGGTTAATTTGAGTTGTAAGAGCTAGATAGTAACAAGCCTAAGCTATCAGCCTAGCTTTGATAATAATAAGTCTCCATGTTGCTATTCGGGAGCTGGCAGGCAGGACAGAAAAGCCCATCTACAGGGTTTGCTAATGGTTTGTCCTGTTCATCAGCTAGTCAAAATAAGTCAGCGCCGAATCTGTCTGCTGAGCAGTCTTCAGACACACAGATCTACTTCAAACACGGTGTCTTGTCCCTGTCAGTAGATCTGTACTGTCTCCTGTAGCAGCCTATGCTCCCTCAAGGTCAGGGACCTTGATTCAGCTGAAACCTGATCCTTGGCCTCTCTTAGAAAAGAAGTTCAGGTCCAGTCAATATGAAACAGAGTTGAAGTTTATTAAAAGGCAGTTTTAACAGATTTTAAGCACAAGGGTTAAGAGAAAGAGAGGCTGTGGGAGAAAGGAGACTCTCCAAGGTCATGGGTGTAGGCTTCTCAAAGAACAGTTGCTGTTAGGTGACCTCGTGGTTTTGGAATTTCCATGTTGGAACGCGTGCCTGTGCGTCAAGGCACCTGCCTGGAGGTCAGTGGACGACTCCCAGGAGTCAGTTCTCTCTTTCCATCACGTGGGGTCAGGGATCTAACTCGGGTCCTCTGGTTTGGCAGCAAAAGCTTTGCTTGGTAAACATCTTGCTGGCCCGCTGTTGCTCCTTTCAGTGATGGAGATTATAACGCGGCTCTGGAGCTGTCTTGGATAGGATTTGCACCTGGAAGGATAAAACCAGGAGCCACTAGTCCTGTGCAGATCAGGAGATGAGGTCATATCCCTTTACTGTAAATGGTGCTTCTGGTGAGATTCCTAGAAAGTTGCTGGTTATGGCTGAGAAGGGAGAAAGGCCGTGAGCAGATGCCTTTAATTGTGCTGGATTCTCAGCTGGGGCTGAGAGGTCTCCAGTGAGGGTTCAAGAGAGACACTGAGGTGCACTGTTAGAGGGTACGGGGTTTATTAAAAGAGCTATTGATGCCATGGACAGACAGACAGACAGACAGACAATGATATGTGAGCTCGGAGGAAAGCTTAGGCCTTGGTACCAGAGACAGACAGCATGGTGGGTCCTCCGAAAAAAAAAGTCAGGGTCCATGTGGCGGAAGTGGGGGGGTCTCATGTCTTTCTGAGGATGGGGGAGGCATCACAGAGAGCCCAGGTAGGGGAGGAGTGAGGATAAGGATGAGCTCTCCCCCCCCCACACACACACGATATAAACCTACTCCTGTGTTGGAGAAGGATCCTGGCTCTGGGAAGTCTGTCCGCTAAGGGCTCACAGTGTCTGCTAGGGGCTCACAGTGTCTCCTCAGGACACAGTCTATGTCTGCGAATGGGGAAGGGCTTCTGCAGATCTGTGGCCTGAGCAGCAGCTGGAATCTAACATCACATTCTCATGGGCAAGGGGCTTCACCCAGACTCTGGTGTGCCAGGGCTCTCTTCTTCCTGTGTCTCCATAATTCCCCTGTGGTTCTCTTCTGATTCCCTTCTGGGTTCTTAAACCTATGATATGGACAGGTTTTGAGTTTATGGCAGCCCAGAGAAGTTCGGGGTCACATGGCTGGGGACTGGAGGCCTCCGCCAGGAGTCTGGGGGGCACCCATGGAGTTTCTGGATTCTTGTGCCACTTTCCAACAAATCATACATGATAGTTACAGAAAAGGGGACAGTTCATTAAAGGAGAGATGCAGAGGAGCCTGGAGATGTGCAAGGTCTAGCTCCAAGAGAGTGGGCAAGAGGAAGAGAGGGATGAGGCTGCATGACCTGCTGCGTGCTGTTTACTTAGCTCCTGCCTCTCACAAATTAATATAATGTGAGCTTCACTGAGCACGCTTTCTCGGCTGAATGAAGCCCAGGTGGGCTAAGGGCTTCCAGTCTCCCCTGATGGCACCTGTCCCATGTTAAGCCATGGAATCTCCTCTATCCACTTTCCTGTCTCACCCCCACCTTGGTTTCAAAAGTGCTCTATATTCTGTAGTTGCCCAGCCTGTGGTGGGAGCCTGGCATGGTATTAGATGCCCGAGAGTGTTAACTCTGTTAATGTTGCCAAAAAGTAAATGGCAGGAGATGGGGACAGACGGGACATTAGGGGCTCAGAGGCTGAACCCCAGGGGGCCTCAGAGGCTGACCCACACGGGGCTGTGTGGAGGGGCTCGTGGACGGAGAGAGAATGGGCCCCACTCCTGAGCCTTGGCAGATGTTAATACTGAGGAAGGCAAGCTTAGGAATATCTTAGCAACCTAGGAGTCCCCTTGGCTTGGGCTGTGCATGTGCCCCTCTCCTTCCAATGCACCTAGCAACCTAGTACCCTCACCTGCATGGAGCTGCATCCCATGCACCCCACTTTATACAGTGGGATTATTCTCTCCTCCCCTGGCAACTTTGATGACCCCCCTGTTGCAGTCACCTTTCATTCAAACACAGTTCATGGCGTAGCTGAGTACGGGAGACAAGGGGCTGGTTGGGCTGGAACTAGTTTTGAGTGTGTGTAGCCTGGCAAACTGTGTCTTGGAAATGAACTTTTAGGGGGAAATTCCTAATTTACCATTGTCAATGTTTAAAACACAACTGTTACCCCAAAGGAGATAAGAGATAGTTTATTCTGGAGGGAGTGACCTTGGCCAGGGAATAGGTTCAGGCTTCCACTGTGGTAACTGTTTTATAGTAACAGAACAAAGAAAGTTGTAAATCAAGACACTTTTCAAAAACCCTGGTGGAAATATTGAGTAGGTGATTACAGCAGACCTTGGCTATAGGCCTCGGAGTCTGCCTGGTGGTGTTATTAGTCTTTTGCTTGGTGAAAACTAGGGTTTTATCAAGTTAAAAAACAAACAAACAAACAACAACAACAACAACAAACCACTATGCATGTAAAGGCTCAAGGTTGATGCCTCTGCTGTTACCTGGCAGCTACTCTAGGGCTCTCCTGCGTCCACCTCCTAAGGCTGGAATCACAGGTGGGCTGCCGTCTACCCAGCATTTGGGTGGGTTTCTGGAGATCTGAACTCTAGTCCTCACATCTGCTCCAAAAGCTCCACAACCCCTGACTATCTCCCCAGCCCCTGCTCTGACTCTTCATGAAATTATGTGGCTCCATATGCCTGGTAGGCAAGAGTTGAGTTCACGAAGGTCATCTTGGAGAAGTTTACGTGTTAATTCTCGGCAGTTGGCACTGAGGTGGGAAAGCTGGGGTGGGTGCGGTCTCGTGACCACGGTCCCTGTGCTCTCCTCATGGGAGGCCCCAGGGTGCAAATGTGCCTCATTCCGGAAGATACAGCGATCCTCACTGTGCTACCTCTTGCTCTCTCATTCTCTCCCGCCCTCCTGCTTTCCTAGCACTGGCCTTGTCCAGTCTGCTGGCCACGTTCAGTCTACTTTTTTTCTCTGTGCTCTGGACTCTTCCAGATGCCTCTAGATATGTCTTCTCTGTTTCACCTACGATGAAACGGTGGTTTCTTTACTGCGCCCCCTCACATGCGATAAGCAGCCAGTGTGTCCGTCGCTTTGGCAATGTGCCACAGAACCGAGCACACTACCAGGCCTCACTCCACTTATCCTGCACTTAATTATTTAAATCTACTCCATTAGTGGTTCTATATTTAATTTTTTAGAAAAACATTGAATGAATTATTAGTCTGTTAATAAATAATAAAGTGTAACAGCTGTTAATGAGCATTCAAAATGGATAATTTACTGCATTCCGTGACACAATACCAATATTTACCCATGAAGGGGAAAAGTTGTACCTGCAAGAAACTTCCCAACTTTGACCCATTCTCATTTCTGAGCAAGCAAGAGGCGATGGGGGAAGAGTTTCCCTATGTGCTGTGGTCACATCCTGTTGTTCTTTTCTGCTCCTGTGCCTGTCCTTGCTCAGGTTTCCTTGTCCCTCCCTCTCTATGGGGGGCGGGGGATGGAGAGCAGTCCCTGGCTGTGGCCACTGGATAAGCAGTGTCATAAGGTGTCCGGGAAACTTTAACTGTCAACTCAACATGGTCACCTGAGGGTGGAGACACAGTGAGGGATTGCCCACGCCAGACTGGCCTGTAGGGATGTCTTCGGAGCTTGTCTCAATTGTTGATGGATGCCGGAGGGCCCAGGACACTCTGGGCGGCTCTATTCCCTAGGCAGGTGGGCCTGGATTTTATAAGAAAGCTAGGTAAGTATGAGTCAGCCAGAGAGCAGCATTCCTCTGTGGTTTCTGCTTCAAGATCATGTTTGAATTCCTGACCTTACTTCCCTCAATGACGGACTGTAAGCTGAAGCAAACACTTTCCTTCTCTAAGCCTCTTTTGGTCAGAATGTTTTATCACATCAACAGAATGAAACAGGAACAGAAGGTCAAGGGTAAATCCTTGTGGGCTAGCCTGGAGTATACTGCAGAGCAGACACAAGAGAGATCCTGCCTCAGTAAGGTGGGAGGTGAGAAGCATCTCCCCAAAGTTTTCCTCTGACCTCCACATGTGCCCATTCCCCACCACCACAAAATAAATAAATAGGAATAAATAAGAAAATAAATCACAGCGAGTTCTTCCTACCTCTCCCATCTCTCTGTGTCTGGAGACATTGCTAATAGGGCTTCATGTAAAAGGCAAGGGAGAGCTGCAGACTGAATAAGGAGGCAGCCGTGTAAACACTGTTACTTTGACTAGAAAGGGAGTATAAAAGGCACAAATAAAAATACCTTATTGTGTGATTGGAACACTAAATTTCACGGCCATGCCCCGCATGCTTTGTTACGCAGACTGATGTCTGCTGAGAGCGAGGCTCTGGCCCTCCCCACCTGTGTGTGATTTCTAAGAGCTTCGAGAACAACACGCAAACAGCTACACATGTCCATCTCACTGTGCACGGCATGTGCTGCTGTGTGTGCTGTGCATACTGTGTGTACATTTGGATGGAGACATGCATGTCCTAACTCAGTTTATCAGCCACTTAGCTGCCATTAATTAACATGTCTACTGTGTTAGGTGTGAGTCTAAGAGGCCTGGGAAATGAAGGCATTCTAAAGCAGCACTGTGTCTCAGTCTTACTTTCCTGCTGTTGAAACAATGGTCATTTCCCTAGGAATCTCACTGAGAGAAGGAAAGGTTGCCAGCCAGAGGGTGAGCTTGTCTCCCCGAAGGGGACTTCACACAGTTCAAACAACACGTCAGAGCACTTTACAGGCTGAGACCGAAGCCCAGAGGATGATGGGTCAGTGGTGGGCGGGACCACACTTTGACCAGGACTGCTTAGATGCGCACATCCTTGCCCTTTATTTAAACTTTGATCTCACTTTAGAACCCCGAAGACAGACTTGAGGGGTTCATTAGATATTTGTCCCCCTTCTCTATGTGGCCACGTTGAATAAATCCTTTTCTGCTTTCCATTTTACTTTGCTCTTTTAATTGGCTTATTGTGACCAGCCCTGACATGGGACACGGGTTGTGACACCAAGTTTAATAACGTGAGGATGTGCCATGCATCCACACAGGCGAAGTCTCTGTCTTCAGGAGAGAGGAAGAATATCTTCCAGCCAGCAAGCTCACGCTCATCAGGGAGAAGTCAAGGCAGGGGAGCAGATAGAGATTGTTGGGGTGCATATTACAGTAGGGTGAGCAGGAAGGCCTCCCTGAGGGGGCACACTGAAGTGGGTGTCTGAGAGGGATGAGGGGATAAAGGTCAAGGTTCATGGGTATCTGGTGGAGTAGTGATCTAGAAGTCAGGGAGAGTCTGGCTCCTACTAAGCTGGGGACACAGGAATGGGCTGGAACATCCAGGATGCTAAGTATTCCTGTGTGCAGAAAAGTGGAGGACAAGGACTCATGTGTGCCCAATAACACCTTCCCAAACCAGAAGCCACAGAACCAGAATGTCAGCATGGAAGGGACTTCACATATACATTAGTCACTTTTTTTTTCATATTCCTATGATAAGAAAACCCGACAAGATGCTACTTACCAGCCAGTGAGACGGCTTAGCTTTAGGCTTCCTGATTTAGGGGACACAGTCCATCATGGTGGAGAGTCAGTGGCAGGAACATGAGATGGCTGGTCACATGACATCTGCAATCAGGAAGCAGAGAAATGAACGCTGGTACTCAGCTCACTTTCTCCTTTTTGTTCAGTAGTCCAGGACCCCAGCCCATGAGATGGCTCCACCCACATTTAGTGTCTTTTCCACTTCAGTTAACCCAATCTAGAACTCCACATGCCCAGAGGCTCATCTTTTCCATGATTCTAGATTCTGTCAAGCCACAACTGATGTCACTGTCACAGAGACAGCCAGTGAAGCCCTCTCATTTTCAGGGTGAGAGGTAGAATTTATTTTAGCTTAAATATCTTATTGCAAGCCTGCACTCTGGCCTTCCCATGCCTCTCATCACCCATCCCCACTCCTTCATCACACTTCTCAGCCTGACTCATCCTCCCGGCATTTCCTGACCCCTTTCTCCTCACCTCCGGTTTGAGACCCTGCTTCATCACTGTGACCTGCACGTTGAGGAGGGAAGCCTCAAGTCTCGTGGAGAAGGAGATGGAGGAGCTGCTGGCATGGTCCACTGGAAAGGGACAGGGATGGGAAGTCTGAGGACAGTGGAGCAGCTTGGCCAGCTTTGCTGGAAGACATGATGGGGGCACTGCCTGCTGCTGGAGGGTCTCAGATGCAAAGAGGGAGTGGACTACCTCACCTCTCCCTTTTCCCTGGAGTCTCAGCACCTTCTCCATTTAGGGACCAATTGTGCCTGTTTGTACTGGTTGTTTTGTATGATAGGAAATCCAACTACGGAGCAGGCTAGTGGCCTATTTAGATTAGTACTTGATTTTCTCTCACATGAAGATGTTGACAATCCATTCAAGAGGCTCTTTAGGTCCTCTCATGACCACAGGTTCTCTCATGACCATAGGTCCCCACGTCCATTGGCCCTCCCTCTGTCTGTAGGTCCTGCCCATGTTCATAGGTCTTCCCCATGTTCATAGGTCCTCCCTATGTCTATAGGTGCTGCCCATGTCCATAGGTCCTCCTCATGTCCATAGGTCTTGCCTATGTCCATAAATCTTCCCTATGTCCATAATCCTCCTCATGTCTATAGGTCCTCCCTCTGTCCATAGGTCCTCCTCATGTCCATAGGTCTGGCTCATGTCCATAGGTCCTCCTCATGTCCATAGGTCTTGCCTATGTCTATAAATCCTCCCTATGTCCATAATCCTCCTCATGTTCATAGGTCCTCCCTATGTCCATAGGTCCTCCTCATGTCCATAGGTCCTGCTCATGTCCATAGGTCCTGCTCATGTCCATAGGTCCTGCTCATGTCCATAGGTCCTGCCCATGTCCTAGTCTCTGTCCATTTTTCTGTCCCTCAAGGTTACTACATGGCCTGAGAGGGCTGCTCTCCCTCCCTGCTTCTAAAACTGACAGTCCAGACGGAGAGTAGAACAAACTAGGAAGAGTAGAAGGGTGCCCATTATTTGAGACCTCCTTTTAGATCTCTTTATCAGGGTCGCCCAGTGAGTCCCTCTTGTATTCTTTCTCAGCCTCTGCCCCCTACAAGGAAGACTGAGAAGTATTCATTTACCTCTTTGTGGAGGTGGCAGATTTGCCTCTAAATAAAAAAATGGCTCGGCTAGATCAGACACTGGACATATGGTGCTAAGTCTCTGTCCCTTATACAAAGACGCAGACCACTTCCATTTGTCCCAAACCCACTGGCTCTTGTGAAACATGACAGAAAATGGACACTCCTTGAAGTCATGGAGATGATTGCCTGAAAGAAACAGATTTCTGTTCACAGGCTTCAAATTTCTAGCTGGCTTTTCTCTGAGAGTTGGAGTGGGTACCAGGCATGAAGAATGTAGACCAAGGTGGGGTCATTTTAAGGCAGTCTGCCCCGCACAATCTCCATGACATCTGTACATGAGTTCTCTGGTTCCTGAGCATGTTGTTCTGGCTCCTCTTTATATAATGAGGATGCTAATGTGTTGCATAAAGCTGCAGGGAAGAGGATGGAGGATACTAACGTAAAATGCATAGTAAAATCCTTGGCATGCGTGGGCTAGCAGATTGAGTAGTGGTTTATTATTGTTCTATATAAGTAAGCATTTGTGCACATGTGCCCTATGAACACGTGTGTGCATGCATGTGTGCGTTTGCTTATAGCTAGGTGGCAGGCGAGGCAGGAGAGACTCTGGTAAGGCTGCATATTCATCTGGGGCTTTCATTCTCCATGGCCAGTGCTCTGTTCTATCACAGGACAGAGGAGGACAATGACGGGCAGGGCAGGGCAGTGACAGGTCCAGTTGTCACAGAATTGAGCTTCCATGGGAGGTGCTTTAACACTGAAAATTCCATGGTCCAATTTGGAGGGCAACAGGCAGAGAGAGAGAGAGAGAGAGAGAGAGAGAGAGAGAGAGAGAGGCTGGGTTGCCAAGCAACCAGCCATTAACAGAAAATTAGTCGCTCATCTCCCAATGTCCTGTCCCATTTTCATTCTGTCTCCCTTCTTCTCCTGCCAAACAGAAACACATACAGAGCCATGGCTGAGGCTGCCAGGAAGCATCTAGTGAGAGGAGTCACGTGAGGGACATGCACCAGCTTGAGCAGGTAGCCAGGGGTAACTCCCTTCTGTGTCCCCATCCTTCCTGATTGCCTCCCATTGCCCATTAGTTTTCAGACAGACCCTTATCCTGAGTCTCAGTAGTTTTCAGTCTGTGCTCACTTGTGTTACTTGTCTCCTAGTCATGCATGCTGGAACATCTGGAGGGATACGTTTTCCCTCCAGCTGAGAGCTCCCTGAAAATGATGGTGATCACCCTTGAGAATGGTCTATCAAATCATACAGACCTCTCAAATCCCAGTTCCCCACGCCCTCCGGAGTGTGTGTGTGTGTGTGTGTGTGTGTGTGTGTGTGTGTGTGTGTGCAGATGGAGGCCGAGGTCAACCTCAGAGGTCTCCCTCAATCACTCTCCACTTTGTGTTTTTGAGACAGGATCTTCCACTGAGCTTGAAGTCAGCTGATCTGGCTAGGTCAGGACTGACCAGGAGGCCCCCAGGAACTTCTTGTCTCTCCAGCGTTAAAGTCCTAGGACACTTGGATGTGGACAAGGGTTTGTTTGTTTATTTGTTCGTTTTTTGACATGGGTGCCGAGGATCCGAACTCAGGTCTTCATGCTTGCGCAGTACGCGCTGTACTGACTGAGCCCAATCTCCCTGGAGCCCAATCCTGTTTTCTGTCTGGGCTTTCATGCTTCTGGAACAGACAGGCTGTGTCTATTGGGGTGTGTATCATTTCCAACCCACTGGGAGGAATGGAGGGTGGAACAGACCTGGACTGGAGACTCAAGCCTCAGGATCATTTTTTAAACCTTGGACCCACAGAAAAAGATGGCATGGGAGCCCTATTAGGTCATCTCATGTCTTTCTGGGGTGTCTCCTTTTCTAGATGTGTCTCATCCTGGTAGAGTGATACTTGGGGTCCTTAGAGATAGGAACATGTTTGGGGAGAAAATTGTCTCCCCAGGGTCACAATTCCTTGCCTGAGACAGACTTCCAGAAAGTTGACTTCAAATTCTGTGGACATTTTTAGACCATCCTCTGATGGGGGAATGTCTTTCTGTATGCTGTGAAAATATGTTGCTCTGATTAGTTGATAAATGAAGCTGTTTGGCCAACGGTGAGGCAGAATAAGGTTATGTGGGACATTCTAAAGAGAGAAAGAAGAAGGAATAAGACAGAGCAGGGGAGATGCTGCTAACCACCACCAGAAGAAGCAAGATGTAAAGGTACCAGTAAGTCACAAGCCCCATGGCAAAATATAGATTTATAAAAATGGGTTAACTTAAGATATAAGAACTAGATAACAAGAAGCCTGCCATGGCCGTAGTTTAAAAATAATATTATCCTGTATGTGTTTATTTGGGTTTGAGCGGCTGCAGGACCAGCGGGTGAGAGAGATTTGTCCTGATCGTGGGCCAGGCGGGACACAGGAAAACTTTCAGCTACAATCCTCCCCTCCATGTGTCCACTGCCTGGGAATTGTACTCTCTAGTACAATTGTCAGTCTAGACAGATGTGGTGCTAGGCTGGCTCATCTGGGATCCTCCTCTATGAAGGTGACCATGGTCAGGGAAAGAAGCAGGACATGTATGTGCCAAGTGCCCTGTGGGATGCTGGGAAGAGCTTTAGAGACCCAGGATATGAGCAATTCACTGTATAATGGGTTGGCAGGAGTATCTGGGAGTGGGTGACGTTGCATCTGGGCTTTGGAGTAGGAATAGAAGTTTGCCAGAGAGAAATGTTGGGGAAGGCATGGAGGAGAGGGCATTCTAAGAAGAAGTAGCAGCCTGGACATGGGGGCTGAGTACTCAAAACCGAACCAAACGCACCCCTGTACGGAGGTTAACCTCTGAAGATCACAAGGCCAGGGGCAGAGATTTGCCCCTGACCAGCTGGACATCTTTAGACAAGTGCCTTTACTTTCTCACCTGGGAAGTGGCAGCGTGGGTAATCATGGAGCTGTCCTGCAGACCAACAGTCCACGGTGTTGTGTTCATGGAGCGGTCATTAGATGAAGGGGAGTCGAGCTTGTATATGGGTTTGTAACAGGGAGGCTGGAGGAGAGCTGGGACGGCCATCGGGAAGGCTCCTCCACACTCCTCTTCCCCAGGACCTCCTCAGTGTTGTCTGAGACTCACTGGGCAGCCCAGACCTCTCCATGCATTACCGTGACATTTAGAGAAAATTGTTCATTTCCAAAGATTTAAGTGCACTTAAAGCTAATGTGGGTGGCTTTTTAACAGGGACCAGTGGCTATCCTGGAGCAGAGGAATGGCTGGGAATAACCCTGGAGACCAACAGGTAGTTTGGAGGCCTGAGTGTTCACTGCTGTGGACAAGGGATGCTGCCTGCATCTTCCTGTCCCACATGCATCCTTCCTGTTTCTAGGCAAGCTCAGGAAGATAGGGTCCAGTCCTTTGATGGACACACAACAAGAAGCATGCCAGGCTCTTGGGGAACACCCTAAAAGAAACAACATGGAGGTGGCTTCGAAGGTGATGGGCCTGGTTTTGAGTCATAGAGCCTGAGGAATGCTCAGAACTGGCATGGGGACCTCTGGGTCAGCTGTCTGTGACCTGGCCACATGGTGGTTTACAAAGCCCATTGACCTCCCAGCTTCACATAGCCATGACTTTCAATGTCCTTCAAGGTACCCAGGAAGACAACAGTTTCAGAGTAACAGGAACAGACAGTGGACAGTGACCCCCTGCCCCATCCCCGAGGGTGGTCACTGCCTCCTGGTCCAAGGCTTTGAATCTTCAAAGCCTTTTCTTTAATGAAAAGAATTGTAATTTATTTGTCAAATCCAAAGTGATGGTGCAGTCTGCTCAGCACAGCTCCCTCGCCTGGGGCAGAACTGCCTGGGCATAGCTTGCGCATGCCTAATTAGGTTTATATGTACAGAGTGTGTGAGACTGTGTTTATACCGGGCCTTGCGAGTGCATGTGTGCTCCCTTGTCAGCCAAGTCTGTTTGCAGCATGCACACACACATATGTGTTATATGCTTGACCTACATCTATATACCCGCATGTGTGCACTCTGCTGGGTGATCCTAGGTGAAGTGCATGGATGGTGCATCCTCAAGACGCAGGGCTGGCATGGGCAGACATGATGTGCAGATAGCCAGGGGAAGCATCTTTTACAGTGGAGGCTAGGCCTTAGGCATGGAGTCAGCAAAATCGCACGCCTGCCAGGATCTCACCTTGTCAGTGTCTCTGGGGGCATCAAGACACCATGCTCTCTCTGCCCTTAATCTGTGCTCAAGATCTCACTTCAGAGCCTCCCCGCCCTTCAGCCCTTCTACTGTTCCTAGGATGATTCTTCTGAGCAGCAGCTGCCAGGCTGACTGGCTAGCTAGGCAGAGGAGAGGAAGAAGACATGGATGTGGGGTGCCTTGGGCACTCTGGGCAGGGAGGGGCAAAGGAAACAACAGCCTACCCATTAGCTCTCTTAGGGAATAGAGGGATAAAGAGTGGCAGCCAGTGCCCCTGGCACACAACCCCAACATCTGGTTGCCCCCAACTGACGTAAATGCTGCATCTGGAAATCTGTTCTGGATGAGGACCTGGGGACGAAGAACACAGGATGGAGGGGAGCTTAAACATCAGGGCAGGTCTCACTCTCCAGAGGAACCTACATTCCCGTTCCACAAGACTCTTGGGAAATACATATTGCGGGCTGGGAAGCTTGGGCTGCGGAGGGATGGGAGCCGAGCCATTGAGACCACAGGCTGATAAGCCTGGAAGAATGTGTTGCATAGAACAGGGGAAGGGTTTGGAATCCAGAAAGGAAGCTACCCAGAGAGGATGGTCATCTGCGAGAGTTGCTGTCGGAGGCAGCTGAGAATGGGTCAGTGACTGTGCTTGCCCAGCAGGCCTGGAGACCTGAGAAGTGGAGGCATGAGGATTACACGTTTGAGGTCTGCCTGAGTGACAAAGCAAAACCTTGTTTCAAAATAAGGTAATAAAAGTAAAATACAATAACCCCCAAGCTAGAGTGGGTGAGGCCTAGGCGTGTCCAGTCTCCAGAAGCTTCTCCCGGCTCTATGCATCCTCGTTTCTTTCTCGGGGCTGCTTGGTTCTCTCCAGCCTAGCTAGCCAGCTCTCCCATGGCTCCAGAGGTCTGAGCTGGACTCCAACCCCTCCCCCCCCACACCCCCTCCGTCTGGCTCCTGTCTCTCCCTGTGATCGCAGTGGAACCTTTCGAAGCTCCCTCCCCCAGGCTAGGCAGCTGCTAAGTGCCTCCCACTGGCTTGCGTAGCTTCCCTTTCTGGGGAGCCCAGCATTGAGCTTCCAGAGATTGTTAAAAAAAACAGCCTGTAATTAATATTCTGGGCTGGTGGTTGCAGGTACCTTAGGACTCCCGGAGCTGGAGATCCCCTGGCCTGCCCCTCCCATTCTTTCTCCCAGCCTGCCTTTCGGCATCTGTCTGCTGTCTGCTCTCTTCCCGTTATCTCCTGTTCATCCTTCAGGATCTCAGATTCCGAGGCTCCTGGCTGCTCCTCCAGGCTGCAGCTACCTCTGAGGCCTTCATTGTTCCGTGTTTTTGTGCTGCCTGTCTCTCCTCTGGAGTCAGCCTGCCTCTTTCTATCCAAGTACTCTGATCTTCCCCTCAGTGACTCCTCTGGTTGTCTGTCTCCCTTACCCTCTGTCAGCCTGTCTACCTCCTCTCTCTCCCTGCTGTACTTCACCCCACCCCTCCCTGCTGATGGGGAATGTGCAAATAAATGAAAAGGGCCAAACCCGTGTGCCTAGCTGTATAAAGGAACCCTACAACCCCAGGAGCCTGGCTGCGGGGACTGTGTGGAACAAAAGATCTCTAATTACTGCTCTCCAGTGCTAAGCCTTTGCTCTAATATGAAAGAGGGGTTGGAGAGGGGCAGGGAGAGAGAGGATGGGGGGATGGAGGGTGGGAGGGAGGGAGGGAGGGAGGGAGGGAGGAAGGGAGGGGGAGATACCTAGGTAGGAGAGGCATAGGACCTCTGGAACCTGGGGCTGGAGGTACATAGGCTGTGACTGGTGCTAAGGACACTGGACATTTTCTCATCCACGGATTGCTCATTTTACTCCAGGATCTGAATTGCTTGTCCAGCTGGCTCTCTCCATAGGCCAGCTCCAAATGAGAGCCTCCTTGCCCCAAGGCAAAAGCCCAGTCTCAGCCTCGTAGTTCCCCAGGCCGCAGGTCTGTCACAGACAAGGGACAGTGAAATCACCCTTACAGGCCTGAGAGGGATCCCACATTCTCTTCTTATCTCAGCTGGAATCTGTAAGGGTGGTCTCACTGACCCCTCCTTCAGTGAATCATGGGTTGCCAGGGTCCAGGCTATGAGGAAGGGACTCTCCAAACATAACCCTCCATTTCATATTTATAAAGACCACCTCAGAGGTATGAGGACATCAGGGTGATGGTGGGGTTTATGAACCAGCTTGACTGGGCTAAGGGAGCCCAGACAGCAGGTAAAGCATCTTGGGTGTGTCTGGGAGAGAATGTCACCTGCATGGGTAAAGCTGGTAAAGAAGAGCCCTCTGGTGCTAAGGAGCTCAGTGGGGAAGAGCACTTGCTGTTCTTGCAGAGGACTAGAGTTCGGTTCCCAGCACCCACACAAAGCAGCTCACAACTGCCTGTGACTCCAGCTGCAAGGGATCAGATGCCCCCTTCTGGCCTCCACAGGCATCACATACCACACACACACACACACACACACACACACACACACACACACACACATAAAAATAAATCTTAAAAAAAAGAACCCCCTCCTCAGCAATGTTAGCAAACCTGAATTGGTCCACAGAGGCCTTGAATAAGTGGGATGGTCATGGAGGAGGGAGAATTTGCTCTTGGCTACAGCTGGATCCCATCTTCTTCTGCACTCCGACATCAGGGCTCCTCATTCTAGGGCTCAGGACTCAGACAGGACCAACACCATGGCATCCTTTGCATCTTTAGCCTTCAGACTACAGTAGACACCAAGGCAGATCATAGGCTATTTTGGCCTCCATGATCATGTGAACCAATTCCCATGGTAAATCTAAATCTATATTGTCTGTATAATTGTTATCTATACCATCCACGGCACTGATATCTACATCATTGATAGCTGTATCATTAGAGCATTGATATCTATGTCATCTATACCATTTATATATATATATATCATCTCTCATCTATGACATCTACATCATTTATATCTACATATATGTTTATATCATCTATAGCTATGTATATATAATCTGTACCAATGACTTCTATACCATATCTATATCTATATCATCTATATCTGTGTTATCTATGTCATTGATATCTACTTCTATATCATCAATATCTATATCATCTATAGCACTGATATATATATATATATCATCTAACATATGTCACCTACATCATCTGTATCTATATAATTTATGTGTCATCTACATCATCTATATCTACACTATTTATATCATTTATAGCTATGTATGTACAATCTGTACCAATAATATCTATACCATCTCTATGTTTATAACCTCCATATCATCTGCCATCTGCGTCATCTATACCTGGGTCCTCTGTGTCTCTATGCATCATTTGTATCTATATCTGTATATCCTCTGTGTCATCTTCATCGTGTCTGTCTATACCATCTCTATCTACATCTTTCTCCCAGTTCAGGTTCTCTGGGGAACCCTCACTAATATGCTAGCATAGAGCTGAGAGTCAGAAGTCCAGAGGTCTAATACAGCTTCCATATGTAACAGTTTGTGACTTTAGGCAAATTATTTAATATCTTAGAAGCTCATTTTCTCAGTCTACAAAATTTGGGCTCATAAATATCTGTCTTACTGGTAACTCCCACAGGGCTCTGCTCCTTAGGAACAAGTTTAGAAGTGATAATTGTGATGAGTAACCTGTCTCGGACATCAGGATCACTTCTGAGTTTATCCAGGAGACTTGAGTGAAGTCCAGCAGTCCATGATGGCCCACTTACGTCACATTCTGAATGAAGTGCAGAATGGGGTGCTTTCCAGGAGACAGATCTGAGACTTTGTGCTATGTTGCTGCCTGTGGGTTCCAAGGACTGACCTGAGGTACCACGTTTACCATCCTGGGCACTCCCCTGGGCAGATCCTCTTCTTCCCTGGCCCCTATTCCAGGCCCCTGCTAGTGTATTCAGTGTCTCCCAAGGGAGCTGCTTGGGTCTGTATCCTTGCTGTAGGGCCTGCTTCTGCAGAACCCAGGCAGAAAGCAAGGTGCTGCAAGGACTTTGGGTCTCAGGATGCTCGCCTCCCAATGTGACTCGGATGATGCTCTTTCATTCAAGCTAATCCCTGCTCTACAAAATGGTACTGCTGTGATTTCCTTTCATTCCCACCCTCAGGCCTGGGTGATGTTGACATCAAATGAGATAATGCAAGAGAAAAAAAAAAAAAGCAGACCATGGTGGCTGTGTGGATGTGTTAGGTCCCATTATCCTTAATATTTGGTTTTGTTCATTCAACTCTTGCCTTCAAAAGGCTGTTTTGGGAGGAGATGTCTGGGTGTCATAACTAGCACGGACTCGTTGGGGCCCCTTTTAAATCCTGCATATGCCATTCCCACTGGGCACTGAAGGCTCCTGCTTCTTTTCACCTTTTCCTCCCACTGTGAAGTTATTTAAAGTGCTCTTATTACCGGCTTTGGGGCTGCTCCCAAGGGGCTTCTCAGCTGCTTTTCTCTGGACGTCTGACTTCAAGTAGATGGCACCCTTTTTTCTTGTAATAAATAATGAATAATAAAATGTAAATATATGACATAAATTATATACATTTAGGTAACGCCTTTCTCTTTACAAGACTTCTTCCTTTCTGCATTTTAGTCACGCAGAGATTTTTTTCCCTTCCTTTCCCGAAGCCCATCTTTTGATCCATAGCACACATTTTTTTGTTACTAACTTTCAATAAGGATTCTCTTTCTTTTTTCAACAGTCTATAGGCTTCTTATGCTTTCATTTTTAAAAAACTTTTCTTTAACATTCCTCCTGATCTTTCCCCCTTGAACACATACTTATTTTCTCCATTTCTGTCTTCAAGAAGTAAGCAGCCCCAAAATAGGTATTTTTGACTTTCCCACCAGGGTGTAAACTTCAAGATCTGAGGTCCAAAGAAGGCTGGGTTTCGCCCACAGACGTGTTCCGCCCAGCCCCAGACCCTTGTTTCCAAAGGGACCCAGCCCACTTCCTGGCACAGAACACAGCAAGCTGGTGTCTGTGGCTGCCATCCCTTATCTCTGTCACCACTGGGGACTCGCTACACGGTGCCACTTTATCACTTGTACCAGCCGTCTGGCCTGGCTGCACCTCGTCCTTAATTAATTACACCCCCTGCCACAAAGAGCCATCTCTCCCCTGACTACAGCCTTCAAGCCCCGTCAGATGAAGACGCGAAAGACTTTCATCTCTCCTGACACCTCCGCTCTCTGTGTCATTTTCCTCTCCTGGCCAACCTCAGGTCCCTTTGTGCGCCTGCCTGGGCTCCTGGTCCACAGCCATCACACAGCCTGCGGTCTTGAGGACATTCAAGGTCCAAGAAGCAAGCTGCAGAGCCCATGGGAGGGACATGATGGGGAGGCCAAGGTTGGGGTCTGAGGACACCCCAGAGGCCAGCGTTCAAAAATGCTCCAGGACTAGGGAGACAGCTCAGTTGGTAAAGTACTTGTCTTTCAAACAAAAGAACCTGAGTTTGATCCCCAGAATCCACATAAAACCTGAGTGTGGTGGCACATGCTAACAATCCAGCACCGGGGAAGTGAAGATAGATGGGTCCTTGGTCCTCAAGACTAGCTGGCCTTGCGCACTTGGTGAGAATCAGGCCAGTGAGAGGCTCTGTCTTAACAAACAAACGAGGTAGAAGATACATACCTGAGAATGGACAGCCAAAGTTGACCTTTGGCCTCCACATGTATGCACATGGACACACACGCCTACACCTCATGTCTTACATGTATGCACATGGGCACACACGCCTACACCTCATGTCTCACATGTATGCACATGGGCACACACGCCTTCACCTCATGTCTCACATGTAGGCACACAGACACACCTACTCCTCATCTCTCACATGTATGCACATGGGCACACACGCCTACACCTCATGTCTCACATGTATGCACATGGGCACACACCTACACCTCATGTCTCACATGTATGCACATGGGCACACACGCCTTCACCTCATGTCTCACATGTATGCACATGGGCACACACGCCTTCACCTCATGTCTCACATGTAGGCACACAGACACACCTACTCCTCATCTCTCACATGTATGCACATGGGCACACACGCCTACACCTCATGTCTCACATGTATGCACATGGGCACACACCTACACCTCATGTCTCACATGTATGCACATGGGCACACACGCCTTCACCTCATGTCTCACATGTATGCACATGGGCACACACGCCTTCACCTCATGTCTCACATGTAGGCACACAGACACACCTACTCCTCATCTCTCACATGTATGCACATGGGCACACACGCCTACACCTCATGTCTCACATGTATGCACATGGGCACACACCTACACCTCATGTCTCACATGTATGCACATGGGCACACACGCCTACACCTCATGTCTCACATGTATGCACATGGGCACACACCTACACCTCATGTCTCACATGTATGCACATGGGCACACACGCCTTCACCTCATGTCTCACATGTAGGCACACAGACACACCTACTCCTCATGTCTCACATGTATGCACATGGGCACACACGCCTACACCTCATGTCTCACATGTATGCACATGGGCACACACGCCTACACCTCATGTCTCACATGTATGCACACGGACACACGCCTACACCTCATGTCTCACATGTATGCACACGGACACACACGCCTACACCTCATGTCTCACATGTATGCACATGGGCACACACGCCTACACCTCATGTCTCACATGTATGCACATGGGCACACACGCCTACACCTCATGTCTCACATGTATGCACATGGGCACACACGCCTACACCTCATGTCTCACATGTATGCACATGGGCACACACCTACACCTCATGTCTCACATGTATGCACATGGACACACACGCCTACACCTCATGTCTCACATGTATGCACATGGGCACACACGCCTACACCTCATGTCTCACATGTATGCACACGGACACACACGCCTACACCTCATGTCTCACATGTATGCACATGGGCACACACGCCTACACCTCATGTCTCACATGTATGCACATGGGCACACACGCCTACACCTCATGTCTCACATGTATGCACATGGACACACACGCCTACACCTCATGTCTCACATGTATGCACATGGGCACACACGCCTACACCTCATGTCTCACATGTATGCACATGGGCACACACGCCTACACCTCATGTCTCACATGTATGCACATGGGCACACACGCCTACACCTCATGTCTCACATGTATGCACACACGCCTACACCTCACGTCTCACATGTATGCACACAGACACGCCTACTCCTCATGTCTCACCAACAGATACAATGACAAGCCCGGCCATAGGAATATAAGCAGTGCCGTGCTCTCTGGGTTAACACTCAGGTCTGCAAAGGAAATCAGGTCCCTCAGCAGGACAGTGCTGAGCTCCACAAACGGTGACACAGATGATGATACATGGGGGCTGAGCCTTGTAAACAGCCCGTGTGGCACATGGGGTGTGCACCCAGGCCAGGGTTGCACTGGGCACTCAGACCCCGGATCCTACAGCGACCATCCCCCCCACCCCATGCCTGTATCACTCTGTCTCTTTTCTTCATCTCTCCTTAAACACAGGGCAGGATAGAAAGCCTGGCTGAGTGAGGGCAGTGTGTGTTTGGGGTGGAGGGTGGGAACATGCCATGGAACCCCCAAAGCCTGTCACTGGCTCCCCGTGTGGATCCCTCACCTTGATATTCAGTTAGGGAGTGTGTTCAGGGGAAAACAAAGTGTGACCTTCCTCCCAGCTGCCTCAATGCTGGGTACTGGCTCTATTTTTGGCACTCTCACTAGTGTGTTGAACACTTCAAGATCTGAGGTCCAGAGAAACCTGAGCTTTCCCACAGTCGTGTTCTGCTCAGGCCTAGGCCTTGTTTCCAAGGCACCCTAACTTCCTGGCACAGAATCTCTCTCTCTCTCTCTCTCTCTCTCTCTCTCTCTCTCTCTCTCTCTCTCTGTGAGTGTGTGTGTATGTGTCTGTGTGTATGTGCACATGTATGTGTGTGTGCATGTGTGTGTATGTGTGTCTCTGTGTGTATGTGTGTGTGTATGTGTATACGTGTGTGTATGTGTGTGTGTGTGTGTGTGTGTGTGTGTGTGTGTGATGACATGTGCCCTGGCATGGACACTGACTATTTCCTCCCTCTGTAGATGGACATGGGGACTAAAGAATGGGCCACGCTGGCCAGAGGTGGGTGGTCTTTCCTCACTCTGGGATCCGCAACAGTGAGGACACCCTCTCCTCCCTCAGACCCTAAGAGAAGCCTTGGGGTTAGCAGGGAGGAGAGAGGGCATTGGGGGAGGGGCTGGCTGGGGCAGGGAGAACAGGGCACCAGGTGCCTGTGCTTCCCAGGCTGGAGTCAAGGCTTCCCCATGCAGGAGGCTTCCGCCAGCACGGGGTGCACCCAGTCAGGTTCAGGGTCACAGCCTCTGCCTCCACACACCCATGTGTGCCATGGGGCTGAGGTGCCCATTGACAAAGCAAAGGCTGTCTGCCCTTGGGCATGTAGTAGTTGGTGATTTCCACTGGGCCGTTGCAGAATCTCGTCTGCTGTGTGGCTATACTGACTATCAGGAAAACTGAATCTTGATGTACTGCACAGACCAATAGTGGTTTGAGCCTCCGAGTCTCCTGAGTCCTGACTGAGGATGAGGCCTTGTTAGAGAGCAGAAGCAGTCTCTTTCTCTTCCCTTCCCCAGCCCCCAGCCTTCGCACCCACTCTTCCTGGGTGCGCATGGGCTCTGCCTAGGTCGGTATGGCCCCTCCAGCGTGCGCTAGAGGAACCAGAGTCTTCCCAGAGAGATGAATGGGGGAAGATCCGGAACTCTGGAAGAGCAGTTCAATAACTAACTAGAAGAAGAACAAGCTAAGGAGACTTGGACAAAAAAGCAAAAGACCAGCACAGACGCTGTAGCCAGCCCCAGGGGACCAGAAGCGGGACCCAAGTGGCCCAGCAGACCATCAACCTGGCTCAGCGCACCTCGACTTTGTCAGAGAGAAGCCCCACTCAACCATTCACTCACCTGCCCACTTATTCATCCAACAGACGTGGGCACCTGCTGAAGACAGAGGCTCCCTGGTGGAGAGCTGAAGAAGGGACAGGAGACTCAGGGTCCAGGGGGACTGAGTTTGGAAGACACCCCTTCCTTCTAAACCCATATTCTTCTTCACCCAGCTCAAAGTGCTTGCTGCTAGGGCTGCCACTGAGAGAAGAATTTTGAGCGTAGCAGGTGAGGCAGTGTGGACGAGGGTTGTGCCAGGAAACATTTGGGCATCGGGGATATGGGGCCAATTATGGGGGCCAATTATGTCCAAACCACCACACACACATTCATACAACACATGTCTCTCTCATACACATACAAACATGCACTTGGACACACATAGACAGACATCACATATATTCTTATGCAGTAACTTTTACAGGCACATACAACTTCATGCAGTTCTTGATCTGAGAAGACAGGACACTCAGGGGGATTACTGCAAGGAGTGGAGTTCTCTGTAACCAGCTCCCCCCATATCCTCTCTGTGGGCTCTCACACTGCTGACCACTGTATTTCTGAGTCCTGCACAGCTGAAACGGTGAATGGGGTGACATCCATGTCCCTGCACCTGAAAAAGATTTAAAGGAGGAACCTAAGAGCTGGCATGTGCAGTGGACACGTGTCTTTCTTCGTGGTCAGCAGGCTGTCATTCCTGGTCTGCAGCTCTTCCCTCCAATAGTCAGGGCTCTGCCAGCTGGGTGCACCTGTGGCAGATGGGGACCTTACAAGGCTGTCTCTGGTGGCTGCAGATGTTTGAAGAGTTCAGCACTGGCTGTGCTGTTCCATTGGTGGCAGGTGGCCAGATGGCATCATGGTGACAGCCGAGCTTTGGACCACATAGACAGCCTTACTTCCCATGATCTTGCTGTGTGTGGCTCCACATGTGCATTTTAGGCTCATTAGACCAAGTCTGCAGATGGTCTTTTCCTCTGTGAACCGGCCAGAGTTGGTTTCTGTGGTACACAGCTGAGAGCTCATTCTGACCCAGGGTTCAGTAAGTCCTGTCCATTGGAGGTGACAAGCATGTGGCTTGAGGATGAAATGGAGGGATCAGGATTTGGAGGGGGTGCTGTAAGGAGAACCTCTAGGACAGACGTGGCCTGGTGTTCTCCTATTCACTGTCCCTAGCCACAGCCACACAGCACAGCACTGGGAACCACAGGGGAGGCCACTTACCTGCTTCAGGCCCAGTCTGTCCATTCAAGGTGGGTACCCCGGAGAAGGGGAGAGGGAGGCAGCAGTGTGTGTGTGTGGGGGGGAGCAGGGACACAGCTCCAGGTCCAGGTACACAGCTCTAAGTAGGAGCACCTCCTTATGGGATCGAATGGGAGCATCTCTTCCTGTGGGATGGAGTGGGAGCATCCCTTGCTTCAGGATCGAGTGGGAGCACCTCCTTGCTGTGGGATCGAGTGGGAGCACCCCTTGCTTCAGGATTGAGTGGGAGCACCTCCTTCTGGGATTGAATGGGAGGACCTCCTTCCTGTGGGATTGAGTGGGAGAACTTCCTTGCTCTGGGATTGATACTGCCTTCACTCCCCAGGCAGGCAGACCCACAATTGTTCCTCAATGTCACCCCCTCAAATATACCCCAGATTTCAGAAGAAATGGAGGGACAATATGGAGTCTGTGCAAGGGAGGAGCTCATGAGGAGACTCTCACTCTGTCTATACTGCATCCCCTCTTCTGTCCTGCTTTTGCAGCCCAATGCAGGGAAGGGAGGTTTGGGGCCATCTAGGGTGTCCACTTGTGCTAAGGTGGGACTCCCCCTTTCTCTCCACGCCTATCCTGCTTCTGCAGGTCCACAGCAGGATGGGTTCTTGTCTTAGTTGAGATTTCTAATGCTGTGATAAAACACCATGACAAAAGTAACATGGGGAGGGAAGGGTTTATTCTGGCTTCTGCCTCCACATGACAGTCCACCATCAAAGGAAGTCAGGGTATGAGCTCAAACCAAGACTCTGGAGAGGAAAAGTGAAGCAGAGGCCATGAAGGAGTGCTGCTTACTGGCTTTCTCCTCATGGCTTGCTCAGCTTGCTTCCTCTAGCACCCAGAAGGCCCTGCCCAGAGGTGCCACTGCCCGCAGTGAGCTGGGCACACCCACATCAATCATCAATCAAGAAAATGCACCCCAGGCTTGGCCATAGCCCAATCTGGTGGAGGCATTTTCACAACAGATTTCCTCTTCCAAAATGATGCTAGCTTGTGCCAAGTTGACATAAAACTAGCCAGCACAGGTCTCTAGCTTGGATCTGAGTCTGAGGCATAATTAAAGGTTGTGTTTTTTTGTTTTTTTAAGAATCATGTTGTGAGTCTATGTGCATGAGGTTATATGTAGGTGTCCATGTGTCACAGCTCTGCTGCGAAGGTCGGTGGGTGTTGGTTCTCTCCTGCACCGGGTAAGTCCTGGCAACTGAACCCAGGGCACTGGGCTTGGTGGCAAGTGTCTCTAACTGCTGAGCTGTCTTCTCGGCCTTCAGCTTTTCCTTCTTCTTTCGGCGTCATGTTTTCTCCACTGTCTCCCAGCATGCCATGCATCTGAGAGCCTGTCCGCATTTCCTGCAATGGGATGGATCCTGTCTACACTTCATCCTCTTCTTGTTTGCTCCCTGAACTGAGTACCACACGTCTACAGAGCTGTGCTAGCGCCAGAATCTGCAGGGAACGTGGAAGGACAAGGAGGTGGCTTCACACCACATTCTAAAGCAAATGACTCACAGCACTCATTTGTCGAAAGGCCTCTCTGCCTGGCCTCAGCCTTCACTATCCCTGGGTACTGTCCAGGACTCTCAGGAGATGCCCCATCTCCCCAGGCTGTGCGGGTTTTTGGAATTTCTTGGAATTGTTGGAATTCCTCTTATTGATGGGAGTGTCTTTTTGTATAATGTGAAAATATGTTGCTTTGATTGGTTGATAAATAAAGCTGTTTGGCCAATGGTGAGGCAGAATAGGGTTAGGCGGGACATTCTAACTAGAGAGGAGGAAGGAGAAAGGCAGAACAGAGAGATGCTGCCAGCTGCCATGAGAAGCAAGATGTAAAGATATGGTAAGCCACGAGCCACGTGGCAAGGTATAGATTTATAGAAATGGGTTAATTTAAGATGTAAGATCTAGCTAGCAAGAAGCCTGAGCCATTAGGCCATACAGTTTTAATTAATATAAGCTTCTGTGTTTTTATTTGGGTCTGAGCGGCTGCAGGCCTGGGAGAGACTGGAGAAAACTCCAGCTACATCTTATAAATCTCTGTTTTCTGCCATTGGCCTCTGCCCTTCACAGAGAGGCTCTTGTCTGTAGGAGAAATGTGCTCTTCCAGCTCTTCCAGGATGAAACAACCCCCACTCTATCCCACCCACCATACATTCACTGAGCAGTGCTTCAGGCACAGTGTAGACCTCAAAGTTGCTTACTGTACATGCATGGCATCTCCTCCCACTTTGTCAATCTGGCCTTGAGGCAGAGGGTACCCTGGGGGCTGTGAACTGAACTTGTCCTAGCTGGGAACATTCCACTTTCATAAGGATTTTCCTCCTACATAGAACTTGTTTTCTGGCCAGAGTGGGGAGAGAGAGAGAGAGAGAGAGAGAGAGAGAGAGAGAGAGAGAGAGAGAAAGAGAGAGAGAGAGAGAGACAGAGAGAGAGAGAGAGAGAGAGAGAGAGAGAGAGAGAGAGAGAGAGAGAAACAGAGCAAGCCCTTATCCTTATATCACAATATGTGAGTTAGAAACAGGAGAATCAAGGTAAGAATGGTTAAGAGCTATGCACGCGGCTCAGAATGGGTATAGTTGTGCTAGTCTAAAGAAACATGACTGATAGAATGTATACACAGTTACTAGACTAGCTTATGTAATACAGGCCAGGGAGTCTAACATGGCTGCCTGCATACTGGAGAGGATGAGAACCCAGTAGCTGCTCAACCCATGAAACTGGATGCTTCTAGTGGTCCTAGTCCATCACTGAATGCCTGGTAACACAGCTGAGATTTGCAGTATCTAATCCACTTTGGAAGGCTGAAGAATGGGTAGTCTGACATGTGATGCATGTACTCGCTTAGGAGACAGAGGCAGGCAAGAGACCCTGCGTTTTCCTTAGATCTCTATCTATCCTGGTTGCTAGGCGAAGGTGCTACCTACTGTCTTTCTCTCTCAGTTAAAGCTCTCTGGAAACACCCTCACATACCTAGAAGTGTGTCTCCTAGGTGACTCCAGACAACCAAGATCAACCATCACAAAAACCCAATGACCAATACACAGGAAAAAGGAGTCAACGTAGCAAATCCACAGAAGAACATACATTACAACCACTTTGATGCCACCAGGCCAGCATGACCATGGCCATGAAGACTGAGTTGGACCACACTAGGTGTCTAGCAGGATGGAGGCAACTTAACTCACATCTGTCTCATGTGGACTGGTGTGGACGATGGCATGGGAATGTTTAGCACAGTGTGCCTCGTGGTTCAGGACCTCCAGCCGTGTCTAACGCACACAAAGATGTCTATCTGCCCCTCTGAAAAAATATGGACTAGAATATTCATAAGAGTGCTATTTTTAATAGGTACACCCACGGAATTAGTGTGTGTGTGTGTGTGTGTGTGTGTGTGTGTGTGTTCTCGCAAATGCAGGCACACACAGGCTCCCAGGACAATCTGTAGGAGTCTATTCTCCTTCTACCACATGAGTTCTAGGGATCAAAGTCAGGCGTCCAGGCTTCACACCAAGCCCCTTTATTCGCTGAGCCATCCCGCAGGCTCAAAATGACTATTTTTGACAACTTCAAACTGGAAATTTATCTTTCAGGACTAGAATGGACAAATCAAAGCTGGTGTGTTCACACATAGAATGCTACACAGCAGTGAGAAGTGGTGATGGGCGATCACACTCAACGTCTTGGGAGAATCTCATGAACTGAATAAGCCGAGTGAGAGGGTGTGTTCACACCGTTTGCTTCCCCTTATAGCAGTCACAGACAAAACTTGTCTATGATACTAGAAGACAGGTGGATGGTTGCTCTGGAGATGAGAGAGCCAGAAGGCAGTGCTGGGGTTTCTGTAGCATGGTAAGGTGTGTTTGCATCTTCAAGAAGTACAGTTTACTCTGACGTGCTCAGTTTCAGAGCGTTCATTGAGATGTACATGCCTGGGTGTGATTATTTTTAAATAATAGTTCTTTATTGTGTGTTTGCATGTCTGTGCCATGGCTTGTATGTGGAGGTCCGAGTACAACCCACAGGAGTTGGTTACTCTTCTTCTATGTGGGGCCCAAGTATCAAATCCAGATGGTCAGGCTTGGAGGCAGGTGCTCTTACCTACTAAACTGACAGTTCCTCTGTAGTTATTTCCACAAGAAATTGAAAAATTGAATGGATGGGCTGAGATATAGCTCCTTGGTAGAGAATGTGACTAACACACACAAGGCTCTGGGTTCTAGTCTCAGCACTAGATGGAAAGATAAAAAGGGGTTAGGGGTGCTAAAGCGATTGTCCAGTGGTTAAGAGCACTTGTTCTTGCAGAGGATTTTCGTTTGATTTCCAGAACCCACATGGTGGCTAACAACCATCTTGTAACTCCAGTTCTCGGGTGTCTAACACTTCTGGCCTTTGGGGGTATTGCGTGTATGTGGGACACATACATGTAGGCAAACAGTCATACATGTAAAATAAAACAAATATAACTTTAAAAATTGTTACATTAGACAAAAATGCTAAGAATAATCTGGAATCATGGACGTGGAGGTGGTTCCTATTTCTGCCTGCCCTCCTTTTGCCTGTGGAGGGACAGCCAACCTAGAATCCAGGACCTGCAACCTGAGCTGGGGCCTCCAAAACATCCCCTAGCTCAGCATCCTTCACTACCCTTATCTATAGACGATGAGAGCTGGAGGAGAAGACAACATGTATGCAAAGGGTTAGCAGAGTCCTCAACCTTACCCTGGCCACGAGCAGGGAGGTAGCCGAGGCCCAGCTGCTCTCAGAAGCAGATGGGGTCATCTGCCCTGCACCTGGTGTGCAGTGAGGTGTTCTGATGACATCACCAGCTCTCTCTGAGCCAGAGGCAGCCTGCAAGGTTCCTACAATACCCCCAACTCCATACTCATTCTAACGACACATGCTCAATCTTTCTCGAAAGTGATTACAATTCCTAAATGAGCGAACAAAAATAAACTTCTTCATTAACTAGAGAATTAAAAAAAAAAAAAGAAGCCACCACCTGAGCAGAACGTGCATCAGCTCACAGCATATGCTGGGTAATTACTGTCTCTGCAGATGGCTCTGTTCAGCGCCGTGACTATGGTGGGTGGGGTGGTAAGAAACTGTGCTGCTTTGGGGCAGGATTCCCAAAGGGTGTTTTCCAGAGCACTGGGCCTCCAGTGGGACTAGTTCCACAAGATGACAATCCCATGCTTTGCTATATTTGGGGAGGCCCTGACATAAATGTAATCAGATGCGTCCTAGGCTGCGGGACTTCTCAGGGACTTCAGCAGGCAGTGGGACTGAGGAGTCGCCAAGACAGGGGCTGAGCGCTTGGTCACGCGATGCTTTCTGGTTTGTGGAGGGTCTGGTGAGTATTGTTTCCTAGAACCCACAGTGGAAAACATTGACTGACACGGACTCAAACTTGGTTCAGAAGTTAGGAGATCTTCATTATCTGTCAGGGGACCTTGAATGACCTCTTCCTGTCTCTGAGCCCCAGTTAATTGGAAGGAAAGGACTTGAAGAAGAGCAGGCATAAGGATTTGGCAGAGTGTGGGAAAGGGATTTGAAAAGCTGTCTTAACTTGTGTGTGTGTGTGTGTGTGTGTGTGTGTGTGTGTGTGTGTGTGTGTGTGAGAGAGAGAGAGAGAGAGAGAGAGAGAGAGAGAGAG